>NC_133121.1:18296559-18901768 GCF_033568475.1 Henckelia pumila
ATGTTAGAATTGATTTGGTTATTGTTTCGGTTATCGATTTTGTACCGTTACGGTGTCGATTCACAAAATTATCATGAATTTGTTTAGTGTTCTTGCAGCTGAGGCCTGTATAAGATTAAAGGCTGATATGGTGGTTTGTTATCATATATTTCAGCTTGTTCTTATAGTGTTTCGAGTTCGAGAATTTAGCGGCGACATCGGATTAGCCAAGAACAAGGTTTGAAACCATTTGTCTTTGAAGAATTGAGTTGGAAAGTGGAGCAGATTTTAAGATATGTTCTTGATGTTTTGTTTTCAGATTTTAAGTGCTTTCATACTCGACATTGAAAGGTATAAATCGATACACCCTTTAAGGGACAGAATATTCGAGATAGATACAATTCTCGAATTCCCTTAAACCACATACTTATATGCTTAGTTGATTTTGCTTGTTTGTATGTATAACGTGAACTTTCTTGTCTATCATGAGTTATGTGTTCTGGTTTTGGCTTGTTGTATATTGATTATATCTTAATGCATTAGTTTTATATGCATTCATCTTGAGCCAAAAACCAAGACGCATAGAGGGCCTGGCGGCCTAGATTGCAATTGACGTTTGGTAAGTTGTAGTCAGTGGCAAGGGATATAGATTTAATCCTAGAGCTAGATGACTTACTATGATTGTACCAAAGTCAGGGAATGTAAGATGTTCAACACCACCTCGAGAGGGAGAGTTGGTGGTTAGTTGAATATTTTATTTTTCGGGATCCCAAGAACCAAGACTTCTTTTGATATCCTTTTCTTTTGAACATGCATTGTATTTTTGTGTAGCCTTATAGCATGTTCATATCATTTATACTGGGAATTATGTTTCTCACCGAAATTATCCGGCTATTGATTTGTTTTTTATGTGTGCATGGCAATAGGTGGGGCGAGATCGAGTCAACAACGACCAGGATAGATCGATATAAAGCTTAGCATGTCTGGACTCGGGTTTTAAGAAAGTGAACAAGTACTATATGCTGTTGTGAAACATATTAGACAAAAACAAGAGTTTTGTATATATGTTGTACTCGTTGACTACTTGAGTATAAGCTTGATTTTATTGTATTAATATCACTAGATGGATGTGATATAAACTTATGATCATGTTTAGAACTTGGTATATATATGTTGTGCATGTTTTAGATTGGAAAATCATGTAAAGAAGAGGTTCAAAGATCAACCATTTTGCTACTAAAAACAGAGTATCAATTCTACCCAGAACAAGCCCGAGCTGCAGAAAAGTGCAGACCGAGCGCTGCCTGAAAAATCCCAACCCGAAGTTTGTGTATGAGGGAGCGCTCGATCGGCCAAAATGTGCCGACCGAGCGCAACCCCCCATGAAAAAAAATTTATAATATTTTGCGACGTGGTTTTGCGCTGTCAAGTGTCCTGTGTCACAGATTGAATATGTTTAATTATTAATCTCCCTATAAGATGAGATTAGACCCAAACCCAAGAAATACAGGTCATTTATTGGAGATCTAACATGCTTAAATTGTGGAAAGACGGGTCATTTCATCACTGAATGCCCCAAACCCAAGAAATATGAACCAAAGAAGCAGAATAAGTACCCCAGGAATGACAAGAAGTCCAGGAGGGATAGAAAAACAATGATAGCAGAAGAGAACAAATTTAAATGAGCAAACTCCAGCTCTGAGTCTTCTGACTTTGACTCTCAAACCAGTGAAAGTGAGGATGACCAAGTCCAATGTCTCATGGCTGACACTGAACCCAAAATCAACAATGAAAAGGTATTTAACTTTGACTCTGAATAATTCACACATAGTGATTTAGTTAATGCATTACATGATATGGTCAAAGAATACCACATAATTTCTCCGACGTTCGAGGAAGTCAAGACTGAAAACAGAAGCCTGAAAAAGCAAAGTAAGCTCCTTTGTGATCAGAAGAGTAGTTGTGAAGTTCTAGAGACAGAAGTTAGTAAGTTAAAGACTGAGAATGAAAGAGTGCATGCAAAATATCATATTCTATTTGAAGACCATAAAAGGTCAAAACTTCTGATAAATGCATGGAACAAGTCTTCCATTTCTCTGGAAAAGAGGCAAGAGTTACAAAAGTCAGCATCAGATAAAACTGGTCTTGGCTTCAGTAACAATGAGTGCTCTTCTTCATATGCCTGTATTCAGTCATTATTTAACTAGGACAAGGGAGAGTACATAAAATTTGTCAGGTCCATAATGATACAGGATGAAAAGCAAGTAATTCGAGTTGAAAGACTCGTACCTCAACAGAGCAGCAAAAAAAATTTGGAATCGTGTATACTGAACCTGAGAGGTATAGCCATTCAGCAGCAAGGCCCCGGAAATGGACATACTTCTGGAAGGCATACCTCTATGAAGGTACAAAATTTTCAGTACTGGAATAGTAAACCTGTTCAAAAGAGGTACATGTTGGACAACAAGAAAAACAATCTTGAACAACATGATAGGGTGCATATGGTTAAAATCACTCTTACACTTCTCATTATGCACACACTCCATTGGGAACTAAAAGCACAAGAGGGATCAGAGTTGTGAAAGTATGGGTCCCAAATGGTGCACAAGGTCCCAAAAGGACTAATCAGTTCCGGAACCAAATAGATTTGGTACCAACTACTCAAATCTATGATTACAGGAAAAACAGAAGCTGCAATCAACAATTCTACTTGGTATCTAGGTAGTGGATGTTCGAGACATGACTGGCCAAAGCTCACTATAACTGGCTGATATTATAACATGCAGTGGACCCAAAATCACTTTTGGAGACAACTCTAAGCATAAAACCGTAGGTAAGGGTAATATTACCCATGGTAATTTTATTATAAAAGATGTTTTACTTGTAGAAAATTTATGTTATTACTTGATCATCATTAGTCAATTGTGTGATAATGGATATAAGTGGCCTTTAAAAAACTCTCATGCTTAGTCAAGGATTGTAATGGCTCGACTGTCTTACAAGGAATTAGAAACGACGAAACATATAGAGTCAACAAGAATGTTAGTCAATCTTCTCATCCTACTTGTTTGGTAGCTTCTCATAAGAAAAAACATTGGTTATGACATAAATGTCTAAATCATCTCAATTTTAAATCCATAAACAACTTGCACAAAATGAATCTTGTAGATGGATTACCTGACATTAATTTTATCAAAAATCATGTGTGCTCCGCTTGTCAGATGGGCAAACAAGTTAGATCCAGCTTCAAAAGCAAAGGAAACAGACACACCTCATGATGCTTGGAGCTACTGCACATGGATATGTTTGGACCCATCTCAATAACCGACCTAGGAAGAATGAAGTACAGTTTAGTTGTTATTGATGATTATTCTCTCTTTAATTGGGTTATATTTCTCAGTGGTAAAGACCACACCACAATAGTAGCCTTTTCATCAAACTTGTGAAAATAATTCAAAATGAAAAGTCAGTTTCAGTTCCCAGAATCAGAAGTGATAGAGGCACTGAGTTTACTATCAAAACTCTTGAAGCTTATCTGACTGAACATGGCATACAACATGAGTATTCAGCAGCAAGAAGACCTCAATATAATAGAGTAGCTAAGAGAAGGAACAAAACCCTCAAAGAAGCAACAAGAACAATGCTTGTTGACGCAGATATCTCACAGTGCTTCTAGGCAGAAGCAGTTAATACTGCTTCCTACACTCAAAATCGAACAATGGTGAACAAGAATCTAGGAAAAACACCTTATGTTACATGGAAAGAGAGTAAGCCTAATGTTTCTAACTTTCATATATTTGGATGCAAATGCTTTGTTCATAATTATAGAAAAAATCATTTATCGGCATTTGATTCAAAAACATATATTGGAATATTTCTTGGCTATTCATCAGTAAGCAAAGCTTTTAGAATTTTCAACAATAAAATGTTAACTATCGAGGAGTCAATACATGTCATATTTGATAAAATTGATAATTCTCCAGAAAACTCTACCAATCTTATTTTGAGCAACAGATTAGATATGATTAATCTTGATTTGGACAGTGAGGATGAAGCAGCAACTAGAAAGAAACTTTAGCAAAATTCAAAACTAGAAGTACCAAGACAAAAAGCAGTTGAAGAACTTTTGCCTACTCTAGATCCTACTGCTCCTTCTCAAAATATCCCAGACACTGATAACATCCAGCAGCCAACAATATCTATCACAGATCCTTACTATAAATGGAACAAAAACCATTCTCCATCTCTAGTTTTTGGTGATCCCTCGGCACCTATAAGAACCAGAAGGAAAATGGTCAATGAATATATGCATGTTGTCTTCGTCTCTAAAATAGAACTTAAAAATATTGATGAAGCTCTAGTTGTAGTAGCCCGGTTTCATTTTACAATATTAAGGGACTTAAAACATAATTAAGGAATTGATTAAGGGACTTAACTGCAATTTTAGCTCGAACAGGATCGGATCGGCCGATCCAGGATCGGAGCGTCCGAACCCAACCAGTGATGTGTCAAGATGGGATTGACACATGGCGGAGATCGGAGCATCCGATTGGGGTATCGGAGCGTTCGATGTGGTGGCGGGTTATATATCACAAGATTGTGACATGTGGCAAGACATGCAGATCGAACCGCCCGATCTGGCTGATCAAACCGTCCGATCATGCCCTATAAATAGGGGTTCCGAGGGCCACATTTTTCACACCAATTCTCTAGCTTTTCTCTTGGTCTAGGTGTTTTCTAGGAGTTTTGGGGTGAATCCAGCCTTCCTAGGCTTGGTCCGGAGGTTGGCGAGGCACTACGGGGTTGCTGCTGAAACGACCCTAACTCTATAATTAATAAATAAATATGCGGAACATTTTTTTTTTTTATACTTATTAACTAAAATATGTACATATATGCCCATACATATACGCACAAAATAAAAAGATTTAAAATAAATAAATAAATAACTTAAATAAAAATTGCATTCTTTAAATAAAATAAATATCTGAGTAAAACATTTAATCAAAAATACTGCATAAGAAAAATGATATAAAATTTGCATGCACTGACAATATTCAATAGAATATTCAAAACTCACAGCCACTGAAAAATAATATAAAATGTGTAACATGCTGACATAATCAAAACATGAAATGTGACTCAGACATCTATCACGGTCACGGGGTCACTGCATGTCCGCTCATATGTCCTCGCCGCCGGTAGGAGCTACATCCTCCTCTACGTACTCACCTGTACCATATAAGTGTAGTGAGCCTAGAGGCCCAACATGCTAACATAACAAGGGTTTAAAATAATTTAAATCACTTGATACTAGTACATAACATATACATGAATGAGCATGCTTAAAAATATCATGACATAAACATAACTTAAGTTAACTTAAATAACATAATACATAAATATTGTTGAACAGTTAAATTTCTAACATCGCATGGTTATATCCGTAGTGTAACCTTAAATCATACATTAAATACTGATCAGCGTGGAAACCAACGTACGTGGCGGTGACGAATCACCTCTTAAATTGGCAGTAAACTGCCCTTCAATAGTTCACATATGGGGACGAATCCCCCTTAAATTGTCACACTACTTCAACTTCCAACATAAAATATTTTATTATTGCTCAACCTTAAACATTTAATTATGCATAAAATTATTTCATGAATGCATGTACTTAATAAAAAAAATGTGTGTCCTTCATATATATTTAATTTAATTTCTTACTAACATATAAATATTAAAATAACTTCAATGCATAAAAATAATTAAATATATAATCAGGACACATGCAAATTTCTCATGGATTGTACTGGACTGCTGGCCCTAACACTCAAGCCCAATTACTTAAATCTGGCCCAATAACATACTTAAGCCCAATAGAATTGTTCTAAGCCCAATTAAAATAATTTAAAGCCCATAAAACATTCTAGGCCCAATAACAACTTAAACTGGCCCAATGGGCCCAAAAGCCCAAAGACTGGCCCAATAACTTTTATGGGCTCAAAAGCCCATAAAATCAATGGACTAACTTAATTAAAATTTTAAAAGCCCAAATAAAATTATTTGGGAGTCCAAATAATTTTATTTCTAATTAATTAGCCCAAAAACCAATTAATTCATAAAATACTTTAAAAATAAAAAGACTCGAGCCCGGCCCACCAACCCGGACCAGGACCAACTTAACCCGACCCCCTAACCTACTGACCCGACCCAAGCCCCTCAAACCCGGCCCAGACCACCCCAGCCCCAAACCCGTACCCCGCCCTTGCCCTGCTCGCTTCTGCTGCGGGCAGCAGCAAGAAAGCCCGGCGGCCATCCCGCTCCGGCCACCACGGCCTAAGGGCCACCCCTAAGACCTAGCCCACATCCAGACCTTTCCATCAAGCCAAGAATCAGCCCAATCCATTGACTATGGAGTGAGAACGAAGCTCTGCAACCCAGCCCATCTGCAGCTAGCGCACAGACGCGAGCAGCTGCGGAACTTCCCTTCGTTCTCGATGCTCCAACCACTAAAGACCATGAAACCTCTTCCAAAAATTTAGAAAACATCAAGGGGGTTCTAACCCAACCAACCTTACCCTAAGCCGTGGCCTGAGGAAGGAGAACGAAGCTCCCTTCCCCGAAACCCTAACCTGCGAACCCATGGCCCCAGAACTGATGCAGTTCCGTTTCCAGCCCTGCTCCAGCCTTGACCATGGTCATGGCTCGACTCCTAGGACCCCCACACACTCCTTGGCTCTTGAACCAGCAGACCGATCCAATCCCATGACATAAAACGTGTGATTATGCATGAAACAAGGCAAAAATCATGAGTTTACCATGTTCTAACCAAGAACTAAACAAAACCAACGTGAGTTACATCAAAAATATCTGACATCAGTGCATTAAATAGTTTATATGGTGTTGAGAAAGAATTACACATGCCTTGCACCGAAGAAATCGATAGCTCGACGGACGTAGGACGTTTCCGGGACGACGGAACGACGAACAACTCGAAGTTTCGAACAAACTCGGCTATGGAGCCTTGGAGGCTGCTGGAAACGATGAAGAGGGTGATGGAGGAGAGTGGGGTGTCGGCTGGGGCTTGAATACGTGAGGTTGGGTATATTAGGTTTAGGGTTTAATTAAATTAAAGTATAGGATAGTTAAATATAATTAAAAAGGTTTTAATTATAAAAATTATACCACTTAAAAATCTATACAAAATTTAATAATCTGATAAATAACTTAAATATATTAAAATCCCGAAATATCAAATTAATGGAATTTTAAAAATACTAAAAAGTCAATATTTTGGCTTATTTTGAATAAAATGGACTCATAAAATTATATAAAATTAAATACTAAAAATTTTGAGGTAATAAAACTCAAAATAATATTTTAGGGCTCTAAAAAGGCTCATGAAATTAATTGGCTAGAAAGTTGTCATCTCGTCCGTCCACGGTCCCGTCTACGCGATAAAATAATTAAAATACTAAAAATCATAAAAATCATTAATTATGGGTTAAATGCTTAAAAATAAATTAAATCATGCACAAATAATTCACATAATTATTTATCCCATAAATCACAAATTTAAATAATTAAATACCCTAATTATGCATGCGGATTTACGTATTTAAAATACCGGGTGTTACAATTCTCCCCCCCTTAAATTGAATTTCGTCCTCGAAATTTAAAGTACTTACCCGAACAACTCCGGGTAACGAGTCCTCATGTCTGCCTCGATCTCCCAAGTAGCTTCCTCCTCCGAGTGATTCAGCCACTGGACTCTGACCATCGGTATGACCCGCGTCCTAAGCCTCCGCTCCTCCCTAGCCAAGATCCGCACTGGCCTCTCCTCATAAACTAGATCTGGTGGCAACTGCAAGGGCTCGAAATCCAACACATGCGACGGGTTAGAGACATATCTCCGAAGCATGGATACATGAAAAATGTTGTGCACTGCCGCTAGCCCTGGTGGTAGAGCTAAACGGTAGGCCAACGTGCCAACTCTCTCCAAGATCTCGAAAGGCCCTATATACCTCGGATTAAGCTTGCCTCTCCGGCCAAAACGCACTACTCCCTTCATAGGTGACACCTTCAGGAATACGTGATCGCCTACAGCGAACTCCAAATCTCGTCATCTGGCATCTGCATAACTCTTCTGCCGACTCTGAGCAGTCCTCATCCGATCTCGAATCTGAGTCACAATGTCAGCTGTCTGCTGCAAAATCTCAGGACCCAGTAAAATCCGCTCACCAACCTCATCCCAATGCACAGGAGATCTGCATCTCCTCCCATACAATGCTGCATAAGGAGCAATACCTATAGACGACTGAAAACTATTGTTATAGGTAAACTCCACTAATGGCAGTCTAGTCTCCCAAGAGCCCCGAAAATCAATGACACAAGCTCTCAGAAGATCCTCGAGAACCTGGATCACCCTCTCAGACTGACCATCTGTCTGGGGATGAAATGCTGTGATGAACAAAAGCCTAGTCCCCAATGCTGTGTGCAGACTCTTCCAAAACGCAGATGTGAATCTCGGATCTGTGTCTGACACAATAGACACTGGTATGCCATGCAGTCTAACAATCTCTCTAATGTAAAGCTCTGCATACTGTGTCAAAGAATAAGTAGTCCTCACCGGCAAGAAATGAGCTGACTTGGTGAGTCTATCCACAATCACCCAAATCGCTGTGCAACCTCTGGCACTCCTCGGTAAGCCAACCACAAAGTCCATCGTAATATTCTCCCATTTCCATTCCGGAATAGGAAGAGGTCTAAGAAGTCCTGCTGGACGCTGATGCTCTACCTTGACTTGCTGACAAGTCAAGCACTGTGACACCACTCTCCCGATGTCACTCTTCATCCCGGGCCACCAATACAATAGCTGCAAATCTTTGTACATCTTCGTACTTCCGGGGTGAATGGAGTACGGAGATGTGTGAGCCTCTGCTAAAATCTCAGCTCTCAACTGATCGACGTTCGGTACCCATATCCTACCACGGTACTGAACGATACCATCCACCACTGTATACAAGAGGTTACCCCTAGCCTCATCTCTCTGTCTCCATCGCTGCAACTCCTCATCAGTATACTGTCCATCCCTAATCCGATCTCGCAGAACTGGCTGCACCGTCAACACTGACAAGCTCGGTGCATGACCACTCGGATAACACTCCAAGTCAAATCTCTGAATCTCGCTCTGTAGTGGTAACTGTACAGTCAAACATGATACCACTGACGACTTCCGACTCAAAGCATCGGCCACTACATTAGCTTTACCCGGATGGTAGCTAATGTCACAGTCATAGTCCTTCACCAACTCCAACCATCTGCGCTGTATCATGTTCAACTCCTTCTGTGTGAAGAAGTACTTGAGACTCTTGTGGTCTGTGAAAATCTTGCACTTCTCGCCATACAGATAGTGCCTCCAGATTTTCAAAGCGAAAACCACTGCTGCCAATTCCAAGTCATGCGTCGGATAATTCTTCTCATGAATCTTCAGCTGCCTCGACGCATACGCAATAACCTTACCACACTGCATAAGCACTGCGCCTAAACCTAGTTTAGACGCGTCGGTGTACACCACTAACTCCTCATGTGGTACTGTCACCGCTAACACTGGTGCAGTAGTGAGTGCTTCCTTCAGCTGATCGAAGCTCCTCTGACAGTCTGAACTCCAGATAAACTTCGCATTCTTCTTGGTCAAGGAAGTCAAGGGTACTGCAATAGAGGAAAAACCCTTGATGAACTTCCTATAATACCCTGCCAAACCCAAGAAACTGCGAATCTCTGAAGCATTCTTCGGAATACCCCAATTCTGCACTGCCTCAACCTTAGACTGATCCACTGCAATCCCATCTCTCGAAATAATGTGGCCAAGAAATGCCACCTGCTCGAGCCAAAACTCGCACTTGCTGAACTTGGCATACAAACGATGCTCCCTCAAAGTCTGCAAGGCTGTCTGCAGATGCTGTCTATGCTCCTCAATGCTCCTAGAATAGATCAAGATATCATCAATAAAGACTATGATGAACTGATCTAGATACGGTTGAAAAACTCGGTTCATGAGATCCATGAAAACCGCTGGAGCATTGATCATCCCAAATGGCATCACTAAGAACTCGTAATGCCCATATCGTGTCCTGAAAGCAGTCTTAGACACATCTGCATCTCTAACACGCAACTGATGATAACCAGATCGCAGGTCGATCTTGGAGAACACCGAAGCTCCCTGCAACTGGTCAAATAAATCCTCTATCCTCGGCAGTGGATACTTGTTCTTCACTGTGAACCTGTTGAGCTCTCGGTAATCGATGCACAGTCTCATACTGCCATCCTTCTTCTTCACAAATAACACCGGAGCTCCCCACGGAGAAAAGCTAGGACGAACAAAGCCTTTCTCTAACAACTCCTGAATCTGCTCCTTCAACTCTTTCATCTCGGTAGGAGCAAGTCTGTACGGTGCCTTAGAGATAGGCACGGTGTCTGGCACTAACTCGATGCTGAACTCCACATCTCTCACTGGTGGAATCCCTGCAACATCCTCCGGAAAGACATCCGGAAAGTCACGAACCACCTCTATCTCTGACAAAGATCTGCTAGATGGTTCTGAGGCCGTGACAATACTGGCTAGAAACCCCTGGCAACCCCGTCTCAACAACTTCCTCGCCTGAATGAGAGATATTACCTGAGGAATATCACTGCTCTGAGATGCATGAAAAGTGAACGAGTCGCCTACTGTAGGTCTCACTAACACTGATCTCCGATGAAAATCAATCGAAGCTCCATTGACTATCAACCAGTCCATACCCAAAATCAGATCGAAGCCACTCAACGGCAATACCACTACATCTGCTCGAATGGAGTGTCCCTGAAGCTCCAACTCCAAATCTTGAATGACCTTCGAGGTAGAAATAATCTGCCCTGACGGCATTGTAACATCATACCCACTGTCAATACTCTCAGGTGTGATGCCTATCCGCCTGATAAACTCCAGGGAGATAAACGAATGTGTAGCCCCTGAATCTAGCAACGCAAACGTGGAGTTACCTCCAACTAGAATTCTCCCTGCACGCAGAAAATTCCCAACAATTTCATACCACTAGTAAACTTTCCCAAATGAGTCACTACAAATTCTTAATTCTAATCACAAGTAAAACATGCTTCCTATTCTAACATGCAGTTAAATAACCCAAATAACAACAACTCCAAAATAAAGACGAAATTTTAACCAAAGGAAAATTATTAAAATGTTAGGGGTAAGATATACCGGTGATCAAGGAGGTGTCTGGATCTACCTCCTTGGCCTGCATGAAGAACACTCTACTAGCAGTGTTCTTCTTCCTCGGGCAGTTAGCTATCTGATGCCCTGGCTCCCTACAGTGATAGCAAACCCCTGCTCCCAACAAACACGGTCCCGAATGCATCTTCTGACACTTCGGGCAAGTAGGAAAACCTATGGCATTAGGGGCCCCGCCCCTCTGCTGCTGTGGCCTCTGCTGCTGCGGCCTCTGCTGCGGATTCGGGCCCTTAGCCGGCCCTGTAAACTGCTTCTTCACAGGAGGCTACGAAGGTGGTCGCTGATACCCAGCCTGAAACTGCCTCTTACCCTGCTGCTCCCTCTGGATCTCTCTCCGACCCTCCTCGGAACGTAAGGCTCTACTGACTGCAGACTCATAAGTAAGGACGTCTGCCATGCGAACATCATGTTTGATATCCGCCCTCAAACCCTCCACAAACTGCCTCAACTTCTCTGGTGGACTATATGAAATCAGAGGCACAAAGCGACAGCCCCTCTCGAACTGTCTTACATACTCGACCACTTTCTTGTCCCCCTGACGGAGACTCATAAACTCCCGGATCATGCGACTGCGCACATCCTCAGTGAAGTACTTGGCGTAGAATGAAGTACAGTTTAGTTGTTATTGATGATTATTCTCTCTTTAATTGGGTTATATTTCTTAGTGGTAAAGACCACACCACAATAGTAGCCTTTTCATCAAACTTCTGAAAATAATTCAAAATGAAAAGTCAGTTTCAGTTCCCAGAATCAGAAGTAATAGAGGCATTGAGTTTACTATCAAAAATCTTGAAGCTTATCTGACTGAACATGGCATACAACATGAGTATTCAGCAGCAAGAACACCTCAATATAATAGAGTAGCTAAGAGAAGGAACAAAACCCTCAAAGAAGCAACAAGAACAATGCTTGTTGACGTAGATATCTCACAGTGCTTCTAGGCAGAAGCAATTAATACTGCTTCCTACACTCAAAATCGAACAATGGTGAACAAGAATCTAGGAAAAACACCTTATGTTACATGGAAAGAGAGTAAGCCTAATGTTTCTAACTTTCATATATTTGGATGCAAATGCTTTGTTCATAATTATAGAAAAAATCATTTATCGGCATTTGATTCAAAAACATATATTGGAATATTTCTTGGCTATTCATCAGTAAGCAAAGCTTTTAGAATTTTCAACAATAAAATGTTAACTATCGAGGAGTCAATACATGTCATATTTGATGAAATTGATAATTCTCCAGAAAACTCTACCAATCTTATTTTGAGCAACAGATTAGATATGATTAATCTTGATTTGGACAGTGAGGATGAAGCAGCAACTAGAAAGAAACTTTAGCAAAATTCAAAACTAGAAGTACCAAGACAAAAAGCAGTTGAAGAACTTTTGCCTACTCTAGATCCTACTGCTCCTTCTCAAAATATCCCAGACACTGATAACATCCAGCAGCCAACAATATCTATCACAGATCCTTACTATAAATGGAACAAAAACCATTCTCCATCTCTAGTTTTTGGTGATCCCTCGGCACCTATAAGAACCAGAAGGAAAATGGTCAATGAATATATGCATGTTGTCTTCGTCTCTAAAATAGAACTTAAAAATATTGATGAAGCTCTAGTTGTAGTAGCCCGGTTTCATTTTACAATATTAAGGGACTTAAAACATAATTAAGGAATTGATTAAGGGACTTAACTGCAATTTTAGCTCGAACAGGATCGGATCGGCCGATTCAGGATCGGAGCGTCCGAACCCAACCAGTGATGTGTCAAGATGGGATTGACACATGGCGGAGATCGGAGCATCCGATTGGGGTATCGGAGCGTTCGATGTGGTGGCGGGTTATATGTCACAAGATTGTGACATGTGGCAAGACATGCAGATCGAACCGCCCGATCTGGCTGATCAAACCGTCCGATCATGCCCTATAAATAGGGGTTCCGAGGGCCACATTTTTCACACCAATTCTCTAGCT
The DNA here is from genome assembly GCF_033568475.1 of Henckelia pumila. Classification (NCBI taxonomy): domain Eukaryota; kingdom Viridiplantae; phylum Streptophyta; class Magnoliopsida; order Lamiales; family Gesneriaceae; genus Henckelia; species Henckelia pumila. The sequence goes on from NC_133121.1 coordinate 18,309,812, forward strand.
TTTCTCTTGGTCTAGGTGTTTTCTAGGAGTTTTGGGGTGAATCCAGCCTTCCTAGGCTTGGTCCGAAGGTTGGCGAGGCACTACGGGGTTGCTGCTGAAACGACCCTAACTCTATAATTAATAAATAAATATGCGGAACATTTTTTTTTATATACTTATTAACTAAAATATGTACATATATGCTCATACATATACGCACAAAATAAAAAGATTTAAAATAAATAAATAAATAACTTAAATAAAAATTGCATTCTTTAAATAAAATAAATATCTGAGTCAAACATTTAATCAAAAATACTGCATAAGAAAAATGATATAAAATTTGCATGCACTGACAATATTCAATAGAATATTCAAAACTCACAGCCACTGAAAAATAATATAAAATGTGTAACATGCTGACATAATCAAAACATGAAATGTGACTCAGACATCTATCACGGTCACGGGGTCACTGCATGTCCGCTCATATGTCCTCGCCGCCGGTAGGAGCTACATCCTCCTCTACGTACTCACCTGTACCATATAAGTGTAGTGAGCCTAGAGGCCCAACATGTTAACATAACAAGGGTTTAAAATAATTTAAATCACTTGATACTAGTACATAACATATACATGAATGAGCATGCTTAAAAATATCATGACATAAACATAACTTAAGCTAACTTAAATAACATAATACATAAATATTGTTGATCAGTTAAATTTCTAACATCGCATGGTTGTATCCGTAGTGTAACCTTAAATCATACATTAAATACTGATCAGCGTGGAAACCAACGTACGTGGCGGTGACGAATCACCTCTTAAATTGGCAGTAAACTGCCCTTCAATAGTTCACATATGGGGACGAATCCCCCTTAAATTGTCACACTACTTCAACTTCCAACATAAAATATTTTATTATTGCTCAACCTTAAACATTTAATTATGCATAAAATTATTTCATGAATGCATGTACTTAATAAAAAAAATGTGTGTCCTTCATATATATTTAATTTAATTTCTTACTAACATATAAATATTAAAATAACTTCAATGCATAAAAATAATTAAATATATAATCAGGACACATGCAAATTTCTCATGGATTGTACTGGACTGCTGGCCCTAACACTCAAGCCCAATTACTTAAATCTGGCCCAATAACATACTTAAGCCCAATAGAATTGTTCTAAGCCCAATTAAAATAATTTAAAGCCCATAAAACATTCTAGGCCCAATAACAACTTAAACTGGCCCAATGGGCCCAAAAGCCCAAAGACTGGCCCAATAACTTTTATGGGCTCAAAAGCCCATAAAATCAATGGACTAACTTAATTAAAATTTTAAAAGCCCAAATAAAATTATTTGGGAGTCCAAATAATTTTATTTCTAATTAATTGGCCCAAAAACCAATTAATTCATAAAATACTTTAAAAATAAAAAGACTCGAGCCCAGCCCACCAAACCCGGACCCGGACCAACTTAACCCGACCCCCTAACCTACTGACCCGACCCAAGCCCCTCAAACCCGGCCCAGACCACCCCAGCCCCAAACCCGTACCCCCCTCTTGCCCTGCTCGCTTCTGCTGCGGGCAGCAGCAAGAAAGCCCGGCGGCCATCCCGCTCCGACCACCCACCGGCCGGAGGGCCACCCCTAAGACCTATCCCACATCCAGACCTTTCCATCAAGACAAGAATCAGCCCAATCCATCGACTATAAAGTGAGAACGAAGCTCTGCAACCCAGCCCATCTGCAGCTAGCGCACAGACGCGAGCAGCTGCGGAACTTCCCTTCGTTCTCGATGCTCCGACCACTAAAGACCATGAAACCTCTTCCAAAAACTTAGAAAACATCAAGGGGGTTCTAACCCAACCAACCTTACCCTAAGCCGTGGCCTGAGGAAGGAGAACGAAGCTCCCTTCCCCGAAACCCTAACCTGCGAACCCATGGCCCCAGAACTGATGCAGTTCGGTTTCCAGCCCTGCTCCAGCCTTGACCATGGTCATGGCTCGACTCCTAGGACCCCCACACATTCCTTGGCTCTTTAACCAGCAGACCGATCCAATCCCATGACATAAAACGTGTGATTATGCATGAAACAAGGCAAAAATCATGAGTTTACCATGTTCTAACCAAGAACTAAACAAAACCAACGTGAGTTACATCAAAAATATCTGACATCAGTGCATTAAATAGTTTATATGGTGTTGAGAAAGAATTACACATGCCTTGCACCGAAGAAATCGATAGCTCGACGGACGTAGGACGTTTCCGGGACGACGGGACGACGAACAACTCGAAGTTTCGAACAAACTCGGCTATGGAGCCTTGGAGGCTGCTGGAAACGATGAAGAGGGTGATGGAGGAGAGTGGGGTGTCGGCTGGGGCTTGAATACGTGAGGTTGGGTATATTAGGTTTAGGGTTTAATTAAATTAAAGTATAGGATAGTTAAATATAATTAAAAAGGTTTTAATTATAAAAATTATACCACTTAAAAATATATACAAAATTTAATAATCTGATAAATAACTTAAATATATTAAAATCCCAAAATATCAAAATAATGGAATTTTAAAAATACTAAAAAGTCAATATTTTGGCTTATTTTGAATAAAATGGACTCCTAAAATTATATAAAATTAAATATTAAAAATTTTGAGGTAATAAAACTCAAAATAATATTTTAGGGCTCTAAAAAGCTCATGAAATTAATTGTCTAAAAAGTTGTCATCTCGTCCGTCCACGGTCCCGTCTACGCGATAAAATAATTAAAATACTAAAAATCATAAAAATCATTAATTATGGGTTAAATGCTTAAAAATAAATTAAATGTTGCACAAATAATTCACATAATTATTTAACCCATAAATCACAAATTTAAATAATTAAATACCCTAATTATGCATGCGGATTTACGTATTTAAAATATCGGGTGTTACAGCTGCGGAGCGGTACCCAAGTCTGGGGCAGTCGTCATCAGCGAGCTGACGACGAACGCAGGTATAGCTCTCGCTTCTTATAGTAAATAGGGAGTATGCTATAGCGTAGTTAAGGCTTTTAGAATAAGATTATAATGCATGAGTACTTTGCATTGTAGTGCGGAATATAGGCTTGAACATAGAGCTGGTCTAGCTTGCCTAGTGTATGAGGTACGGAAGTATTATTCGAGATATCCAGATTGAGTATGCATGTATTATGTATTTGCATGGATTATGTGATTTCATGTTTTATATGCCCTTATATACAGCATGTCACGACTGTATGTTGCATACATGAGAATATTGATCTTTTACCTTAGAGGTATCCAGTAGTAGGACGCTCACCCTACGAGGTTGTGGATGGTTGGATACGTAAGTCTTGTGTCAGGTCACCATGATGGTTGGACACATGTACTAGTATCAAGTCACCATTATCCACTGGGTATATGAGCCACCTCCTGAGGCAACGATGCAGCGTGCTATATACCCTCCGGTCTATGAGAGAGTTTCTTGACCTGAGTATCTTGGTACCCAGTTCACTTGCATACATGCACATATAATACCATATACTCATACTATCGTACTGAGCTTATCATGCTGACGTCCTGTACTTTGTTGTATCTGGACACCCTATTCCATGGGGCAGGTCTGCGGCTGGATGAGGCGGGTGGTTTCAGAAGAGCTTAGGCAGTGGATGGCCAGTAGGATTATTGTCTAGGCTTATGTTTCTGTTATTTTTGGATTGATACAGAGTTCGATATGGATGTACCATAATTATTTTATTTGGGAATTTATTTATGGTTTTTGTTGTTATTTTTTTTGATTAATTGTTTTAAATTTAAATGCATGCTTAAGCTTCTGATTAGTAGGTGATCACGGTGTAGGTCACTATATTTATGGTATCAGAGCATGCATAGTAATCTTGGGATCTAGATTGTTGGAATTTTTTTTAACCTTTAATCATTGTGTAGATGGCGGTTCATGGTGGCGAGAGTAGCCACGGCAGCGTAGTGGACGCTGGTGTGATCCGGACGATCGGGAGAATTTTCGAGGCCGTCATCACCATCGCCATGATGATCACAGGAGTTTTAGCATGCATAGGTTTATGTATATGGGTCTAAAACCCTTAGTCGAAGGAGAGTCACCAAAGGATGCGGGAAACTGGCTACGGCGTATGGTGGTTTGTTTTCGAGAGTTTCGATGCACTGAGGAGCAGCGAATGAAGACTCTTGATTTCATGGTAAAAGGACGAGCTCGGAAGTGGTGGGATTCTGCATCCGCACCTTTTATTACAACCCGAGGAGTTTTTACCTGGGATGAGTTCCGCACAGATTTTCATAAGCTATATTTTCCTCCTGCTCTCCGACAGGTGAAGGCAAGAAAGTTGCTAGGTTTGAGACAGGGATCGATGTCGATCGATGAGTACCAGCTGAAGCTTTTCGAGTTGCTACCTTATTGTCCCCAGATTGCTGATATCATGGAGGAAAAGTATAATATGTTCCTCTAGGACCTTAATCCGGAGATCCATGATCGATTTGCTGTGGGAGATGACATGACTTACGAGGGACTAGTGATTCGATGTCACCAGGATGAGGACAGTATCCGCCGTAACAGATCTTTCCTTTTATCTAGACCCACGAGTTCTTTGGGTCCCCGTTCTCAGTTTTTCAAGAAGTCTGGTTCTACTTCTTATTCCTCAAGATCTGGATATGTTATGAGCTTTGGTAGACAGAATCAGGGTCCTTGCAGAAATTGTGGTGGGAATCATCCTGCCAATAGATGCCGGAAGGTTTCAGGAGCATGTTTTCGATTAAGAGAGATTAGCCACATGAAGAAGGATTGTCCATAGGTTAGGGGAGCTGGTTCTGGCTCAGGTTCAGGTTCTCAGGTTTCAGTGCAGCAAAGACCTCAAGGATAGTTGACATGGGGTTCTAATCTGAAACCTCGTGCTTCCAGTCAAGTTTTTTCCTTGATACATGATCAGAAAGTGGATGAGAATGAGAAAGTTATAGCGGGTATGTTCTTGTTATTTGATGTACCTATTTTTGCACTCATTGACACTGGTGTATCTTATTCTTTCATTTCTGCATGTTTTGTTAAGAAGTATAAGTTGTCATACATATCACTAGACACAGTGGTGGTTGTTTCTACTCTCACGGATCAGTCTGCGTTGGCTAAGCATTTAGTGTTGGTTTTCCCTTTAGAGTTTGAAGGGAATGTTTTGATGGTGAATCTCATGATATTAGCAATGGAAGATTTTGATTGCATTTTGGGAATTAATGTGTTTACATACCAAGATTCAGTGGATTGTTAACATAGATTGGTAAGATTTTATCCGATCGGTGAAGACAGTTGGTTCTTCTATGGTGAGGTAGAGCGACCCCAGATGTCGTTGGTATCAGCTTTGAAAGCTCGTCGAACTTTGTAATCTGGCTCTGAAGGCTACCTCATCTATGCAGTTGATACATCCGTTGGAAGTGTTTGTATAGAATCTATATCAGTTGTGAATGAATTCCCAGATGTATTTCCAGATGATATTCCAGGGTTTTCTCCAGTGCGCGAAGTTGAAATTCGGTATAGAGTTAATGCCAAAAACTTTGCCTATGTCTCGAGCTCCGTATCGTCTGGCTCCGTCAGAGATGCGTGAGTTGAAGAAACATCTTTAGTATCTGCTGGACAAGGGTTACATTCGTCCTAGTGTTTCTCCATGGGAGAGCCTGTTCTGTTCGTGAAGAAGAAAGATGGATCTATGCGGTTGTGCATTGACTATTGCCAGTTGAACAGGGTAACTATCAAGAATAAGTATCTTTTGCCTCTTATAGATGCTTTGTTTGATCAGTTGCAGGATACTTCGGTTTACTCAAAGATTGATTTGAGATCGGGATATCATCAGATGCGAGTCCGAGATCAGAATATAGCCAAGACAGCGTTCCGGACCAGGTATGGGCATTATGAGTTCTTAGTAATGCCATTTGGGTTGAATAATGCGCCGTATGTATTCATGGATCTGATGAATCGAGTATTCCGGGATTTTTTTTAACAAGTTCGTTGTTGTTTTTATTGATGATATTTTGGTGTATTCACATATTTTGGTGTATTCACATGATGTGAATGAGAACGTGTATCATCTAAGGCTTGTGTTACTGACTCTGAAGGATAGATAGCTATACGCCAAGTTTAATAACTATGAGTTCTGACCGGATCTGTTGGTATTTCTTGGCCACATTATATCCGGGGATGGAGTTTCTGTAGATCCTGAGGCTGTAATGAACTGGTCGCGTCCGATGACGGTAGCTAAGATCCGTAATTTTCTGGGTCTAGCAGGATATTATCGTCGCTTTATCGCAAATTTCTTGCAGCTCGCTCGAACCTTGACATAGCTTACTCGGAAGGGCGTGCATTACGAATGGTCCTCAGAATGCGAAGAGAATTTCTGTGAACTTCGTAGATGGTTGACTTCTGTGCTTGTGTTGGCTTTGCCATCTGGATTTGGAGGGTATGTGGTATACACGGATGCTTCACTTCAGGGACTAGGATGTGTCCTGACTCAGAACGATCATGTGATTGCATACGCCTCTAGACAGTTGAAAGTTCACGAGAATAACTACCCAGTGCATGAGCTTAAGTTAGTAGCTATTGTTTTGTCGTTGAAGATCTGGCGTCATTATCTCTAAACATTGGATGGATTTGCTTAAGGATTATGATTTTGAAATTAAGTACCATCTAGGAGCTTCTAATCTCACTGTTGATGTCTTAAGCCACAAGGTACGAGTGTCTGCACTTCAGAATTGTTCTGTGGCAAGTGCAATTGAAGATTGTTGTTCTTTGGGGTATACCTTCAAACATAAGAAAGGTATGCAGAGTATCCAGATGTTTGCGATCTTATCTGAGCCAGCTTTGTATTCTCGAATTAGATATGCTCAGATGTCTGATCCTAAGATCCAGCGTTTGGCTCGTTTAGCCAGGGATGATAGTACGTCTGGGTTCCACTATCAATCAGATGGTTTTCTCTGTTTATCTAGCCGTATTTTTGTTCCAGAGAATGATACTCTGAGGGAGGAGATTTTATCTCAGGCTCATCATTCCAAGTTGAGTATTCATTCGAGAAGCAACAAGATGTACAATGATTTGCGTACTAGGTTCTGGTGGAAATGAATGAAGAGAAGTGTGTACCAGTATTTTTCTAGATGTTTGGTGTGTCAGCAGGTCAAGGTAGAACACTAATGACCTGAAGGGTTGCTTCACAGTTTATCCATTCCTGAGTGGAAATGTGAGTTGATCACGATGGACTTCGTGACCCATTTACCGTGAGCACAAGAAATTGTGATGCTATCTGGGTTTTGGTGGACCGACTCACCAAGTCTGCACACTTCATTCCTTATAACCGGGATTACAGCTTTGATAGGATTGCACGTTTGTACATCCAGGAGATTGTTCGATTGCACGAAGTGCTTGTGAGCATAATCACCGATCGAGATCCCAGGTTTACTTCCAGGTTTCGGGGGAGTCTTCAGCGCGCTATGGGTACTACTCTCAGCCTGAGTCCAGCATATCACCCAGAGACTGACGGGCAGTAAGAGCGCACGATTCGTACTCTTGAAGACATTTTGCGAGTGTAAAACCTCGGTTCTAAACATCTAATCTCGGATATGAACAATAATTAAGCATACAAAATCCAAGACTAAAAGCAATAAAGAAATTTTTTTTTTTAAATAAACAGTGTCTCGCTCGTTTGGTAGAACTCAACCGATCGAGCGAACAAGAAATTCAAAACTTTCTGCCCGGTTGAAAATACCAGCACCGCTCGATCGGTAAAGTTCAACCGATCGAGCGAGCAAGCTTTTTTGCAAAAACAGAGAATAGGTTGCAGCTCTCTCGCTCGATCGGTTAAACTATATCGATCGAGCGGCTAGCTCTAAACAAGAATTTCCAGAAGTTAAACATACTAAATCAACTCCAAAATTCATACAATACATAGCATACAAACCTCAATACTCACATAAACGATACAACAGATAATAAGAAGTTTGAGTTCTAAACATGTTCCAACATAAACTAGATTGACATGCTGATTCGACTTCTAAACCGAGTCCCACTTCTATCTCTCACTCTTGATGTTAAGCAGGTCTTCGCTGACTCGATCCTGCCCCACCTGTTGCCAAGTACACATACAAAACAAAGCAACAGCCTGATAAATCTGGTGAGAAAGATATTCCCAGTAAAAGAAACGTAACATACAATACAAGTAATATATCAAAAACATGATATCAAGACAACATATTCAATGTTAAGACGAATGAAATGCATGTCTTTAAAATCGGGATATCAACTCTGATAAACAAGGGATTGTTGCTATGCTTTTGGGATCCCGAGGATGATATCACGTAACGACTCACCGACTCTCCCAATCGAGGTGGTGCCACGTATCCCAATCCCATAGATTTTGGTGCGACTATAAGGAGTATGCTGACGCTAGGTGAACTTCTACAACCCAGGCCACTCGCAGTATAGCCCCCAAAATGTCTAAACAAAAAGGGTCGTTCTGCCCACTGAAATCAAAGGTTTGGCTCAATATGAATGCTTAAGAAAAACATAAAGCATTTAAATCATATAATAAAAGCTCAAACAACAAAATACAAGTCCCACAATCTAGAACAAGTATTTATGCAAGTAGGTGATTTAAGAGAAACTCAAGAACCAACTGTCTCGAGTGTTCTATCCCACTAAAATGATTTTTGTTTGTACCTTTCAATACGAATAGCTCCAACTCTGGATAAGCTACAAAAGAAGGTTATATCAAAATCTAAACAACCTAACAACAACAAACGCTCAAGGTAAACTCTTTACCGCTCTTTGTCCAACTCTTCGACGATCTACTTCTGCTGACTCTGGGCTCGGCAAACTCCAAACGAATCTGTACGGAGGCAAAAGATGATCAACAACGACGAACAAACCCAATGCCAAAGTTCTACAATTCAAAACGGTTCAAAAATCCCAAAACTCAAACTGGCGGCATAATGATGAAACTTAAAATTTGTAATTATTTATATGTTTAAAAGTGTGTTTTAAAATTAAAGTTTCATTAAAATTATGAAGTTGTATTATTTTTGTGTTGTGTTTATATTTAAATATTTTACTAAAAATGTTGTATTTTATGTTTTGCGCAGGTTTGGTAAAAATAAAATTACTCAAGCTACAATGGTCATATTGGAGTAATCTCAAATCCTGTAGAATAACAAAAGAGGCATCTTCAACTTTGTAGAAGACAAGAAATTCCAAAAACCTCATTAAGATGATCAAAATAATCAAACATCAATCTGGAGATAGATTTATTTTTACTATGACCAGCTTGTAGTAAAAATATCATAACTATTTCACCTTTTACCCAAAAAAGGTGAATTATATGTCCAAACACATCTACACAAAATATCCTACGTGTTCTATGTTGAAAAGAAAGGCTGAATCGGTGGTCTAAGGCATCAAACATGCCAATTAAAGTTGGGTCATGGTATTGACATTCAAGGAGACAAGCACCCACCAACTTTACTATTTCACATTTAATGAGTCTTGGACTCTTGCTCTCATTTGGCCTATAAATAGATGTGTTGTATAAGCTTTGTAGTGTGCAAGAGTGTAGAGAAGTCCTCATTTGTAAAATAAATATTGTGTGTGTGAGAATAAAAGTTTGAGTGTGCATATTTCTCAAGTTCAAGTATGAAATTTATTTTATCCTTACTCTTGAGTTTCATGTTCATGGCAAGCTAAATCTTTTTATGTCAAAGTGAAAAGGTTTCATTGTTGGTCAAGTAAGATTGTTTATATTTTTTATATTCTTCTCTTTTTCTATTTCTATTTTGTTTTTTCTAATTGATCCTTATTTGTAGGTATAATTTTGGAAGATTTGTTGTTATCTATTTACATCAAATGTTTGGTACCTTGAATGTGGTTACCTTGATTTGTTGTCAAATATGATACAATAAATAATACAATAATTATATACTATAAATATAAGTATCTATTTATAATAAAGTCATATATATTATTTATACGATAGCGTGACACTGTCGGTTGTTCTAAATAATATATTGTGATTTGAATTAACATTTACTTTCTCGCATCTAACTTTTACTTTATCGCAACTAACATTTACTTTTTCGCAACTAACATTTACTTTCTTGCATATAACATTCATTTTTCCGCAACTAACATTTACTTTATCGCATCTAACATAAAGTCATATATTTTATTTAGACGATAGCGTGGCTCTGTCGGTTGTTCTAAATAAAATATTGTGATTTGATCTAACATTTACTTTTATGTCAATTTATATTTATGCATTTCTATATATATATTATGGGTACCATGTATTAAATATCGGTTAATCTGATATTAATATAGTGGGAACTATATTATATGATATACTTGTTTAAATATTTCATTGTTCTTTTATGTTTATTCTTATTTTAGTTTCTTTTATTTATTTTTATTAAGCAATCTTAAATAAACCAACAATGAACCTTTGAAACCCTAACAATTTTATAATTTGTGTATTTGAAGTTTCATAATAATATTTCCATCTATAATATATCATGCTAAAATTAAACTTACAGCATCCTCTCCGTGGATTGATCTCGTACTCACGAGTATATTACTTGCAGACAACCTACACTTGGGTGAATTACAATTTAAGTTGTAGCAAATAACGGCTATAAAGTGATCAAACCGGAAACACATACAACATTACAGCATTGCAAACAACTCAAATCAATGCTAATTCATCAAAAAAAACTCAAATCCAACACATCTCAAAATCTTTACTTTTCGAATTAGGCTTCCAAAAATCATAACAATTCCGAACGACGCTCTTTTTCCGATCCAACTGAGAATAAACGATAAGACCTATCTCAAGGACATCATAACCGAAACTCAATAGATTCTAACAACATTCGAAAATAGAAATATAACTGATCGGAAAAATACTTACGATAGAATGAAGCTTTCGCTGTTGTGATCGCTAATCTGCCTTCAGAAATAAATTCTAACAGACGGATCGACCGAAAACTGAAATCACAAAGCTTGGAGAAGCTTGGGAGGCATCTATAATGGAGGAGTCGGCCAAGGGGAAGGAGAAGGGTTGAATGAAAAGTCAAAAAAGTGGTAGATAATATAAAAAACAAAACCCTTATTTTCATTTTAGTCCCTGAAAATCCAAAATTTGCAAAATAGACCCTGATCAAAAATAAGTAGGCTCTTGAACTCTGTCTCTGATTATCTCAAATAAACTCAATTAAGATAAATTTGGGGCGTTACAATTCTCCCCCTCTAAGAAGAGATTTCATCCTCGAAATCAATAAGAGTCAATCACATAAGATAAAATAAAGAACAAAAGATAGTAAGAAGAACTCACGTCATCCGAATAACTCTGGAAATCGCTGTCTCATGTCAAATTCTGTCTCCCAAGTCGCTTCCTCGACTCTGTGACGGCTGCACTGAATTTTCACCAAAGGAATCGACTTGGTTTTGAGCTACTTCTCCTTTTGGTCAAGGATCTGAATCGGTCGAGTCTCGTCAAGCTCGGATTCATCAGGCTCAAGAATATGAGAAGGATCTGGATGATATTTCCGCAACATAGAGACGTGAAAAACGTCGTGAATACCAGATAAAGACGGAGGAAGTGCAAGTCTGTAGGCAAGATTGCCCAACTTCTCGAGAATCTCGTACGGTCCGATGAATATCGGAGATAACTTCCCTCTCTTTCCAAATCTAACAATGCCTTTGAAAGGAAAAATCTTCAAGAATACTCGGCCTCCCTGATCGAAACTCAGAGGTCTGCATCTGATATTCGCATACTTCACCTATTTATCCTGAGCTGACTTCATTCTCGACTGAATGATCTTTACTTGCTCTGTCATATCCGGTCCCAAATCAGGTGACTCGGACATATCATCCCAAAACAAAGGAGATCGGCACTTATTACCGTACAAAACCTCAAAAGGCGTCATATCGATACTCGTTTGATGACTGTTGTTGTAAGAAAACTCGACAAGAGACAAAGAATCCTGCCAACTAGTGTCAAAGTCTAGCACTACTGCTCAAAGCATATCCTCTAACGTCTGGATAGTCCGCTCTGACTGTCCGTCGGTCTGAGGATGATATGTTGTACTCAGATGCAATCAAGTACCAAGTGCCTCTTGAAGACTGTGCCAAAAGTGCGAAGTGAATCTAGGATCTTGATCTGAAACGATCGACTTCGACACTCCATGAAATCTCACAACGTTGCTAACATATAACTCAGCCATCTAATCGTGACGATATGTCATCCTATACGGAATAAAACAAGAAAACTTTGTCAATCTGTCGATCACTACCCAAATAGCATCGCATCCTCGAACAGATCACGGTAGCTTCGTGACGAAATCCATAGAAATGTGATCCCACTTCCATTCAGGAACAGATAGACTGTGCAACAGACCATCTGGTTGTTTCCTCTCTGCTTTCACTTCCTAGCAGTTCAAACATCGGGATACAAATCTCGCAACATCACTCTTCATCTTCTTCCACCAAAACTGATTCTTCAGATCGTTATACATTTTCCGACCTCCAGGATGAATACTGAACCGACTGCAATGTGCCTCTCGAAGAATACGCTGCCTCAACTCCGAAATATCAGACACAAAAATACGGTTATTCACGAACAAAACATCATCTCTAACCTAGAATTTAGACTGATGACTAGATCTGAATTTCTCTACTGAAATCTGAGTGCTTGGATCAGACTTCTGTGCTTCCTTGATCAGAATAAATAACTCTGGCTCGGCTTGAATAGCAAATACTCTGATAGTCTTCTTATCTTTTTCAAACTCCAAACCAGAAGTGCAACAATCATCGATCAACTGAAAAACACCGATAGTAGAAAGAGATAAAGAATAAAGCTTTCTGCTCAAGGAATCTGCAACTGCATTTGAATTTCTCGGGTAATATTTGATTTTACTATCAAAATCCTTCAATAGATCTAACCATCTTCTCTGTCTCATATTTAGCTCTTCCTGTGAAAAAAAATACTTAAGGATCTTATGATCAGAAAAGATCTCGAAAGACTCACCATAAAGATAGTGACTCCAGATCTTCAAAGCAAAAACAATCGCAGCGAGTTCAAGATCATGAACCGGATAATGAGTCTCGTGCGGCTTCAGCTGCCTCGACGCATACACTAACACATGTTTATGCTGCATAAGAACACATCACAAGCCTCGGTTATAAGCATCAAAATAAACGGTAAAACCTCCAGTACCTTATGGAATAGAAAGAATCGGAGCACTATTTAGTCTCCTCTTCAAATCAACCAAACTAGCCTCACAATCTGCAGTCCAGATAAAAGGAGCATTCTTCTGAGTTAGCTGGGTAATCGGCTTGGCAATAGATAAGAATCCCTCGATGAATCGGCGATAATAACCAGCTAAACCCATAAAGCTTCGGATCTCAGACACTGATATCGGTCTAGGCCAATTCATAACCGCTTTGACCTTGCTAAGATCGACAGAAATCCCATCTCCTGAAATAATATGACCGAGAAAGACAACTCGATCCAACCAGAACTCACACTTAGACAGCTTGGCATACAACTGTTCGGCCCGCAAAATTTACAAGACGATCCTCAAATGCTCTGCATGGTCAGTACGGTTCTTCGAATAGATAAGAATATCATCGATGAAGATAATAACAAACTCATACAAATAGCGCTGAAAGATACGGTTCATCAAACCCATAAAAACCGCTGGAGCGTTAGTCAAACCGAACGGCATGACTATAAACTCAAAATGACCATACCTCGTTCTGAATGCGGTCTTAGGAACATCTTTCTCTCGCACTATCAGCTGATGATATCCTGACCTCAGATCAATCTTCGAATAGATAGAAGAACCCTGCAGTTGATCAAAAAGGTCATATATTCTAGGTAAAGGATACCTGTTCTTTACCGTTTCTTGATTCAGTTGATGGTAATCAATACAGAGCCGTATAGAACCATCCTTCTTACGAACAAACAGAACAGGAGCATCCAAAGGTGATACACTAGGTCTGATGTATCCCTTGGAAATCAAATCCTCAAGATGTTCTTTCAATTCTCTCAATTCGATCGGTGTCATACGATAAGAAGCTTTGGAAATAGGTTGAGTACCTGACAGTAAATCAATGGTGAATTCGATCTCACGAATAGGCGGCAATCCAGGAATCTCATCTGGAAAGACGTCAGCAAATTCTCAAACCACTGGTATATCAACAATTTCAGGGCTAGATTTTAGTACGTCAACTGCATAAACCAAAAATCTCTATCCACCTCTCTGTAACAAACGAGTCATCGATAACACAGAAATCAAAGGAATTCTAGATTGAGAACCCTTACCGAAGAATTTCCACTCGTCTGCCATTTGAGGTCTGAATCTTTCAACCTTCTGAAAACAATTGACAGTTGTCATGTACTTGGTTAAAGCATCTATACCAACAATACAGTCAAAATCTGACAGCCCAAGTACAATACAATCGAATTCTAACAAATTATCCTCGAAATGAAGTTCACAGTTCCTGACTAATCTGTCAGAAACAATTCCCCCACCCAAAGGTGAAGTAACAACTACTACAGTAGGCAAAAGCTCAGTAGGCAAAGCATGCATCAACACAAATTTTTCAGAGATAAAGGAATGAGAAGCGTATGTATCTATCAGTACATGAGCAGAATAACCAAAAATTGAACAGTTACCTGCTATAACATCGTCAGATGCTGCCTGAGCCTGATCCTCAATCAGAGCAAAGACTCGTTCTTGTTGTCTCGGAGGTTGGTTCGCACTCGGGTTACTTCCCTGTCTGTTCTGCGGCTGAGGTTGGAATGAGTGAACCGCAGAAGTCTGCCTCTCAGGCTGAGCTATAGGTCTAGAAGAACTCCCACTCTGAGCTCGATCTTTACCTCGCTGAGGGCACACCTTAGCAAAGTGTCCTGGCTGCTGACAGATATTGCAGTTCCCAAAGACTCCTACACACTGCTCTTGGGAATGTCTACCCCCAAACTTGTTACAGAACGAAGATGAAAATCCAGAACTCTGTCCTGAACCGAACTGCTTGGAGCCACTGGAGCTAGAAGAACTATTCCCCTGCTTCTTGAATGATTTCCCTTTAGCTCTGAAATGATCCTTTCTGTTACCGCTACTATTTTTTTCTTCGTACCTCTGTGGTTGGTTCTGATACTGAGATGGCTAATTCTGATACTGAGACGGTTGGTTCTGAGGCTGTCTCGACTGCTGAGGCACAAACAAAGTTCCTATTTGTCTCCACAAACCTGATTCCGCTCCCTTTTCATGATTCATGGCCTCCGCAAAGTTATCAGGCCTAGTCGTGTTTACCAACGTGAAGATGTCGGGGTTCAAACCATTAAAGAACTAGTCGGCTTTTGCTTTTTCATTGTCAGCAATGTGGGGCGCAAATCTAAAAAAACTATCAAACTTGGATACATACTCCTCGATGTTCAAGTTTCCTTGTCTCAGATTGGCAAACTCGGCTCCCTTATCCTTTTGGTACGAAATAGGGAAAAATCGCTTATAAAACTCAGTTTTGAAAAGAGTCGAAGTAATGATTGTACCTCGATTCTCCATGGCTCTCTTCGTCGTGATCCACCAGTTCTTAGCAACACCACAAAGCTGATGAATGACTAACCTGGTTCGGTGGTCATCTGAATAATCAAGGGAATCGAACAACTGATCAATGTCGTCCAACCAGCTCTCACATTCAACAGGATTCTCTGTACCCTGCAACAAATGCGGGTTAAATGACTGAAACCTCTTCAGCAAGGTTTCCATAGGCGTCGCTGTGGCATCCATCGGATTAGTTTTAGTACTAGCTTGCTCATTCGGAGGAGTAACTGGCGGTGGATTTCTGTTAATTACTCGACGAGGACCCATCTGATAATCAAATGTTAAGACACGAGATATCTTAATCGCTACAATTCGGTGCCCTTTCAACCTCTCAGAAAATTGGATACCAGTCGATAAACAAAAACAATTATATCTCAAGTAGATCATGCTTTATAAATTAAATTACATAATCATGTAATTCAGATAATTTTTAAATAATAAAGCATGCTCGCATGGAATTAAATAATCAAATAAATAATTCAAACACATGCGAGGAGCCAAAACACGCGGACTCAATCTACCCCGCTCACTTCTAGTTCAACCAAGAAATTATCGCTCTGATACCACTTAATGTGAGACCTCGGTTCTAAACATTTAATCTCGGATATGAACAATAATTAAGCATACAAAATCCAAGACTAAAAGCAATAAAGAAATTTTTTTAAAAAAATAAACAATGTCTTGCTCGATCGGTAAAACTCAACCGATCGAGCGAACAAGAAATCCAAAAATTTCTGCCCGGATAAAACTACCAGCACCGCTTGATCGTTAAAGTTCAACCGATCGAGCGGGAAAGCTTTTTGCAAAAACAGAGAATAGGCTGCAGCTCACTCGCTCGATCGGTTAAACTCTATCGATCGAGCGGCCAGCTCTGACCAAGAATTTCCAGAAGTTAAACATACCAAATCAACTCCAAAATTCATACAATACATCGCAAAGAGTATAAAATACATGCAACAACAGCATACAAACCTCAATACTCGCATAAACGATACAACAGATAATAAGAAGTTCGAGTTCTAAACATGTTCCAACATAAACTAGATTGACATGCTAATTTGAATTCTAAACCGAGTCCCACTTCTATCTCTCAATCTTGATGTTAACCAGGTCTTTGCTGACTCAATCTTGCCCCACATGTTGTCAAGTACACATACAAAATTGGCCAGTGCCTAAGACTGTTACAGAAATTCATAGTTTCTTGGGATTAGCATGCTACTACAGACGTTTCATCAAAGGATTTTCTAAGATGTCTTTGCCCTTGATGTCTTTAACCAAGAAAGGAGTCAAGTATGTGTGGAGCTCAGATTTCCAAAAGGGCTTTGATGATTTGAAGCAAACTCTAATGAAGGCTCCGGTCTTAGCTATGCCATCAGGACAAGGGAATTACATTTTGTATACCAATGCTTCTAAGACGGGCTTGGGAGCTGTATTGATGCAAGATGGGAAGGTGATTGCCTATGCTTCAAGGCAACTTAAGATTCATGAGAAAAACTATCCTACCCATGATCTGGAGTTAGCAGCTGTAGTTTTTGCCCTCAAGATATGGAGTCATTACTTGTATGGTGAAAGATGCGAGATCTTTACCGATCACAAGAGTCTCAAATACTCACCCAGAAGGAGTTAAATATGAGACAATGTCGCTGGTTGGAGTTGGTGAAAGATTATGACTGTGTAATTAATTATCATCCAGGTAAAGCTAATGTCGTAGCCGATGCTTTGAGTAGAAAATCAGCAAGTATAGCTCAACTGACAATTCAGCGACCCTTGTTGATCGAGATGCTAAAGTTTGAATTGGAGGTATTGACTCAGGAAGTTTTCGCTAAGCTGCTAGCTTTGACACTACATCCTACATTGAGAGAAAGGATACAGGAAGGTCAATTGTCTGATGCACAATTAATTAAGTGGAGACAAAGGGACGAGGAAAAAGGCAAGAATTTGTGTACTTTGGAGGACGGATTGGTCCGTTACCAAGGTAGACTTTGGGTTCCAGAGGATGGAACTATCAGAAATGATGTGTTGGTTGAGGCACATAGGTATCCGTATTCCTTCCACCCAGGGATACAAAGATGTGCAAAAACTATATTGGTGGACAGGTATGAAACGTGATATTTTCAAATTTTTTAGTGAATGCCTCACGTGTCAACAGGTAAAAGCAGAGCATCAGAGACCAGATGGCATGTTAAAGCTGTTTCCCATACCAGAATGGAAATGGGAGAATGTTAGCATGGATTTTGTGGTTGGTTTACCAGAGACGTTGAAGGGGTTCAACTCCATATGGGTGATTGCTGATCGTCTCACTAAGTCTGCTCATTTCTTGCTTGTGAAGACCACCTATAATATGAATAAGTATGCCGAATTATACTTGAATGAGATTGTTAGACTTCATGGCATACCAGTGTCTATAGTGTCAGATAGAGACCCCCGATTTACTTCACGTTTTTGGAAGAGTTTACCTCAGGCTTTGGGGACGAAGTTGACCTTTAGCACAGCTTTTCACCCCCAGACTGATGGACAGTCGGAGAGAGGCATACAGATTTTGGAGGATTTATTGCGAGCATGTGTCATATAATTTCAAGGGAGTTGGGATTCGAAGTTACCGCTAATCGAATTCACCTACAACAATAGCTATTAGGATTCCATAAAGATGGCTCCTTACGAGGCCTTATATGAAAGAAAATGTAGGACTCCCATTCATTGGGATGATGTTGGAGAACGAGCAGATTTAGGTCCAGAAATTGTGAGGCAAACAGCAGAAATGGTGGTTCAAATTCGTAATAGAATGAAAACTGCTCAGAGTCGACAAAAGATTTATGCAGATAAGAGGCGTCGTGATTTGGAATTTTTGGTAGGAGATCATGTTTTCTTAAAGGTAGCACCAATGAAAGGTGTGATGAGATTTGGAAGAAAATGAAAACTAAGCCCAAGATACATTGGACCGTTTGAAATTCTAGAGCGAGTAGGGACCCTAGCCTATAGGTTGGCTTTACCACCCCATCTTTCTGCAGTTCACAATGTGTTTCATGTATCGATGCTACGGAAGTATTTATCTGATTTAGCTCATGTATTAGAATTCAAACCACTACAATTATCGCAGGACTTGTCTTATGAGGAGAGACCTATAGGTATCCTCGAGAGACAAGAAAAGAGACTGAGAAATAAAGTGATACATATGATTAAGGTTCAGTGGTCGAATCATTCAGAAGAAGAAGCAACTTGGGAATTGGAATCAGTTATGCATGAAAAGTATCCAGATTTTATTGGTAAGTTGAATTTCGAGGACAAAATTTTATTTTTTAGGGGGGTAGAATTGTAACGCCCAGAAATTTAAATGACCGATTGAGTTGCATGAATTATAATTATTTGATTTTACAGGTTTAAAATTTTAAATGTTATGTGCATGTTACATTTTAATATTTTTAAATTTCTAACTCTTATTTGTTTTGAGATATGATGTTTTTTTATTGATGATTTCGAGACGGATTCGTGAAAAGAGATACCCGAACACGGTTGGAAGATTTAAAATTTTTATTTCAATAGTATAAAGATTATTATAGATATATATTTTTGTATAGATATTATATGTATGGATGTTAGAGTATTATATATTATATATTGGGGTAGTGTTAATTTATTATGGGGGAACAAAACATTATTGAGAAAGGAAAAGAACGAGAGAAAAGAAAAGAAGAGAAGGAAAGAGAGAAGAAGAGAGGAGGAGAAGGAGAAGATAGTGTCGGCAAGAGAAATTTCAATTTTTCTTCATTTTTGATCGTATTTCTACGTGTCCCGGGAATACTCTAGCCAAGAATCCTCTCCAAATCATCCATATTTCAAGTTTAAGGCAAGTAAAATCCATTTCTTGAAGTATCATTGAAGTGATATTTGATGTAAGGATTTTTATCATGTTTTAAAGGCTATATACATGAATCAAGGAGTTTTATATATTTCAATGATGAATTGTTGACCGTAAAATGAATTGGTTTCATGTGGGTGTGTGTTTGTATGTGTGTGCGTGCGTGCGTATGTTGAGTATGTGACAACTTTTAAAGGTGTGTGTGTTAGTGTGTATATGGAGTTACATATATGAGTGTAAAATATTTTATGAGTATATGTTTATGTATGTATTTTGATAGGTGTAAGTATTGAAAGATTATTTTTTTTAATTGATGAATAAAGAAATTTTCAGAAATGTTGTTGTGTTGAAGGGAAGGAAAAATGTTTAAATGTTTTATTGGCTTATGGTGAAGTTATGACTAATTATACGAGAGTGTGGATGTTGGTCTTTGGGTCGGAGTGCCCCTCCAAAAATGGGTTATTGGATTAGCTTGATCAAGCATCTATGAAAAGGTTATGAAAAGGCTATGAAAAGGTAGGAGTTTCCAAACCACAAGTCGAAATGCTATAAACTTGAGGTATGAGGTATATGTAAACTTTTAGTTGCGTAAATAGTTAAATTATGTGCGTGTGCATTTTGTTAATTGTAAAGGTTTGAAATGATATGAGAAAGCAAATTTTAAAGGAAAAGGTTGAAGTTGTATGCTTGTGAATGTGATTATGTTTGTAAGTATAGAAGTTGAAGTTTTTAAAGATGAAATGTTTATTAAAAGTTTTAAAGTTAAAGTATATGTATTTTGGTATTTCTGTATGTGCTTGTTGAGCCTTTAGTCTCACTATACTTTAATGATGCAGGTGACAATGAGGTTTGAGGTGCCGCCTAGCGAGGATGGTGGTCGTGAGCAAGCGCCTATCCATGACCATATGGTTTCCGCAATTTTAGTCTACATGAATGGTTACTTTATTAAAGTTTAATGTTGTCGAATAAATTATAAATTTAAAGTTAAGGATTTTGAGTGTGTATTTTGATACAAATCTTTTGAATAAAGTTGTTTGTGATTGGAATTTTTAAAGCTTTGAGGTATGGAAGTTAATACTTGAAATGTTGCATGTGCTGGGTTGTCTCGGATTAGCGGTACTTGTTACCATTTTGATGATTAAGACTAGTGTACTATTTAAAATTATATGAGGCCAATTTTATTTGAAATCTACCTCATTTATCTACAACTTTCATGCTTTGAGTTTTGTTAAAATCATTTTGGAAGTTTGGCCAAAATCTCCCAGAAGTGTGTCGAGTGTTTTGATTTTCTGGCAGTGAAACATCTCGGGAGAATGAGTATAAAGTTTTACTGAAAAGTCCAATTGATGTGATCTTTTTGGCATTATAAATCCATGATCAAGGGCTACAACTTTTAGGTTTACCACTTTTCCGAATTCCGAATTTAAAATAGTGTTTGAGAGCGAAAAAGAAGACCCATCTGCGCAGGTCATGCGCGCCCGCGCCGAAGAAGTGGAGCGGCCGCGCCTTGCCTTTGGATTTTCTTTTTTTTTTTTATGTTATTTTAGGGTCCTAAATTCATGGTCATGATCTTTTAAGGCTTCTAAAATATATTCAAGAGTTTTTATGCAAAAAGTTTCAAGTTTTAAGTCAAGAACGAAAAGAAAGACTTATGTGGATCGATTACGTTATGTGATGCATGTACATGTCTAAGTTTCATTCATGAAGCATATGTTCAATATGAAAGTACAATTTTCTTTTTAGCATTTAAGATATGCATTATGTTATCGAATAAGAGGGTGTCACATATGTGATTTAAGGGAAACTCAATAACCAACTGTCTCGAGTGTGCTATACGAATAGCTCCAACTCTGGATTGAAAGAGTGGGTGCCCAGTGAGCCAACTTGTGGCTATGGGCTTTGATGACTCTTTGTACAAACGATCTTTTGTTTAATGTAATTTACACTTTTATTAATGGCAATGACTTTATCTTTCTTCATATTGTTATATTGTGATATACTATTGTTGTTTTGATAAAGACCTTGAATATACTATAGTGTATGTAAGATGTGGTAGAACATGGGGATGTCTATCATGAAATACATCTTATAGTCACTGTATATTCTAAACTGTTCCTAGTCGATTGAGCCGTCCGATAATAAGGATAAGGATCGCTCAAGTTTGAGACTAGCATTTGCGATGCGGAGTACCACGTTTCATTGGTAGGGAACATGGAGATGTTCGAAGCATGCAAATGGATATTCATAGGATGAATAATCGAACTACCCTATCCGGACTTTCCAAGTGGTTATCACTTATCGAGTGGATAAAGTCCGCGGTTTTGGTTGTACACCATTAGTCCTTACTACTTGAAACATCATGGAGACTCTATATGCTAGTACTGTGCTTTGACTCGTTTACCGACTCTATGGGGGTCATCAGGTGTCGGGATTGGGTACAGTTACAACACATATAGGAGTCGATGCATTGTTGTCAAGGATTCACCACATACTTGCGAGTGTGGATATCCTATGCGATCTGAGGAGATATTAGTGTGACGAATCTCTGGCCAGAGTACTTGATGTGATTTAAGAAATGGTTTCTTAGTAGCACATGCGATGTCACTAATTTGATCTTCAAGATGTATTGCATAGTTATCGAATCTTGAGCGACTCTCGATATACCAATGGTTGTTGATTCGATCGGGATATATGGATGAAGGGACCGTACTGTACGCGAACCAAAATCTACTGGTTCTTGTAGGCACTATCAGTGATACCTAGGGAATCATGGGGCGATGTTGCTAGGCGCTTTACCATGATTCGTTGGGCAAGTCGGAAATCGTTGTTCCGAGTCACAAGGAGTTGTGAGCCCACGGCTAGCTGTATCCCTGAACCATTGAGGGTCACACAGTGTAATGGAGTTTTAATCCCCATTGAGATAGTTAAATTTAAAGAGTTAAATTTAATGAATAAAGAAGTTGGACTTCTTAAATAAGAGTAAGGGAGTAGGATTTCCTAAAATGACATAGGGATGTACATTTTTGGAAACCACTGAATTCGGATTCAGGAAAATTTATCTTGACTTTAAAATGTGCAGAAATGGTTTCTGTGCACATTGGTGAAATTGGTTTATCAATCGGAGTCACGATGAATTTTATATTAATTTCTGAACATGCGGGCTTTTCTTGTCGGGCCTCAACTTATGACTAATGGGCCCTAAGGTGTTAGTGGCCTGCATTATAAATAAGTTATTGCAGTACAGAAATTACACACAACAGGTCATAATTTTGGGAGCAAAATTTCGAAAACCCTAGCCTCCTCTCTCTCAAAGTGGCCGAACACCCTCCCTCTCTGTCTGAGAAATTCCGGTCTGTGATTTTGAATTGCAGTCTGGAATAGCGAATCAAATTCGTTTATTCTCTTCGCAGAAAACTTCTGATAGATTTTCTAGTGCAATCTATCAGAGGGATTAAACCTCCATTCGTGGACCTGATTGAAGGAGTTCATCGGTTCCAGGGAGAGACAACAAGAGCAGAGAAATCTGTTGGAGTCCAATAATCTCGATTCGAGATTGAAGGTAAAATTTAATAATTGTTATTTAAATTTTACACACACTTATAATTTAATCGTTGAACGGTTGATACCCACAATATGGAATTGTTCCATAATAAAATTTTTAAACTTCCGCTGCACCGGGTATCAATCGTGATTGATCTGAACACCAGTTTTCCAACATGGATAAGCTACAAAAGGAGGTTATATCAATATCTAAACAACCTAACAACAACAAACGCTCAAGGTAAACTCTTTACCGCAATTCGTCCAACTCTTCGACGATCGAATTCTGCTGAATCTGGGCTCGACAAACTCCAAACGAATCTGTACGGAGGCAAAAGTTGATCAAAAATGACGAACAAACCCAATGCCAAAGTTCTACAATTCAAAACGGTTCAAAAATCCCAAAACTCAAATCGGCGGCATAACGGCTATAAACTGATCAAACCGGAAACACAGACAGCATTACATCATTGAAAACAACTTAAATCAATGCTAAAACATCAAAAACAACTCAAATACAACACATCTCATAATCTCCATTTTTTGAATTAGGCTTCCAAAAATCATAACAATTCCGAACGACGCTCTATTTCAAAACCGACTGAGAATAATCGATAAGAACTCGTTCAAGAACAACATAACCAAAACTCAATTGATTCTAACAACATCCAAAAATAGAAGTACAACTGATCGGAGAAATACTTACGATATAACGAAGCTCTCGCTGTTGTGATCGTTAATCTGCCTTCAAACATAAATTCTAACGGACGGATCGGCCGGAAACTGAAATCACAAAGCTTGGGAGGAATCTCTAATGAAGGAGTCGGCCAAGGGGAAGGAGAAGGGTTGAATGAAAAGTCAAACAAGTGGTAGATAATATATAAAAACCCTTATTTGCATTTTAGTCCCTGAAAAATCCGAAATTTTCAAAATAGACTATGATCAAAAACAAGTCGGCTCTTGAACTCTGTAATCTCTGATTATCTCAAATAAACTCAATTAAGATAAATTTAGGGTGTTACAGCGAGCATGTTCTTTGGATTTTGGTTCAGCTTGGCAAGATCAGTTGCCATTGATTGAGTTCGCGTACAATAACGGTTACCATCGCAGTATTGGGGATGGATCCGTTTGAGGCGTTGTACGGGCGAAAGTGTTGTACTCCATTGTTCTAGGAAGAAGTGGGGGAGTGACAGGTAGAGGGACCAGAGTTAGTCCAGCAGGTTGTTGATATTGTTGGATAGATCAAGAAAAGAATTAAGACTGCGCAGGATCGACAGACTAGTTGTGCGAATGTCAAGCGTAGACCCTTGCAGTTTGAAGTGGGCGAGAAATTCTTTCTGAAGGTCTCACCATTTCGTAGGATTTTGAGATTCAGTCTCAAGGTTAAGCTATCTACTAGGTTCATTGGTCCATTTGAAATACTGGAAAGTGTTGGAGATCTAGCTTACAAGTTGGCTTTATCTCCGTATTTGTAAAGTATCCACGATGTGTTCCATGTTTCACTATTGCGATGATATGTGGCGCATGAGTCTCATATCCTACAACCGTCTGAGGTACAGTTGGACACGGATTTGACATACGTGGAAAGACCTTTGCGTATCATAGGTCATAAGGATAAGGTGTTACGCAACAAGATCATTCCTCTAATTCTAGTTCAGTGGCAGCACTGAGGCACTAAGGAAGCCACTTCAGAACTTGAGAGTCGTATGCGTACAGATTATCCAGAGTTATTTTGAATTGTTGTATTTTCAGTTATATCTTGTAAAATGAATCATTTTGAATAAAATATGTTTATTCAGTATATTACTGCATTCAGTACTTAAGATTGTTCGAGGAAAAAATATCTTAAGTAGGGGGAGAATGTAATAGCCCAATTATATTTTATAAGATTAGGGGACTTAAACGTGATTAAGATATTGATTAAGGGACTTAACTGCAATTTCAGCTCGGACAAGATCGGACCGTCCGATCTAAGAACGGAGCGTCCAAACCCAACCACTGAGGTTTCAAGCTGGTACTGACACATGGCGGATATCAGAGCGTCCGATTGGGGGATCGGAGCGTCCGATGTGGTGATGGGACAGATGTCACAAGATTGTGACACGTGGCAATACAAGCAAATCGGACCGTCCAATCTGGCCAATCAGAGCGTCCGATCATGCCCTATAAATATGAGTTCCGAGGGCCACATTTTGCACACCAATTCTCTAGATTCTCTCTCGGTCTAGGTGTTTCCTAGGATTTTTGGGGTGATTTCAGCCTTCTTAGGCTTGGTCCGGTGATTGGTAAGGCACTCCGTGTTTGCTACGGATCATTACCTAAGTTCTGGGGCAGTCGTCATCAGTGGGATGATGACAGACGCAGGTATAGCTCTGGCTCCTTATAGTAAATCGGGAGTACGCTATAGCGTAGTTAAGGCTTTTAGAATAAGATTATAATGCATGAGTATTTTGCATTGTAGTACGGAATATAGGCTTGGACATAGAGCTTATCTAGCTTGTCTAGTGTATGAGGTACGGAAGTATTATTCGAGATATCCAGATTGAGTATGCATGTATTATGTGTTTGCATGGATTATGTGATTGCCTGTTTTATATGCCCTTATATACAGCATGTCACGACTGTATGTTGCATACATGAGCATATTGAGCCTTTAACTTATATGTATCCTATAGTAGGGCGCTCACCCGACGAGTTTTTGGATGGTTGGATACGTAAGTCTTGTGTCAGGTCACCGTGATGGTTGGACACATGTACTAGTATTAGGTCACCATTATCCACTGAGTATATGAGCCACCTCCTAAGGTGACGGCACAGCGTGCTATATACCCTAGGCCCGGTCTATGAGAGAGTTTCTTGACGTGAGTGTCTTGGTACCCAGTTCACTTGCATACATGCACATATAATACCGTATACTCATACTCTCGTGCAAAGCTTATCATGATCATGTCCCATAATTTGTTGTATCTGGACACCCTATTCCATGGGGTAGGTTTGCGGCTGGATGAGGCGGGTGGTTCCAGAAGAGCTTAGGCAGTGGATGGCCAGCAGGATTATTGTCTAGGCTTATGTTTCTGTTGTTTTTGGATTGATATAGAGTTCGATATGGTTGTATCATAATTATTTTATTTGGGAATTTATTTATGGTTTCTGCTGTTATTTTTTCTGATTAATTGTTTTAAATTTAAATGCATGCTTAAGCTTCTGATTAGTAGGTGATCATGGTGCGGGTCACTACACTACTAGATCATAATTGGATTGAATCTATGCAAGAAGAGCTCAATCAGTTTGAGAGAAATAGAGTATGGAATCTGGTACCTCGCCCAACTCTTCAAGCAGTAATCGACACCAGATGGGTATTCAGAAACAAGATGAATGAGGAAGCTACTGTTGTGAGGAATAAAGAAAGACTTGTGGCTCAAGGTTTCAAACAAGAAGAAAGCATAGACTATGACGAGACCTTCGCACCAGTAGCCAGACTTGAGCTATCAGGATCTTTATAGCCTTTGCAGCTTTCAAGAACTTCAAAGTCTTTCTAATGGATGTAAACATCACCTTTTAATTTTTAAACCGTCCTATTATTCTTTGACATGTAAGCCCTATTGCGTGTATAACCCATTGGGTCTTTTCATAACTGTTCTTCCACGCATCCATTACTCACTTACGACTATCTTTTGCTACTGATTTTTCTCTAAATATCAAAACTCACGTTGCAATTATACCCATCACTATGGAAACATACACTCTTAATTCCTCTCAAGTTTACTTTGCATCTATATACATCGTCAAAGATGAAGCCCTAGTGAGCATGTTCAAATATTTGGGAACATCTGGGCTACGTACCTTTCTGGAGACAAATGCAATCATGTAAAAGAAAACTTTGCTAAAGTTATAGTCTTGGACATAGAGCTTATCTATCTTGTCTAGTGTATGAGGTACGGAAGTATTATTTGAGATATTCAGATTGAGTATGCATGTATTATGTGTTTGCATGGATTATGTGATTGCATGTTTTATATGCCCTTATATACAGCATGTCACGACTGTATGTTGCATACATGAGCATATTGAGCATTTACCTTAGAGGTATCCTGTAGTAGGGTGCTCACCCTACGAGTTTTTGGATGGTTGGATGCGTAAGTCTTGTGTCAGTTCACCGTGATGGTTGGACACATGTAATAGTATTAGGTCACCATTATCCACTGGGTATCTGAGCCACCTCCTGAGGTGACGGCACAACGTGCTATATACCCTAGGCCCGGTCTATGAGCGAGTTTCTTGACCTGAGTGTCTTGGTACCCAGTTCACTTGCATACATGCACATATAATACTGTATACTCATACTCTCGTACTGAGCTTATCATGCTCACGTCCCATACTTTGTTGTATCTGGACACCCTATTCCATGGGGCAGGTCTGCGGCTGGATGAGACGGGTGGTTCCAGAAGAGCTTAGGCAGTGGATGGCCAGCAGGATTACTGTCTAGGCTTATGTTTCTGTTGTTTTTGGACTGATATAGAGTTCTATATGGTTGTATCATAATTATTTTATTTGGGAATTTATTTTTGGTTTTTGCTATTATTTTTTCTGATTAATTGTTTTAAATTTAAATGCATGCTTAAGCTTCTGATTAGTAGGTGATCACGGTACAGGTCACTACACTACTGGATCATAATTGGATTGAATCTATGCAAGAAGAGCTCAATCAGTTTGAGAGAAACAGAGTATGGAATCCGGTACCTCGCCCAACTCATCAAGCAGTAATCAACACCAGATGGGTATTCAGAAACAAGATGAATGAGGAAGCTACTTTTATGAGGAATAAAGCAAGACCTGTGGCTCAAGTTTTCAAACAAGAAGAAAGCATAGACTATGACGAGACCTTCGCACCAGTAGCCAGACTTGAGCTATCAGGATCTTTCTAGCCTTTGCAGCTTTCAAGAACTTCAAAGTCTTTCAAATGGATGTAAAGATTGCTTTTCTAAATGGACCACTAAACGAAGAGGTTTATGTTGAGCAACCCCCAGGTTTTGTGAGTCATTATTTACCCAATCACGTTTACAAATTACACAAAGCTCTATATGGCCTCAAAAAAGCACCCAGGGCATGGTATGATACGTTATCTCAATTTTTTTCTTAAGCATAACTTTGTTATTGGAACAGTAGACAAGACAATATTTACATTTTTCAAAAATCATCACACATTTCTCGTCAAATATATGTTGATGATATAATTTCTGGGTCAACTAAGCCCAAGCTTCTTGAGAAGTTTGCAAAACTTATGCAAGATCAATTTGAGATGAGTATGATGGAAGAACTGACGTTCTTCCTAGGTGATAGGTTACACCTAAAAATTCAACTGGGCTTGAGCCCAATCATGAAGGTTCACTCTAAATATTTTTGAGGCTCAAGCTTATTTAAATATTATATATATTTAATTCAAGCAGGCCCTAAATTCTATAAAAGCTCATAAGAGGCTCAAGCCCATGAAACTCTTTGAATATCTATAAATAGCTCAAGTCACCTCATTATTAAGGTACACACTTTCTTAAGCACTATATCGCTCTACTCTCGATTATTATTCCTTGAGTGATAACTGACTTGAGCGTCGGCGTGCCTTCGTCGGAAACCCTCCCGGCTCCTCTGACTTTGTTTTGTGATGTAGGAACAACCCACTGAAGATCTCCCAAGGGAACGCACAAGGACTTATTGATACTCCGGACTTTGCGGAAGCAACGTGTTGAGTACAAGTGATTTTTGGCTACATCAGCTTGGCGTAGTCTGTGGGAAATTGTTCTTTACGTCATTGAGAGCACATATTACTTCAAAAATGTCTCAAGAAAATAATAACAATGGAAACGCACCGCTGAGTATTACTCTCACCCATGAATCCTTGACTGCACTAATGGAAAACACAGCAGCATTCGTAGCAAAAGATGCGGTTGCTCAGTACCTAGAAACCCGTAAGCGTAAAAGCAACAAGAAAAAGGCTCAAACTGAAGGCTCGTCATCTCTTGAACCTAATAACGAAGACCCAAATAAAGATAAGTCTAAAGTGAATGATAAAGATCAAGGCGTGAAGCAAGTGTTCACACAGTTCTTGACACCTCTAGCGAAAACAAGATCACTAATCCAACTCGAAAGGATGGATCTCGCACACATGTAACTGGAGAGAATATGTCCGCAATTTTGCCGTCACGTCTAAGCCCCTTCACTGATGACATATTATCTGAAGCATTACCAAATGGAGTCAAAATCCCCAGCTTACCTGAGTTCGATGGAACGAGTGACCCCCAAGACCATATTGACAAATTCTATGCAAAAGCGGATTTGTACGATATCACAGATGCTGCATACTATAAAATTTTCCGAACAACATTATCAGGAAGAGCACTCACATGGTTCAATAAGTTACCTTCTGGATCTATTGCCAATTTGGAGCAACTTACTGACTACTTCCTCCAGCAATTCTCAATTAACAAGAAATATCCAAAAACAGCAGCATATTTGTTCACAGTCATTCAAAAAGAAGGAGAATGTTTGAGGGACTATGTTCGGCGATTTACTCATGCAGTGCACGAAGTTTTACACGTGAACCATGATTTGTTAGCTGGAATAATGCAACAAAACTTGAGCCATCGAAAGTTCAAGGAATCAATAGCGGGAAGGCCGCCCAAAAACTTAGAGGAATTATTGGAAAGAGCTGAAAATACATACGGGTTGAAGAATCTGTAGAGCCACACTACTTGAATAAAAGAAAGAGAGAAGATGATAAATCAGATATTAGAAAGCGAGACGAGAAACGAACAGCACAAAGCCCCCGCCTCCAGAATACACCCCTCAATGCACGTCTGACCGATATACTGGTAGTGGCTAAAAAACAAGGATTGTTACGTCCCCCTAGCCCAATGCAAAATAACCCAAAACGCCAACGTTCGGAAAAGTACTGCCATTTTCATAAAGATAAAGGTCATACTATGGAAGATTGCTTTAATTTACGAGCAGAAATTGAAAAACTCATAAAGCGCGGACATTTTGGGAATTTTGTGGACAAGTACCGCGGTGAGAAGCGAGATGACAGGCGTCGGGACGAACAACCAAAATGTTACTATCAAAATAGAAATGATGAAACTGGGAAACAACATGAAGGAGATGATGAAAATTTGCCCACTGGATGAATAATCGTCGTAATCACTGGGGGTCCTACTTGTGGCGACTCGAACAATGCAAGAAAAGCCCTTATGCGGGCAGCAAAAGGAACCAACAATTTGTCTAGCCCCACTTCCTTGCCAATGTATGAAATTGGAACTATCCAAGATGGATTATCATTCAGCGACAAAGATCTGGAGAACCCTCGGGCTGCCCATAATGATGCTTTAATCATCTCAGCCACAATCTCCAATTTTTGGGTAAAAAAATTCTAGTGGATTCAGGAAGTTCGGCCGACATAATTTTTCATGATGCATTCGTCAAGTTGGGAATTAGTAATGCACAGTTAACTCTAGTCAATACTTCACTAGTCGGATTTTTCGGAGAAATAGTTGAAGCTTTGGGCGAAGTAATGCTTCCACTTTCCTTGGGTTCTTAACCCAAACGGTCTACTAAGATGGTGAAATTCCTTGTAGTAAAGGCTTCATCTGCGTACAATGTGATATTGGGACGACCAAGTCTCAATATATTCCAAGCCATCGGATCGACATATCATATGAAGCTGAAGTTTCCGACTCCAGGAGAAGTAGGAGAAGCCATTGGTGACCATCGTCTAGCCAGAGAATGTCATGCGGTGACTTTATGGGGTTCATCAGGAAATCGTAAAAGACAAGTTTCTAGTGAGGAAAGAGCACCAAAACCAGGAAAAATTTTACGTGAAAACGGAATACATTTGGTGGATGAGGAAGCCGAGAGCAAAGAAAGAATAATAGTAACCAAAACTCTGAAACATGTGGAAATCATTCCAACTGATCCCAAGAAAACCCTGAAGATCGGGACCGAATTACCTCCTGAGTTGGAAGAGAAGTTGAAAATTTTCCTCAGTCTCAACTTGGATGTGTTTGCCTGGGGAGATGAACCTTTGCCCAGAATACCTCACGAACATATGCTCCATCACCTCCGTGTTGATCCAAAAATGAAACCTGTGAAGCAAAAGAAAAGAGCATTTGGTCCAGAGAAAAATCGGCATATAGCCGCTGAAGTGGAAAAACTCTTAGCAGCAAGATACATCAGGCCAGTTACATACCCAGATTGGCTTGCAAATGTTGTCTTAGTACCAAAACCTGGAGAAAAATGGCGTTTGTGTATAGATTTCACTGATCTCAACAAGTCATGCCCCAAAGATCTGTTTCCACGCCCACGAATTGACTTGTTAGTCGATTCGAAAGCAGGATGCGAGCTGCTCACTTTTCTTGACGCATATCAAGGATACAATCAGATCGATCTAGCACCAGAAGACCAGGAAAAAGCAAGTTTTATCACTGATAGGGGGATTTATTGATATGATGTTATGTCGTTTGGGCTGAAGAATGCTGGAGCTACCTATCAACGTATGGTAAATACCATGTTCGAACGCTTGATCGGACATAAAATGGAAGTTTATATAGACGACATTCTCGTTAAAAGTACCCCAGCATCTAATCGCTTGAAAGATCTTGGGGAATGCTTCAGTATACTCAGAAAATACAGGATGAAGCTCAATCTGGACAAATTCACTTTTGGCGTACGAGGAGGCAAATTCCTTGGTTACATGGTGTCAGAACGAGGAATAGAGGTCAACCCTGAAAAAATTAAGGCAATTTTGAACATGAATCCTCCTAAAATGTGAAAGGCATCCAGGAATTAACAGGACGTTTGGCCGCACTCAATCAATTTATTTCAATATCTACATACAAGGGGTTACCATTCTTCAAAATTTTGAGGAGTGGGAAAGGTTTTCGATTGACAGAAGAGTGTCAGCAAGGATTTGAGAGTTGAAAGTGCATCTGACCTCTCCGCCGTTGTTGGTAAAACCAAACGAAGGTAACACCCTGCTGATTTATCTAGCAATATCTGTGGAGGCAGTAAGTGCAGTATTGGTCTTTGAAGTAGGACGTGAGCACAAACCAGTGTACTATGTCAGCCGAACTTTACATGGAGCAGAATGATGATATACAAAGATTGAGAAACTGGCACTGGCTTTAGTAACTGCAGCAAGAAAACTACATCCATACTTTCAGTCTCAT
The DNA here is from genome assembly GCF_033568475.1 of Henckelia pumila. Classification (NCBI taxonomy): domain Eukaryota; kingdom Viridiplantae; phylum Streptophyta; class Magnoliopsida; order Lamiales; family Gesneriaceae; genus Henckelia; species Henckelia pumila. Next base: position 18,342,068 of record NC_133121.1, read on the forward strand.
CGAATAATTGTACTCACCAATCATCCTCTCAAACAAATTGTCTCGAGTCCTGAAGCATCAGGAAGAATGGTTAAGTGGGTTGTCGAATTGAGCCAATATGGAATTGAATATCGCCCGCGTCCAGCGATTAAAGCACAAATTCTGGCTGATTTTCTATTAGAGATGACAGTAACTCAAGAAGAAAGATCCACCCAAACATGGATGGTTTATGTCGACGGGTCATCAACCTCTATAGGAAGCGGTGCAGGTATAGTTGTGGAGAGCCCACAGGGAGATAAATTTCAATATGTCATCAAATTTCTATTCCCTGCAACGAATAATGAGGCAAAATATGAAGCTTTCATCATGGGAATTAAATTGGCTTTGTCGGTCGGAGCAAAAATACTGAAGATACACAGTGACTCCCAACTTATTGTCAGTCAGGTTAATGGAAATTATGAAGCGAAGGAAGATAAAATGCTTGAATACCTTACTCAAGTGAATGAGCTTCTCTCGTGTTTAGACAGCTATGATATAAAGCAGATACCTAGAGGGTAAAATGAGTCAGCAGACCGTCTCGCCAAGTTAGCAAGCTCCTTGAACAACATTGATAGTAGGAAAATTAAATTCCTAACATATGCCAAAGAAGAAACTGATGGAAGTGATGTTACATTCTTCTGTGCTGACAGCGAAGAACATAGTTGGAAAGATGAAATAATCGACTATTTGATGCGGGGTAACCTACCCGCTAGCCAAGTAAAAGCTCGAAAACTTAGAGTGCGAGCTGCTCGGTTCACGATCATTGACGGAGAACTGTATAAAAGAGGTTTCTCTTCACCTTACCTAAAGTGCCTAACGCCAGCCAAAGGAAACTATGTGCTCCGTGAAATTCATGAAGGAATTTGTGGGAATCACTTAGCCGACAGAGCTCTCGTGGGGAAAGCGTTACGCCAAGGATACTTTTGGCCAACGATGAAGAAAGACGCTATTGAGTTAGCGAAACATTGTCACGCATGTTAAGAGCATGCTAACTTCCATCACCAGCTCGCTACAATCTTACAGCCCCTGGAAAGTCCTTTACATTTTGCTCAATGGGGAATGGATTTGGTAGGTCCTTTTCCTCCTGCTACCGGACAAAGAAAATTTCACCAAATGGGTCGAAGCTGAACCATTGGCCAAAATATCCGAAAGAGATGTAATCAATTTCTTATGGAAGAATATAGTATGCAGATTTGGCATTCTTCAAACCTTGGTTTCAGGCAATGGAACTCAGTTCTCTGGAGCGAAAATAAAATATTGGTGCAAAGGATTTTCCATCAAGCAATTATTCAATTCTGTCGGGAATCCTCAAGCTAATGGGCAAACCGAGGTCACCAACCAGACCATTCTACAGCACCTCAAAACACGCCTTGGCAATGCCAAAGAGAAATGGATAGATGAGTTTCCAAGAGTTCTATTGGCATATCAAACCACTCTACGCTCTTCAACTGGAGAATCTCCTTTCAACCTGGCCTATGGAGCGGAAGTTGTGGCTCCTGCCAAAATTGGAGAGCAATCATGGCGAGTGAAACAATACACTTCATCTGGGAATGACCAAGCCCTCCGAATTTCATTAGACTTGGTGGACTAACTGAGAGATGAAGCTTCTTCACCATAATAATATTATAAGTCCCGGGATACCTCACCATGCACCAAGTGGGTTTAGGAATTCCCCATGAGACAAAATCTTGGGAGACTGATCCTCTCCCAAGTACTCCATTATTAAAGCGATAGTATTTTATCCATCAAGCAAGTATACAATAGCAACTTCAAAATACAAAGAGATATGATAACAGACAAAATTGAATATATATATAAAAAAGGGAAATAATTGTTTTTCCTTTGTTCCTCCACCAACTGCTTACGCACTCAAAAAAGCAAACAAAATCTAGTACTTCAAAGTCTTTATTATAAATAAAAAATATTGCCCAAAAGTGGCAAGAAATAATAAACTAAACTGCTCCACGCCTCCAAAGAGTACTCTCCATGTAGCTTCAACACACACCCGTCGTTATTGATTATATAAGCTAAAAATTCGAGCGCAAAGCTTCTATCATCTCCTCATCACCCAGACCTCTCAATAAATATCCGAAGGGAGGATCCGAGTCATCCTCAACTCTTGCAGACGCAGTTCTAGGCTCTGGAATTTTAGGGTGAATCATCATAATAATTTCCTCCGGAACTAATTTAATTTTCCGTAGTTCTTTGCGGCAATCCACTACAACTTCATCATGAATAACGATCGCCCGCTGAATCACTTTGTCTCTAAAAGCTGTGGACTCTCGATAGCCTTCAATTGTTTTTTCTCCAGTACTTCGCAAAAGATTCTTGCCTGCTGACGAGTTGAGAAAAGTCTCTCCAGTCTCAAATTCACGGGAATATTTCCCCCTAAGTTGCTCCATCTCCTCGCACATTGTATCATACTTTTTGGATTTCTCCTCAAGCTCCTTCTGCGACTTGAGAAAATCATCTCGAACTTTAGTGTTTTCCTTGCCAAGTTTTTTTCACTCATCCCTTAATGACGCCAGCTCGTCATCAAATTTTTTCTCGGAGTTTCGAGATCTCTCTTCTCGAAATTGAAAAGTGTGAGCAAGCGATAGAATCTGTAAACACCTATAGATAAAGAAAATTATTTATTATGTAAATATCATAATAAATAACAACAAGCAAGTAATAATATACCTGGAAGGCGGACGAAGCAAGAGACCAAGTTAACACTTCGGTAGGTTGAGGCAGTAGATGCAACCTATCATGATCTCCAATCAGGTCCGCTCCCGTTCTCCAACCAATCTCCGGATCTTTCAAATCCCAAAAAGATCCAGCTTTATTATTTTGGTTCACTCCTTCCACGAACAAGTGGCGACCCTCGAGAGCTCCCAGATCAACTACTCGTTCATCTTCACGTTTTTTCTTCGGATCTCTTAGATCTTCACCCTTTTTACTACATGTATCGATGTCAGGTCCAACTACAACATCTTTCCTTTTGCCACCATTTTTTCTGTCATGCACATCGGATCTTTTGGATGATGGGCCAAAACATTGAGCATGACTCGAAGGCTCGGGAGACTTCCTCCTCCGGGAAATCTCTTGAGAACCAGCGATAGCTCGCTCCTTTGTTGAGTCTTTTCTTATTGTTTTTGACGTTTCCTTCTCATTTTTCTCTATGCACGCCCGGACCTCCGCCAAGTTTATTTTTTCTCCTATAAAAAACAAGGAGAATAATACATAAATAAATACAATAAATTCTCAAATTACACAGAGTAAGGTACAACCCACTGAGCGTCGGAGTGCCTTCGCCGGGAACCCTCCCGGCTCCTCTGACTTTGTTTTGTGACGTAGGAACAACCCACTGAAGATCTTCCAAGGAAACATACAAGGACTTATTGATACTCCAGAATTTGCAGAAGCAACGTGTTGAGTACAAGTGATTTTTGGCTACATCACTAGGACTACAAATCAAGCAAATCAATACAGGGATATTCATAAATCAAATGAAGTATACAAAGGAACTACTGAAAAAGTTTGGAATGGAATCATGCACTGCTGCTACCACTCCAATGAGTTTCTCAACCAAACTGGACAAATATTAAGGGGGAATCTCAGTATATGTAACCATGTATCGAGGATTAATCGGTTCTTTGCTTTATCTTACATCCAGTAGACTCGATATAATGTTTGTTATTTGCATTTGTGCTCGTTTTTTAATCTAATCCTAAGAAAATGCATTATGTTGCAGCTAAGGCTCTGCTTGGATTGAAGTATTTCAAATCCATGGATTTCAAACACATTTTTGTTGTTTAGAGAAGTAGCACCACAAACATCAAATCCACTTATTTTATGTTTATATAGTAATTGATGATAGTTGTGATGAATTTCAAGTTCATCCAATAAAATGGTGATTTAAAATCCTTTTTACTCCATCTAAGTAATGTGTAAATAATTAAGCTATGAATTTGAGATTTTTCTATGTTTCATTGTTAATAATAAAATTATAATCGAAATCCATTGATTTCAAATCCTTCAATCCAAGCGCAACCTAAAAGAATTTTGAAATATTTAAAAGGGACACAGAATTTTGATCTAAGGTATCCTAAGGACTCGACTCTTAATCTTGTAGGATATTGTGATGCGGATTATGCAAGATGAAAATTGGATCTATAGAGTGCCAAAGGCTCTTGCCCATTCCTTTTTGATATAATTATCTCTTGGTTCAGTAAAAAGCAGACTTTCATTGTTGCATCTACTACAGAAGCTGAATATCTAGCAGCTGGGAGCTGCTGCTCTCAAAAGCAGCAACTACGAGACTATGGAATTACTGCTATTGAATCACCGATCTTCAGTGACAATACAAGTGTTATTGCCTCACCTACAATCCAATACTGCATTCCAGAACCAATCACATATATTAGGAATCATTTTATCCGAGACCATGTGATGAAGAAGGATATTCATCTTGAATATGTGTCTACTGATCAACAATCTATAGATATTTTTACTAAAACTTTACCAGATGCTAAGTTTTCTTATTTTCGCAATATGCTAGGAATTATTGAATTATCTTAACATGCATGATTTTAGGGGGAATGTCTTACATTACTTAGCATCATTTGCACATGTTTTTTTACATCACATAATGTATTGCATGATATGATCACAATTGAAAAACTCAAAATATTTTATTCATAGATAATTATATTTTCTTTACATAATGTCCCTCTCTATTTCCACCTTCCACAGGTTCATCCAAGTGATGAGCCCCCTGATGGTTGTTTTCTCATAATCGTCAAGTACAGAGAACTTCTTTAGCTCCTTCTACTATGCTAAGACCATAAGGAGCAGGAGACATTCAGGTTTGAAGATGTCCTCAACACTGGTAGTGCCTAACCAGTGCTTGTATCGTACGTCGCTCTCTGGCCCCCAGTTTCCTGGAGGCAGTTGGAGTGCAGAGAGGGAAAGTAAAAGACTTGAACTCCTGGAGTCTCTCGATCTGAAACCAAGTATTCATTGTCTTCTGGAAGACGATGTCTTCATATTTATTCTTCCTATCCTCCACTCTCATTCTTTGCATTTCGGCAGCAGGATATGACTGTGGTAGACCATGGGAAGAACTTGCTCCGACCATCTTCTTTGTTATGTACTAATATGATTATCTACTTAAATGGTAGGAATTCTGTTTGCATCTAGTGTTCTGTTTTTATATAAGTAACTTAGGTCATTGTAAACATCACATGACTGTTCATTGTCACATACGTCCGTTCACCTTCATCTGCTACTGCATAAATTATTAATTAAAATAATATTAGAAATATATTTAGGCGGTTAAGTGTACGAACTGACATCATCTTTTAAAATTTTAAATCGTCCTATTATTCTTTGACGTGTAAGCTCTATTGCGTGTATAACCCATTGGGTCTTTTCATAACTGTTCTTCCACGCATCCATTACTAAATTACGACTATCTTTTGCTACCTATATCTCTCTAAATTTCAGAACTCACGTTGCAATTATACCCATCACTATGGCAGCATACACTCTTAATGCCTATCAAGTTTACTTTGCATCTGTATACATCGTCAAACACGAAGCCCTAGTGAGCATGTTCAAAAATTTGGGAACATCTGGGCTACGCACCTTTTTGGATACGAATGCAATCATGTACAAGAAACATTTGCTAGAGTTATATGCTCAAGCAAAGTGAGCAACGACAACATTGCGTCAGGGATCAAATATCTCAAGATTGACAAATAATTATTCGATACTGTTTTTTCTCTTCCTCGCGAAGGAACTAGTGATTTTTCTACCATCTCCAAGGTATCCATCTCATCTGCCATGAAGAAATTTTCAGCAACCGAGTAAGAAGTGTCCACCTCCTGATTCAAGAAAATATTGAAGATCGAATTTCAGATACTGGCTGATGTTGTGTCAAAAGGCATATTCATCAAAGGTGGAACATTTGACAGAATCATAAAAGAAAAAGCTCAGGTAATGACTGCTATCACTGATCATATACCTGTCAACTTGTCCTTTGTTATTTTCAAAACTTTGTGTGAGATGCTGCGAAAGAAGAGTACTGATTTTGCCATACAAATCAATAAGTTTTTGTGCGATGATGGATTTGAATTTACTTCTGATAAATATGGATCTAAGGCTCCTATGGTTGATGTCGATAATGTGTTGGATTTAAGGCCACAAAGACACTTGCCTTTTTGTCTAATGTTGTTAAACAGGAATCTAGTGACAGACAGACTACTGTTCCCAAAGTAGATCGCCAAAAACGGAAGCTTATTGTGATTAGTTACTCGGAGAAAACCTTGTTAGAAGAGTCCTCTTCTCCTAATCAACCATCACCCAAACCAACTCCTACAAAAAAAAAAAAAACACAGACCTACACTCAAAATCAAGCCTATCTAGAAAATAGTGGCCATATCAGAATTTGATAAAATTGATTCTCTGCCACTGCATCAAATTTTCTCTCACCTAACCACATCCTTCACTATTTTAACCATTGCCACTACCTCACACTTCTTTGCCAAACCCTCTGAACCATCTATTGTTGTTCAAGGCTCGTTACTTGGAATCACAATCAAAGAGTTGTTTTCTGCCACTCACTGCCTGCACCAAATGATAAAGGAAAAATTAGTACTTTCCATGATACCTGATGATGATGAAGATGATGACACTGTATTGACCTTTGTTCAGAAGGCTGTCAATTACAGATGGAACAAGTTGATCTCTTTGCTAAAACTGAAGGTGCATACTTTGACAAATGGACACACATTCAGCATCTATCAGAATTAAAAGAAAAAAAATTCAAGTTCATTCAAGGTCTATCTTGAGCGTCAAGTATTTGAGTCCTCAAATACGACATCTGTCATTGAAGCATTAAATCGATGGCACTATGTTCTACAGAAGTTGAGAGTAGCTAAGATTTCAAAAATTCTAACAGTTCTTCGTAGCAAATTCGATCCACGAGGTCCTACTGCACATATTGATGATACAATTATTCACAATCTCATCACTATCTTGAAAACCATGGATCTTGAGGTTCTTAATCTTGAATGTGGATATTCTACTACTGCTGTATCTCACTCAACTATGCCAATTGTTGTGCCTCCGACAATAGAAGCCCGGCAGCCTTCTCCTCCAAATGATATTTTCTCCAGCACCTCTGCCCTGGAACCAGTGGTTGATCCTTCTGCTCAACAGACATCTTCATTTATGTATGTTCGAGACTTCTCTACTGTTGAAGACGTTGTGAACTCATTTTTCAAGGAACCAGTCACTTCTATTGCAGTTGAGGATACTCATATTGTTACATCCACTAACCCACTTGTAGCACCAGAATCCAAGGAAGTACCTCCGCCTACTGATCTACCCGAAGCTTCTTTATCCATTGCTCCATAAATTGACGCAATCATCCCTGATCTTGCCTTATTCTCAACCTATTACCAGCAAGAGATGATGGCAGCAACTACTACAACTGAGGATATACCCTTTCCTGTAGAAATTCATGATCACTCTACTACATATGCATCTCCTCTTGTAGCACCAGAGATCATTACTGATCTGAACACTACCTTGGTACTTTTCTCTGGCAACCCATCTTCTTCTGGTCCTTCTCCCCTCGAGCATACTGGAAAAAAAAAATCCACGATCGAAGAAATGAAGCAACAAATGCTTAGAGAAAATAGTCCTTCTCTATCTGATCTAGCAACATCTGTACCTGAGGAGCTCAATGATTTGAAGAAACTATGTAAAAGTCTTTAGACGATGGTCAAGGAAATTCGCTATGATCAACTGAAGATCGGACGACTATTAATTCTTTCTCAAATAGAGCCATGTATTACATCTTGAAAATCCATGAAGAACTAACTCGAGTGCAAGTCACTGTATCTCTTTTGAAACGAGATGTTACTGCTTCCTATGCAACCCTCTCACTTGGTCAGCAAGATGTTCACTCTGTAGCTCACAAAAATACAAAATCCATCAAGATGATCAGATCACAGTAAACCTGGCCAAGGGCCGCTGTCGACCCGCTCGACCCGCCGGGTCAATCGGCTAATTTTTTTAAAAAAAAAAAAAAACCTACTTTTTATCTATAAATACCCCCAACCTCCTTTCATTTTGTTTGCACAATTCTCTCTTCATTCTCTCTATTCTCAATTCCTTTTAATTTCTTGAATTATCAAAAATATCAAGTTTCGATTATTGGTTTATTGTCAATTGTTGATTTATTTTCATATTTATACAATTGCAAATGTCCGGAGCGGGATCAAGTCGTAGGGGTGACAAAGGAAAAGGAAAGGAAAAGAGCATCATACCACCCGAGGTCGAGTATCCTCAATTCAATGTCGATGGATTTGATCTTGAATATTCCGATGATAAAATTCAAGAAATTCAACAAGAGGCGCAACAAAGACAACAATTTGAACAACAACCACCACCACCACGTCATCATGCAAGTCAAGAAAGTATGAACGATCCGGCGGCCTCTCAAAGACAAACTCGAGCGGTGCCTCGCCCGACATCCGATATCTTCACCAAACACTTCGACAAGGTGACGCTTCCCTCCCGTGATTTGCAAGCCAAATGCAAATATTGTTCAAAATGTTACAAATTTAAACAAGGAGGTTGTTATGGAACTTTGACGCGGCATATCGAGAAAAATCATCCGGTGAAAATTGGTATTGATCGTGGTCAAACTCAAATTCCGGCATTCTGTTCTCAATCGGGTAATGAATCTCAACTATTTAAATATAACAAAGCTAGATTTAGAGAAGAAACGGCTAAATTTTGTGCAGTTGAACAACTTACTTTTAGTTTTAGCGATAAATTATCTTTTGAAAATTGGCTTTCTACAAGTGCAAATCCTTCTATTAGACGTATTCCAAGAAATAGTCTCAAACGCACAATGAAAAAGTTAGTCGTTAATCAAAAGAAATAATTAATTAAGGAATTTTATAGTTTGAATAATAAAGTTTCTCTGTGTTCCGATATTTGGAGTGATCATTGGCAAAGTTGTTCATATATGGGTATTACATGTCATTGGATTGATAATAATTGAAACATTCAAAAAAGGTTGCTTGCATATAGATGTTTCAACGAATCACACACGGCATAAAATATTTCGCAACTTATATTTTTTATTTTAGAAGAATATGGTCTAACTACCTGTAGTAGCCCGTAACCAAAATCAGTAATTAAGGAATTAATCATAATTACTTGGGAAGAGTTCGGAAGCTTCGAAGGTGAGTTCGGAAGCTCCGAACAGGATCGAAAACTCCGATGGTATTGCGTCAGGCATGACGTGTGTCAAGATCGGAAGCTCCGATCAGGATCGGAAGCTCCGATCACCCCTATCCAAAGTCAACAAGTGATATTTTGACACGCGGAAGATCAGGATCTTCGGAAGCTCCGATGGCAGGATCGGATGTTTCGATCGAGGTTCGGACGTTCCGATCGAGGATCGGAGGCTCCGATCGTTGTTTATAAATAGAGGGCCGAGAATTCACTTTCAATTGCCAATTCCGGATTTCCTCTCTACTCTAGTCGTATTCGAGTTGTTCAAGCATTCCTAGGCTTGCCCCCGGGAGTCGTCGAGGCGTTCGATAGTCGTAGCGGATTTGTGCCCAAGTTCTGGAGGCATCGACATCAAGGGGCTAACAACGGACGAAGTTATAGCTTTTGCTTTCTATAAATATTTAGGAGTATGCAATAGCTTAGTTAAGGCTTTTAGAGTACTATAATGATAGTAGTATCATTTGGCAGTGTAGAGCATACTATAGGCGTGGACTTAGAGTTGGTAGAGCTTGCACTGATTTGAGGTACGAAAGTACTGTTCGAGATATCCTGACTGAGTATGCATGTATTATGTGACTGCATGGTTTATATGTCATTGATTTATGCTGCATTCATTTGCATACTGAGCTATCTCATTCGAGATGTCTGTTAGTAGGGTTTTTCCCTATCCTGTTAGTGGTTGGACATCCATCGATTTGGGTCCGGCATATCCACTTGTATTTTGGTATGGGAGCCACCTCCTGAAGCGACGGCACAGCGTGCTACATACCAGGGCCCGGTCTGTCTCTGTTATCTGATCCTTGACCTCGAGTTTATAGGGAGTTCACTTTGCATGCATGTATACTCATACTCTCGTACTGAGCGTTCTATGCTTATGTCTCGTACTCTGTGTTCTGGACACCCTATTCCATGGGGCAAGTTTGCGATTGGACGAGGCGGGTGGATCCAAGAGGGGCTAGTCAGTGGTTGGCCAGCTGGAGCTTTGTCTAGGTTTTTATTTCTGTTGTTTTGGGTTGATACAGCTATTCGATTTGGTTGTATAATATTCGGATAAATTACAGATTCCTTTCCTTGGGATTGTATTTGTTTATGGTTTCCGCAAGATTATTCTGATATCTGTTTAATTAAGTTAATTGCATGCCTAAGTTCTGTTTAGTAGGTGATCCAGGTAAGGGTCACTACATTTATGGTATCAGAGCATGCAAAAGTATTCTTGGGATTTAGTCTCATCATGAGGTATTTTTGTAGATGGCAAACTACGATGATGAGAGTAGCCACGAAAGTGGAGGCGGTCGTTGGGGCGATGCCGACCGAGAGCGTCATCGAGAACGGCGTCATCGTTATCATGACGACGAGCGTTTCACTGTGCGTCGATTCTTAGCTATGGGTCCTAAGCCCTTAGTTGGAGGTGAGTCTCCGGAGGATGCGGAGAACTGGTTAGACCGCATGGAGACGACTTTTCAGACTTTCCAATGCACCGAGGAGCAGAAGATGGAGACCCTGGGTTATCTTCTGGATGGACGTGCGTACAGGTGGTGGAGGTTTACTTCTGTACCTTTTGTTGCGGCGAGAGGAGTGGCCACCTGGGCCGAGTTCCGCACAGTTTTTCAGAAGCTATATTTTCCTCCTGCACTCCGTCAGTCAAAGGCAGGCGAGCTTCTGAGTCTGCGACAGGGAGCCATGTCTATTGATGAGTATCAGCAGAAGTTCTTTGATCTGCTATCCTATTGCCCCGAGATTGCTGATAGCTCTGGGATGAAGTATAATCTGTTCCTTCAGGGCCTTAACCCTGAGATCCATGACCGTGTGGCGGTTGGCGACGACATGTCCTACGAGGGTTTGGTGAGACGTTGTCACCAGGCGGAGGACAGCATTCGGCAGAACAGGTCTTTCCCTCAGTCGAGGCCTGCTAGTTCTTTGGGTCCCCGTGCCCAATCTTTCAAGAAGTCTGGATCTACTTCTTCTTCCTCTGGCTCTGCTGGTGTTGTCCGTTTCAGTAAGAAGGACAAGTGTGATCACTGTGGGAAGAACCATCCATCCGACAAGTGCCGTAGAGCTTCTGGAGCTTGTTTCCATTGTGGAGAGACTGGTCATATCCGGAGGGATTGTCCACTATCTGGGGGAGGCGGTTCTGGTTCTGGTTCAAGATCTGGTTCTCAGGCCACTGTACAGCAGAGGTCGCAGGGACAGCCTGCTGGGAGTTCTCATTTGAGGCCACGAGCTTCTAGCCAGGTGTTTGCCCTGAGACATGATCAGGCAGTGGAGGAGAATGAGAAAGTCATCGCAGGTATATTTCTGCTTTATGGTATACCTGCTCTTGTACTTATTGACACTGATGCATCTCATTCCTTTATTTCTACACGTTTTGTTAAGAGGCATAAGTTACCATGCATTGCACTAGACGTAGTGATGTCTGTTTCTACTCCGACGGGCCAATCTGCTTTGGCTAAGCGTCTAGTGATGGGTTGTCCTTTAGAGTTCGAAGGGAACATTCTGTTAGCAAATCTCATGGTCCTGGCGATGGACGACTTTGACTGCATTCTGGGAATAGATATGTTGACTACCTATCGAGCTTCAGTGGACTGCTATCAAAGATTAGTACGCTTTCATCCAGAAGGGAGCGAAAGCTAGTTTTTCTATGGTGAGGGAGCGCGACCCCCGATGCCTTTGGTATCAGCTTTGAGAGCCTGTCAAGCTCTAGAGTCTGGCGGGGAAGGCTACCTTATCTATGCAGTTGATTTGTCCGCTGAGAGTATTGGGATAGAGAGCATTTCTGTTGTGGATGAATTCCCAGATGTATTTCCTGATGAGATTCCGGGTTTTCCTCCTGTTAGGGAAGTCGAGTTTGGCATAGAGTTGATGCCGGGTATTTTGCCTATTTCTCGAGCACCGTATCGTGTGGCTCCGTCAGAGATGCGTGAGTTGAAGAATCAGCTACAGGATCTTTTGGACAAGGGGTATATTCGTCCTAGTGTATCTCCTTGGGGAGCTCCTGTTCTTTTTGTAAAGAAGAAGGATGGGTCGATGCGGCTGTGCATTGACTATCGGCAGCTGAATCGAGTCACTGTGAAGAACAAGTATCCGTTGCCTCGTATTGATGACTTGTTTGATCAGCTGCAGGGCACGTCCGTTTACTCCAAGATTGACTTGAGATCTGGGTATCATCAGTTGAGAGTCTGTGATCAGGACGTAGCCAAGACTGCATTTCGTACTCGCTATGGGCATTACGAGTTTCTAGTGATGCCATTTGGTTTGACTAATGCACCGGCTATATTCATGGATTTGATGAACCGTGTCTTCAGGGAGTATTTGGAAAAGTTTGTCGTGGTCTTCATTGACGGCACCTTGGTGTATTCGCGTAATACGAAAGAACATGTTTCTCACTTGCGGTTGGTACTGCAGACTCTTCGAGATGAGCATTTGTACGCCAAGCTGAGCAAGTGTGAGTTCTGGATGGATCGAGTGGTCTTTCTTGGCCATATCATATCTAGGGAGGGGATTTCTGTTGATCCAAGCAAGATTGAAGCGGTACTTAATTGGTCGCGTCCGACGACGGTTGTTGAGATCCGTAGTTTTCTGGGTCTAGCAGGGTATTATCGTCGCTTCATTCTGAACTTCTCTTAGTTAGCTCGACCTTTGACGCAGCTTACCCGCAAGGGTGTGGACTTCGAGTGGTCCTCCGAGTGTGAGGAGAACTTCTGTGAGCTTCGACGGCGGTTGACTTCTGCGCCGGTGTTGGCATTACCGTCAGGATCTGGAGGGTATGTGGTATACACTGATGCTTCTCTTCAGGGGTTAGGTTGTGTTCTGACTCAGAATGGGCATGTGATCGCATACGCTTCTAGACAGCTGAAGCTTCACGAGGACAACTATCCAGTCTATGATTTGGAGTTAGCAGTCATTGTGTTCGCTTTGAAGATCTGGCATCATTATCTGTATGGCGAAAAATTTGAGATCTTCACCGACCATAAGAGTCTCAAGTATTTGTTCACTCAGGCTGAGTTGAACATGAGGCAGAGACGTTGGATGGACTTGCTTAAGGACTATGATTGCGAGATTAAGAACCATCCGAGAGCTGCTAATCTCACTGCTGATGCTTTGAGTCGCAAGGTGCGACTATCCGCACTTCAGACTTGTTCGATGTCTAGTGCGATCAGTGACTGTTGTACTTCAGGTTATACCTTCAAGCATAAGAAAGGTATGCAGAGTATCCAGATGTTTGCGATATTATCTGAGCCAGCTTTGTATTCGCGGATTCGAGATGCTCAGATGTCTGATTCGAAGACCCAGCGTTTAGCTCGTCTAGCTAACGAGGGTAGCTTGTCTGGATTTCATTATCAGTCAGATGGCTTTCTGTGTTTGTCTGGTAGGCTTGTGATTCCGCAGGATGAAGAGTTGCGAGAGGAGATTTTGTCTCAGGCGCATCGCACTAAGTTGAGTATTCATCCCAGGAGCAACAAGATGTACAAGGATCTACGTACTCGTTTCTGGTGGAAGGGTATGAAACGCAGTGTTTATCAGTTTGTTTCGAGATGTTTGGTGTGTCAACAGGTCAAGACAGAGCACCGACGACCTGGAGGATTGCTTCACAGTCTGTCTATTCCTGAATGGAAATGGGAGTTTATCACAATGGACTTTGTGACCCATTTGCCGGTATCCCCGAGGAACTGTGATGCTATCTGGGTTGTGGTGGACCGACTCACCAAGTCAGCGCATTTCATTGCCTATAGCCGGGAGTACAATGTGGGTCGTATGGCTCGATTGTACATTCAGAAGATCGTTTGACTTCATGGAGTGCCTGTGAGCATTGTTAGCGATCGGGACCCCAGGTTTACTTCTAGATTCTGGGGGAGTGTTCAGCGTGCGATGGGTACTACTCTCAGTTTGAGTACTGCCTATCATCCGAAAACTGATGGTCAGTCAGAGCGCACTATCCGTACTTTGGAGGATATGCTTAGAGCGTGCGTCATGAATTTTGGTTCAGCCTGGCAGGATCATTTGCCATTGATCGAGTTCGCGTACAACAACAGCTATCATACTAGTATTGGAATGGCACCTTTTGAGGCGTTGTACGGGTGACGTTGTCGTACTCCACTCTTCTGGGAAGAAGTGGGGGAGAGACAGGCTGAGGGACCAGAGTTTATCCAGCAAGCAATAGACATTGTTGATCAGATCAAGAAACGGATTAAGACTATACAGGATCGTCAGGCCAGCTATGCTAATACCAAGCGTAGGCCTTTGCAGTTCGATGTCAGGGAGAAAGTGTTTCTGAGAGTGTCACCTTTCCGCAAGATTCTCAGATTTGGCCTTAAGGGCAAGTTGTCTCCCAGGTTTATCGGTTCGTTTGAGATCTTGGAGAGCATTGGCGATTTGGCTTATCGGCTAGCTTTGCCACCGCATCTTTCCAGTATTCACAACGTGTTCCACGTATCTCTGTTGCGACGATATGTGGCGGATGAATCTCATATTCTGCAGCGGTCTGAGGTTCAGGTGAGCAAGGATTTGACTTATGTTAAGAAACCTATTCGTATCCTGGATTATAAGGATAAGGTTTTGCGGAACAAAGTCATTCCTCTGGTTTTAGTTCAGTGGAAACGCCGAGGCACTGAGGAGGCTACTTGGGAACTTGAAGACAGAATGCGTGAAGACCATCCTGAGTTGTTTTGATTTCATTCTTTTAGTTGTATTCAGTTGCAATCTCTGTAAACGTTTGATTTGAATAAAGAATGTTTCTGATTTCTGTATTACATTTAGTACTTAAGATCTGATTTCGAGGACGAAATATCTTAAGTGGGGGAGAATGTAGTAGCCCGTAACCAAAATCAGTAATTAAGAAATTAATCATAATTACTTGGGAAGAGTTCGGAAGCTTCGAAGGTGAGTTCGAAAGCTCCGAACAGGATCGGAAGCTCCGATGCAGGATCGGAAACTCCGATGGTATTGCGTCGGGCATGACGTGTGTCAAGATCGGAAGCTCCGATCAGGATCGGAAGCTCCGATCACCCCTATCCGAAGTCAACAAGTGATATTTTGACATGCGGCAGATCAGGATCTTTGGAAGCTCCGATGGCAGGATCGGACGTTCCGATCGAGGTTCGGACGTTCCGATCGAGGATCGAAGGCTCCGATCGTTGTCTATAAATAGAGGGCCGAGAATTCACTTTCAATTGCCAATTCCGGATTTCCTCTCTACTCTAGTCGTATTCGAGTTGTTCAAACCTTCCTAGGCTTGCCCCCGGGAGTCGTCGAGGCGTTCGATAGTCGTAGCGGAGTTGTGCCCAATTTCTGGAGGCATCGACATCAAAGGGCTAACGACGGATGAAGGTATAGCTTTTGCTTCCTATAAATATTTAGGAGTATGCAATAGCTTAGTTAAGGCTTTTAGAGCACTATAATGATAGTAGTATCATTTGGCAGTGTAGAGCAGACTATAGGCGTGGACCTAGAGTTGGTAGAGCTTGCACTGATTTGAGGTACGAAAGTACTATTCGAGATATCCTGACTGAGTATGCATGTATTATGTGACTGCATGGTTTATATGTCATTGATTTATGCTGCATTCATTTGCATACTGAGCTATCTCTTTCGAGATGTCTGTTAGTAGGGTTTTTCCCTATCCTGTTAGTGGTTGGACATCCATCGATTTGGGTCCGGCATATCCACTTGTATTTCGGTATGGGAGCCACCTCCTGAAGCGACGGCACAGCGTGCTACATACCAGGGCCCGGTCTGTCTCTGTTATCTGATCCTTGACCTCGAGTTTATAGGGAGTTCACTTTGCATGCATGTATACTCATACTCTCGTACTGAGCGTTCTATGCTTATGTCTCGTACTCTGTGTTCTGGACACCCTATTTCATGGGGCAGGTTTGCGATTGGACGAGGCGGGTGGATCCAAGAGGGGCTAGTCAGTGGTTGGCCAGCTGGAGCTTCGTCTAGGTTTTTATTTCTGTTGTTTTGGGTTGATACAGCTATTCGATTTGGTTGTATAATATTCGGATAAATTACAGATTCCTTTTCTTGGGATTGTATTTGTTTATGGTTTCCGCAAGATTATTCTGATATCTGTTTAATTAAGTTAATTGCATGCTTAAGTTCTGTTTAGTAGGTGATCCAGGTAAGGGTCACTACACTATCAAAGTTTTTTCAATGTCTTTTAATAATGCTAGTGCAAATACTTCTAGTATTAGTGAGCTTATTGAAATATGTAAACCATCACTAGGTGGCAAATTTTTTCATATTAGATGCACATGTCATATTTTAAATTTGTGTGTTCAAGATAGACTAAAAAGTTTAGGCATATATATTCAACCAATTAGGAACGCTATTCATTATTTATGGACGCATCCTCAAGTTATGAAGCAATGGGGAAAATTTTGTAGAGTAAATGGTATGAAGCCTAAGCCGTTTGCACGAGTTGTTCCAACTCGTTGGAATTCAACATATAAATTGTTATTATCCTCTTTTGAATATAAAGATTTATTATGTATATTTTTTCATCAATTTGTTCAAGCTCGTGATATTTATTTGTTTTCAAATCAATGGAACATATGCACTAGCATTTGTGAAATTTTAAAAGTTTTTAATGATGCTAGTGACCAATTATCCGGTGTTTATTACCCTACTTCACATTTAGTTTTAACACATTGTTGCAACATTGCTTGTATTTTTCATGAACATGTTAATTCTATTGATAGTGTTTTATCTCAATGTATTCTCATCATGAAAGCAAAATGGGAAAAATATTTTTTGCTTATTCCTGAAATTTTTTTATGTGTTTTTGTTTTAGATCCTAGACTTAAATTAGATGGCTTAAGCGACATGTTAACATTATATTATGAATCTTTGGAGCCTATTGCGGAAACGATTCCTTCTATCTCATTGATTTTGTTTAATATTAAAACTCATTTACTTGATATTTATAATGAATATAACATCAAATATGGTGGACAAATTATTTCACATGAAACACAATCCACTGCAACTAGTAATGTTTCTTCTAAACTTACTAAAGCACAACTTTTATTAAGGGAACGGACGAAACGTCCACGAGGATCCTCAAGTTCCAGTCAGGAACTTGAGAATTATTTTACCACGACTTTTGATTTTAGTGATACAGATGAGGAAAACTTCGACATTTTGAGATGGTGGTCGTAAAAAACACAAATATATCCAATTTTGGCTATAATGGCAAAAGAAATTCTAGCTTGTCCGGTTTCAACAGTTGCAGTGGAGCAAGCATTTAGTATTGAAGGAAATACATTGGACGAGAGACGTTCTAGCTTAAGGCCGGAAAACTTAGAAGCCCAATGTTTGCTCAATGATTGGTCAAAAGCCGCTACTCGAACACAACATATTCAAAGTGATGAAAAAGACCAAGATGATACCGAAGAAACATCCGGAACTACGACGGGAGGAAATGCGAGTGAAGTAGAATAAAATGTAATAGATTTTTAATATTAAGTCATAAGATATTAAGATGTTGAAATTTTAATATATTGTTTATTTAATAAATGTAATAGATTTTCATTATGGAGATATGAAATATTTGATTGAGATTATTTAAAGAATATGTCTTATTAAAAATTTGTTTAAAAATTTAAAAAAAAATAAATTTCGAAGGTGCAGCGCCCCAGCACTGAATTGAGCGCTGCCCCTTCGAATTAAATTCGAAGGTTTAGCGCCCCAGCGCTGCCAATGCAGTGTTGGGGTGCTGCAATTTTTTTTTTTTTAAATGGCACGGTTTAGCCCGGACCCTGAACCGACGGTTAACCGGACCCGGACCGGAACCGGCCATTGGCGGGCCGATTAAGGGTAGCTAAATGCCAACCCGGATCGGACCCGGACCGTGGCCAGGTCTAGATCACAAATAGAAGGGATTGCGACTACCAATCAAGAGCAATCTGAATCTATTCGAAGTCTCGACACTAAAATGAATAACATTTCTGCTCAGATTTATGATCTCTTCCAGTTTATTGTGGATGTTGATGCTAAAAAGGGGGGAAAGACAACCAGAATCCTTGTCCACTGTTGCTGTAAAGCACAATCAAGGAGGAAATAGAAGATTGGATCCAGAACCAGAATCAGAACCAGAACCAATGGCTAATCACCCTGACCTAAACTTATTTTATCTTGATTAAACACTTTGTTTTCATTACTTTATTTTGTCTAACAATCTTCTTGTGTTAAATATTCATTGCTATATTTTGGCATCACCAAAAAGGGAAAAATTGATAAGTAGTATAGTTTCGGTGATGACATCTAGCAGAAGAAGATAAAATCAGTAAAAAAAATAATCGATAATAATAGAAAGCAAACTAAAATCAAAAACCGGTAGCCTTAGTCTGAAAAACTAAGTAAAATCATAAAACAGTAGAGTTAGTTAGGAAAACTAAGTAAAATCAGATATAAGTAGACTTAGTCCGAAAAACTAAGTAAAATCAGAAACCAGTAGACTTAGTCTGGAAAACTGAGTGAAATCAAAAGATGATACCAGAGGGATAAAATCGAGTAAACTAGGGAAACTACATTCAGAATCCACTTTATTTATTAGTCATTATGTCTTTATAGTACATCTCATTTAATGTCTTATGAAAGATGTGACGCACTAAGAAAAACATATATTTTGTTACAGGTACATTAAATGAAAGAATTAATAGAGTCGTTTTCTTAACGTTACATCAGTAGCTATAAAAGACTCAGCAAATTCTTCAAGAAAACAAAAGAGAGAAAACCCGCTATCAAATTTCAATCAAGTTACAAGTCCTCTGCTTACATACTCGAAAGAATACTCTTTCACTTGATCGTTATATCACATTTGTGTCCTTGATCTATTGTAAAAATCTTATCAAAGTATAAGCATTGTAATATTTAAAGAAGAGTTTTCTTTCAAAACTATTTCGAGTTGTAAAGTGTTTGTGAGTACTAGGAGTTTCAGTAGGCAGTAGATAAGCCCTACTGAAGTGGGTTTGTACCAAAGTGTGTGTACTTATCAAATCTTCTAGTGATACCTTCTGAAAACAAAAAAAGACGAGATATAGAAAGTTTTATCCTTCGAACTTCCAGAAACAAATATGTTGTTGTCATTCTACTTAATTTTTTAGCTTCAGCAAACTCAGTAGTCTGTTTTCGCACTACTTCAGTAGACTACTACTTTTCTATTTAGAACGAGATTCGTCTGTATTGCTGCTAGCTAGTACAAGTTCCAGACCGTTATAAGAAAAAAAATTTGAGAATGTTCATTCATGCCAAGGTTTGTGGTATATAATTTTCTAAATAAGCATTGGGTCTAGTTTTTTTTTTAATTATCTCAGCCATTGAATTTGAATGCTTGGAGCTCTTCCACTTAACTTGTTTTTGAGTTTTAATTGACTGTGTTATTGGGAAAAAATTGTTGTATTTGTTTATTCCTTTTTTTTTATTGATTTGTATGTCCTTAGCAAAACAATCTTGTTGGCGTGCAATAATTGTTCCTGTTGGATAGAACGATCAAACCATGGTGATTGGGTTGCTGTGCAGTTTAAAAGGTTTGAGTTGTATCATTACCACCAGCTATAACTTTTGATAAAACGAAGAAATCTTTTAAAGTATTGTTCATGTATTAAATTGAATTGATTTCAAGCGATGTCACATGAAATTCATATCATTTGTCTCTATTAAAAATTTAAAAAACACATAAACAGTGGCATAGTCAGAAACTTTTTCAATGGTGGGCAAAATTTCAATTGAATCTCCACTTATAATCATACACAAAGTATCTATCATATTAATTAAATTAACATTATGTATGAAAATAACTTGTAACTTCTTGTATATAGATGTATATTATATAAACTTAAAAAAACAAATTGGGTCATACATGTAACTTAGGCCAAATAATGGCTATTTTTAAACCAATCTGCTGAGCAAGAATGAATCATAATGAATATATGTGGGTTCAATATATCAAATGAAATGGGCAAGAGTCCAATCTTGTCCATATATATAGCTTCTCCGCCCATGTACATAAGCCTGAGAAAAATTAAAAACAGCAACGGAAATAAAAATAACACAACATCTGAAGTAGCATAACATTTCTTAACTCAATTTTCGGCCATGTCAAAACGGGTGAGACTATGTTGGATCAGGGAGGCCCACATGAAAATTGTGAGTCTTCCTTTGATTCAAGGGCTAAACAGATATTTACGCATGTAATTAAAATCGAGGCAGTGGTCAACCACATGACGCATAGACGGTCGTTCCGTCTTTTAAAACAATGATTTATAATATTCTCGATCAGCAATATGTACCAGAGCGCGAGCTGAGGAATCCATAAATGAAGGTTCATTTTCTTCCAAAATTCCATTGCACTAGTAGTGAAGAAATTATAGATTTTCCCAAAGAGATTATACAATTCAGTATCAAACCGATACTTGGTGTTAGATATGTGCTCTAATGCATTGTCGGATCTTTATGAACAAAAGAATATTATTGGTGGAAATTGACCGATATCGAGTATAATTTGGAAGAGAGTTTAAGGTATATAGGTAATTAACCAGACGTGAGGACCATGATGCGATCAACGTAATCTCGCCTTTTGGTGCAATATTTCCCTCTTTTTAATTTGTTCTACCCAACGTCTCTTCAATTTTAATTAAATAAATGTTATCTTCCAATTTCAAAAATATTAATCAACCCAAATTGCTTGTGTTGTATACTTGGTCTCTAAAGCTTATAATTATGCCTTAATTCATTGATGATCAGTTTAATTTGAATGCACTTAATTAATTTGTTCTTTGCTTCTGAACGCGCGCAGTAGTACCGTACTTCATTTGTATCACCATGTGTTGGTAAATATTCTGAATATTATTAGCGGTCTCTATTTTAAAACTCTGATTAGAAAGTGTCTGTCATAACTGTAAAAAAAAATATGATTATGGACTTTTTTTATATAAATTTATGTAAAAAAAAATTCATAATCATATATGTAAAAAAAATATATGATTATAGACTTTTTCTATATAAATTTAAATATTCTGAATATTATTAGCAGTCTCTGACTCTCTATTCTAAAACTCTGATTAGAAAGTGTAAGTAATAACTGTTAAAAAAATATGATTATGGACTTTTTCTATATAAATTTTTAGAAAAAAAAATCATAATCACTTTTATTTTCATCGAGTATATATAATAACTTGCATTATCTAACAATAACTATTTGGCCGAGTAAATGGAGCATATATATAATTGCCAAAAATTAAGTCCAACACTTGCAAGTTGCAACAACAATCCATTGAAATAAATCAAAACAAAACTCACCAAACCAGAAAATAGGGGCGGAAAAAAAGAAGAAGAAAAAAGTCAACAAAAAACGTGCTTCCCTCAAACCACAATTTGATAAACACGATATGACCACACACCTTAAATACCAATACCCATATTATATGTAACGTATAACATGCCGCACCTACAATATTTTCCATTTCCACAATCGTAAAATGCCAACCCCAAGACTCAAAACTCCGTCGCCGCCCAGCCATTCTCCTCCGCCGGCCTCGAACGCGGTGGCACCGGACCAATCACCGACCAGACCCCAAGTCTCCCTCCAACCAGCCTCCAACAAAAAGGCTCAGTCGAAATCCACCAAACTATTCCGGCGAGTCAAGTCGCTTTTCCGGTCATTCCCCGTGATAAACCCGCCATGCAAGATGCCGGTTCCGATCCACGCTAACCGGATGCACGACGGACACATCCACGGCGGAAAGCAGATGACCGGAACCCTCTTCGGCCACCGAAAATCCCGTGTAAACCTATCCATCCAAGAAAATTCGAAATGCTTACCCGTTCTTGTGCTCGAGCTTTCCATCCAGACGGGGAAGCTCCTGCAAGATATGGGATTAGGGCTCGTGCGAATCGCTCTCGAGTGCGAAAAAAACCATTCGGAGAAGGTCAAGCTTCTGGAAGAACCCATCTGGACGATGTACTGCAATGGGAGGAAAGTTGGGTATGCTGTGAAGAGAGAGCCGACGGATGATGATTTGAAGGTGATGCAAATGCTGCATGCGGTGTCTATGGGGGCCGGAGTTCTTCCGGGAAACGACGGTGATTCGGGGGCGGCGGCGGCGGAGGGTGAGCTGACATATATGAGGGCTTACTTTGAGAGGATGGTGGGGTCGAAGGACTCGGAAACTTACTACATGATGAATCCAGACGGGAATAGTGGGCCTGAACTCAGTATCTTCTTTGTTAGAGTCTGATTTTATTTATTTCTTATCTTTTGGTTTCTTATAAGCTTAGATCAATTAAATTTATGTATCTTCAAAACAGTTTACTACGCATTGTAAAGTGATCGTCATTCATTTTTATGAAGGCCATTTTTTATTTTATTTTTTTCATGTTTAGTCTGTTTCTTTCTTATTGTGATAATTTCAACTGCGTAGTAAGAAGGTTTTAGAGAAACTAACATGGTCTTGGTATGATACCTTAATTTTTAAATTTCAAATTATTTGTAAAACAGAGTAAGAAATAACTAATATAATTCATTATCTTTTAACTACTCTTTGTGGTTAATATTTTAACTCAAAAATCATTCATTTTTTGTTCTCATAAATTTATTAGATTTTTTTTCGAAATTAATTTTAATAAAAAAATCTATTTTTTCATCACACACAACGTGTGTGTGCAAATACTCTAGTAATATTATTAATTATATATTGATAATTACCAAATATTAACAAATAGGAAACATTGCAAATTTAGCTTTGTTTCTTTTCGATTATGGTATTTTATGCTGTTATTTATGTTTTAATTTTATGCAAATTTAATCGGGGGTGTTGATGTGTAATGTCGTACCTACGTACGTCAGAGTTGCATCGTTGGCACATTAACGTTATCTCAAAAAGAATGAAATTGTAAAAAAACGAAGAAAAGATATAACAGATTAAAGCTGATATTTAATGATGTAGAGGATCAAATCACAGTTTGACAAAAGTAAAAATTTATATTACCATGTTAAAAAAGGTGGTGGAGATGTGTATTGACAAATCAAATATTTTACCAGTATATATGTACTTACGAGTTACATGATATCCATGATTTTATTTTCAATTTTTTTCTTTCAATTGTAACAGAAATGATGAAAGCGAATGTGGTAAACACGACAGCAGATTGTCCTTAGAATACGCGTCAGAAGTCGACTTCATACCTAAACTTACGCCATTTTTTTATAAGTTGCTTTACATACTGGGATTGCTCGATGATTGTAAATCATATGCGAATAAATAATGAACGAAAAATAAAATTACATTTTTGATCTTGTACATCAATCAGTTATCAGTTTTAATTACCTATGTTAGATTTCCGTAATAAGCTACTATATTTTTTTCCTTTTGATATTTTTTTTTTCCATGTTTTTTATTATACAATGAAGTGGGGAAATTTCATATCTAGCTAATCTAATGACTATCCACATGGATTTAACCCAAAGACCATATAGGTCTGGGAACCCCACTCTTGCCATTAGGCCAAGATATCATAATTTGATTTCTTTCTTGATGGAACATTGACGTAACGCTAGCAAACATGACATTTAGAGGCAGAGTCAGGATTTTGGTTTAGTGTAAGCAACAATATACTTTAATTAATTAATTAATAAAAAAAATCACCGGTTGATAGCCAGAAATAATATGCTCTAAATTCAAACACAAGCTACACACAGTCAGTAGCACTTGTTAATTGATATATAGGAAACCACCCAAAAAAATGATGAATAACAGCACGTACAGAATCCGCAATAAAAATAAATGATAGAAAATATACACTCTACATCCAAAAAATAAGCATGAATTCATTCTCGAATGCAAAAATGAGCCAAAAATTTTAAACAATTGAATGATCGACGAACATTTTAGGAAAAACAAACATAAAATTTGGTAAATTTTAAATTTTGTAGAGAATATGAAAAATAAAACGATGTGTAATATGGATTGGAATGATTGTTAATCAAAGTTTATGTCGTCCGCGACTCGTGAAGAGAAAACATTATACACATGTTATTAGATGGTTTACCTGATTCGTAGTAACAGGTAAAAATTTGAGCCTAAAGTTTGAATCTAAAAATTATGGGTAAATTCTCGGTTCATTTTCATATATTTGATCATTTTTCTGGTTCGGTCCCAAATATTTTGGTGTTCTCGATTTAGTTCTAAACGTTTCAGAAATTAGTTTGAGTTGATCCTTTCGTCATTGGAATGATTGTTAATCAAAGTGTATGTCGTTCGTGACTCGTGAGGCGAAAACATTGTACAAAAGTTATTAGACGGTTTACCTGATTCATAATAACAGGTAAAATTTTGAGCCTAAAATTTGGATCTAAAAATTATAGGTAAATTATTGGTTCAGTATCATATATTTGACCATTTTCCTGGTTCGGTTCCAAATATTTTGGTGTTTTCGGTTTAGTTCTAAACGTTTTAAAAATTAGTTTGAGTTGATCCTTCCGTCAATTTAATGAAATTAATGGAGAAAAGTTCTGATTCGGTCCCAGATTATTGATTTTTTTCTCGGTTCGGTCCTAAATATTTTAATGTTCTCGATTTAGTCACAAATGTTTACTTATTTTGACATAGTTGGTCATTCCATTAATTTTGACCGAGATGGTCTCAAAATGACTAAACTAAAAATCGATAAATTTAATCAAAATCAGCCGTTACAAAATTTATTTAATTTATTACTCAATTTTTTCGTAAAAATCAAAATTATTAAAAAAAAACTCCTAACTGAAAAAAAAATTGAACCTTAATTCTCAAAATTTTCAATGGAAAGATATAAAAAAAAATAAAACATAATCAATGAACAAGAATATGAAATCCAACCAAATAACGACACATAATAAGAATAAATGTTTTTTTTTATTTTTTGAAAAAAAACGCTAAATTTAAATTTCTATAGAAATATCGAAATTAATTGAGAACAAGAAAATGTGGTCAGCATGCAAGAGAAGAAGCCAGATTTATCTGATAGAGATTAGTTGTGTACAACAGCATCAATTTCATTCACAAAGTTGAGCCAAATTTCTGAGTGTAATAGGCACCTAGAAAGAAAATTTTTTGGGCATCTGATTTGGGTTTTGGGGATTTTTAGGAGCATCAATATCACATGTCATGTTTACAATTAGTTTTAACGATTAAATGAACAATATGACCAACTAAATCAAAATTTGTAAACATTTAGGAATAAATCGACGACGCTGAAACATTTGTGACCAAACTAGGAAATGAGCCAAATATCTGGGACTGAAGTGAGTTTTTCTCCATCACATATAACGTTCACTAGTTATAACCAGTGTTCGAAAACTCGGGCTAGGCGGCCGCCTAGGTGCTAGGCGCCGGGTGGCCGCACCAAAAACATGCTAATCGGTCGGCCTAGGCGGCCTTGGTGCCTAGGCGGTCCTAGGCGGGGCGAGGCGGCCCTAGGCGGTCCTAGGCGGAAATAGGGTAGGATTTTCAGATTTTATTTTTTTAATTTGGGCTTTTAAATTCAAAACCCAAATTACAAAAAAAAAAAAAAAAATTGAAATGTAATTTTTTTGTTGGACTTAAGTTTTATAAGCTCTAAACTGATATACGACAAGAAAATTGATTCGTTGGCTTGCTCTAGATCAAAATTCATCTTTCATTGTCTGCATGATTGAGTAACCAGAGCATCTCGCAAATTATAAGGCTGAAGAATCAAAGCGAATGAAGAAGCCCACATTTTGAGTGCCATATTTGAAGAAAAAATTGGTGTTTGCTCTTTCTTCAAATGCTGAACTCATTTTAAATTTGATATTATTGTCTTGAAGTTATAATATTTCATTTATTAAGTTGAAACCATGGAATCCGCCTAGTGCCGCCTAGTCCCCGCCTAGGCAGCCTAGGCGCTGGTCTGGCGCCCGACTAGCGCCTTGCGAATTTTAGAACCATGGTTATAACCATCAATTTGACGGAAGGACCAATTTGATAAAAATCCATAAAATTTTAGGACTAAACTGAGAACGCCGAAACATTTGAGATTAAATCAAGAAATGGGCCAAATATTTGGGGCTAAACCGGATTTTTTCTCAAAAATTATATAAAAAAAGAAATAAAATTGAATGTGAACAGCTAAACATGTAAAACTTTAAAATTTGGGTACACAAATTAGTATAAGCATAATGTCCTCACACTGTATTAATATCCAAATTTATTTACCTAATATAATATATATGAGGTTTATATACATGAGACATTTATATTTATTTTAACATATATAATAAACTCGGGTAAGATATATGTGGTATACGTGGCAAGCGGAGCAAGGTGGCAGGTGAGTGCCTTTTGGTTTGATTTTTTAGCCTACGTGTTGAGCTGTAGAATATCACGCCATTATCCGATTATATTCAGATTTTGCCTTTTTTTTTGGGTTTATTTGATTAATTCAAGCAATTCCTCCCATCGAAAATATTAGATTATCCCAGAAAGACAAAAAAGAAAAGAGAAATGGCGACTTCTAGTTCAGAGGAGGTTTTTGCAGATGGCGAACTTGTGGAGCCACATGAGGTCAAAGACCCGGCCGAACCCAATCCAGATTTCATCACTTCCAAAAGCCTCAAGGTAACTAATTCATTCATTTTCCTTTGTAGAAAATGGTTGATTATTAGATAAAAATATATACTTGTATATAGTAATTATAAAGAAATAATAAAAAAATATATATATAATTTTGGTGATGATCGAAGGAAGAGGAGGAAGGGGAGAAGAAGGAAGATAAGAAAAAGGAAAAGGGGGTGGATGTGAAATCGTCGCTAATCATATCGGGAGTGGTGATAGCAGTAATCGGAGCCATATTTGCTGTGGCCAAGAAGATGAGAGAAGGAGCAGCATGAGCCTGTGTAATTTCATTCCACATCAATAAAAAAAAATGTACTACTACTCATCTCATGTTGCTCTTTGTATCTACGTTTAATTTTGATGTGTAATTAATAATTATAACAAAAAAAATACTCACCTTTAATTCTTTCATGCATTCGAGGGAAATTTTAACTATTAATTATGTCCTAGCTAGCTAAGTGTTGTGTGTATATATAACTTGGGCTGCACCTAAAAAACCAAAACAAAAACAAAAAAGAATAGGTTCATTGAAGCGTGTTTATTTCTTAATTTCTTTTGGATGAGATATAGTTGTGTAATCGATTATATATTTAGCTTCTTTTTTTTTTTCCGAGTATCAATATAGTTGGTCCATTTCATTCTTGGTACTCGAGAGTTCCAAACAAAATTCATGAGAGGTCCCGTGGATCGTGGAATGATATGTTGATCCACCACTCAGATACCGTTTTGATGGCACAAAATTAAATTTGAAAATAAATCATATGTTTTTGTGTGATGTGAAATGTAATGACTATTTTTAGAAGTTGATGTTTAGTGTTTTATTTTATTGAATTGTATTTAGTTTCATATACAAAATAAATGAGATAAAGTTTATTTTCCTCCTTTCTGTATGTAAATTATCCCGAAATAGTCCCTTGAGTTTTCAGATCGTACGTTATTGAAATGGTCCTTAATGTTTCATATTATTTCTCATATCTTTAGATTACGCAGAAAAAGAGACGGTGAAATACATTTCATCTTCATGCTTCCCCAAATCCAAACCGAAAAATTAGATCAACAATTGAAACACAAAAAAACAAAGTCAAGAAATAGTGGATATTTTCAAAGATGAGACATGTATGTGCAGGTTTTTTGGATTTTGTGTGCTTGTTCAAAACTTTAAAACCTCGCAAGGACTTCACGGGACTATGGATTTTAATGATTGTAACCCTTTGCTTATTAGTAAACTTGTAATCTATGATCTTTCTGGCTATTAATGATATTTGTGCCGTTCATGTTAAAAAAAAAAAAAAAAACTTTAAAATCCAAAATCGTGAACTATCATTGTATTGAGAGGTCTCGGAGGACTGCTTCTAGTCTGTTTTATAACATAATCAAGATGTCCAAATTAAGGACATATAAAAATGATCAATCATGCAATTGAGCAGGGCTGACGCTAAGGGGTGGCAGCTTAGGCGGTTGTTTAGGGTCTCTCTTAGTGTGGGGTCTCGATTTTTAAATTTTATTTAAATATCAATATATATATATTTTTTAAAAAATTTAGGTGGGTTTCTCCATATTTTTGTTAAAATTTTGAAATTTTGGTTAACTTTTTGTACATTTTTTCTCATTTCTTTGGATTAAAAAAATTATTTCTTGTTTAAAAAAACTTGCCCTTTTGTCGTTAAATTCCTTCATGATTAGGTGAATTAGATTGTTCAAATTTTTTTAATTATCTGTCATTTTTTATTGAATTTTTTTTGCCTTTGTGATATTACGTTGGTGTTTTATTTTTAATTTATTTGTTTTTTGGTATCTGAGATTCTAAAATCTTGTAATTTTCTTAGTATATCGTTGGACTGATTCTCGTTGGATTGATTTTTACTCAAACCGATCATAATTATTCCTTTCATCTATTATTATTTAAATTATAGTTTTTATTTGTTTTATGATAAAAATAAATTATTTACACTTCTTTAGTTTGATGATTTTTATTATATTTGTGTATTAATAATACATATCCAAATCTTGAGATTAGAGATTTCATTTAATTCTTTTTGTTTCGATTTTTCCCGTCTTTCAATGTCATCGTTTGTGTTATTATTTTTAGTTGGAAGTATTTGAAGTTTTTATTATTAGATAAAGTGTTCATATCGATATTTAATAAAAAAAATTATATACGACATTCTCCTGAAAATTAGCCCCGGACTTCCAATTTTCTGAAGGCGATCCTGCAATTGAAGTTAGAGGTAACTTGAAATTCTTAGACGATGACACATCCAAAAAAAAATTTAATTATTTTAAGATGACCAAAAAGCTAGACTCACTGATTCCAAGTGTACACATAAAAAAAAATGATTTTAAGATGACCAGAAAAACTCACTAAGAAACCGAATATATTACAATCATATAATAAATTAAAATCCAATCTTGATAAAATAAAATAAAAAAAAAACTCACTGATCTAGTGCAGAAGGAGAAATCTCAAAAGTCACCAGCCAGAACAAAATCGAGCTCCGTTATGATATACAAACAATATGTATCAACCTATTCTAGAGGTCGAGGGTCTTCAAGTTGTTATCCTACCGATTTTGTGCCCTTTGGTTTGTGTTTCTGTGTTCTAGGGTTTGGAGTTGGGGCAAACGGGAAGAATAAATGTTTTCAATTTGAGAAAATTCATATACTTTGAAGAAAGGGGGATGCATGTGAGTTTTTTCACCGTCCCTTTTTAACGGGTATCTAACGGCATAGATGAAATAGGGAAAGAATATGAAACATTAGGAACTATTTTGATTGTCCGAAAACTCGAAGGATTATTTCGAGATAAGTGACAAATAAGAGGGACGAAAATGAGAATTTATCCCAAAATGATGGTATCGTGAGGGAGAAATTTTTGGTATGTAGGAGAGAATCATTTGGAGTATAATATAAAGTTTTGATACATTGAGTATCTATGTGAGCATTATGTGAGCTAGCATTGTTACAAGAACAAATATAAAGAAAATCTTTGATAAAGAAAAATTTGTCGTGAGAGACTCGGTTTAGGGAAAAATATTGATGTGTCAAAAAATAATGGTATCGTGGTGAAAAGGGTGTACAACACACACATGTGTG
This sequence comes from Henckelia pumila, assembly GCF_033568475.1. Taxonomy (NCBI): domain Eukaryota; kingdom Viridiplantae; phylum Streptophyta; class Magnoliopsida; order Lamiales; family Gesneriaceae; genus Henckelia; species Henckelia pumila. The sequence goes on from NC_133121.1 coordinate 18,372,085, forward strand.
TATATATATCAAGACATATATATATATATATATAGTATTATTACAAGGAAAAATGTAAAAATAATTTTATTAAAGAAAAATTTGTATGACATAATATATTTTTTATAAAAATAAATTTATAATTTATATTATTAATCTGATGATCTTTCACACGATGCATGTAAAAATCGTTAAATTAGTACTAGCCAGTACTTGAATATATGTGTTGCGTGTTTATATAGTTAATTTTTTTTAGCGAAAATCCTAAAAAAATGTTAGAGAATAATTTTGAAAAGTGATGTTTTTTTGTAAATAAATGAATTTTATAAAATTGGTATTTTCGTAAATCAGTAGTTATCAATGGATAAAAATGATGTTTAGTCATACCACAAACCAATCTATTTTATAAGATATAATAGAATAGAGTAATTTTTTTTTTAAAAAGAATAGAATATAGTAGATATACAAAATAAAAAATTTGTTATTGTTGGTCTTGAACTCGAGATCGTGTTATCTCGTGTTTAAGGACGAAGGAAACATTAGTTTAATCAAAATAATTGATTGAACCAAGTTAAACCAAAAATTTAGTTCAATCTTATTGGTCCAGTGTTTTTTCCCCCAAAATATCATTCAACTACATTTATTTGGTTCGATCTCCATTTTGAATTTTAAAAACCAATTGAACCGAATATATATATATATATATATATATAAGTTTATTTCAAGTGCCTACCTATTATGCTCACCACCATGCCCACCAATGATGTGACACTATTCTATTGGACCTATAGTTTATCACATCTTTATCACATCCAATAAAATAGTGTCACATCATTGGTGGACATGGTGGTGGGCATACTAGGTGGGCACTTGAAAGAAACTATATATATATATATATATATTAGAACAAGTAAGTATATATAAGCATTTGAATAATTATTTAAAATTATCGATATAATGTAATGAATATATTTATATTTTAAATATTATTTTAAAAAATTATTATATAAAAAAAGTTTGTCATTGAGATGATGCTCAAGTGAGAATAACATATGCTGTCAAATTAATTGTTTTTTTTATCTTGGTTGAGGGGAACGGTTATTATATTAGCACAATGAAAAGAAGAAAATATTAAAAAATAATATATTATTTTGTCTATCAAAATTTTAGACTTCAAAAATCAAAATTGTGTCACTTAGTAGACGAATAAATTTTGAAATTTTATAATTTATAACTAACACACGCTTAAATGTAGTTTATTCATCAGACTTAAATTTAAAATTTAGAAAATAAATGAAAAAGACTCCACGTTTATTTTTTATTTGTTTTCAAATATTTAATGCAGCATGTGAATACGTCAAATGACTCAATGTTGATGAAGATCTCCTTATAATGTTAGTTTTGACTCAATATATATTGGGCCTGACATTAAAAATGAATTCAGATTATTCTGGTGTTGGGCTTTAAGGATTTGTTACCCTGGCCCAACTTCATCTTAATCTTACATCGTCCATTCGTGTGCACTCATTTTCTCTTCATCTTGACGTAGTCTGCCCCAAGTCCCCCCAACTTCTTCATCTTCGTAATCTTATAGGTAAATTAAAAGTTTTTTTGTTTTTGTTTTCTGTGATTTTAAATTTTGAGAATCAATAAAAAAAAATAAAAGATGGGAAAATCGGTCGGGTCGAAAAAAATTTAGATTAGTTCGGATTTGTTAATTTCGGTTCGATTTCAATAATAGAACAAACCCTTGTGTTTAGATCGGGTTTGTAAATGAATCGAGCCGGTTCGCGATCTTTTCGAGTCGGCTCGATAATATTTCATTCGTATTCGAACTTATCGAACTCGATTTGAATCCGAACATGTTAGAACTTTTTTTCGAGCCGAGTTCGAGCCAAAATTATTTTGTTCGATTGTTCATAAATAGTTCGCGATTCTTAATATTTTATTAATATAATATAATGATATAAGAAATATATATACATTTCGAACATTTTCGGACATTTCGAGTTTTTCGAACCATGATATCCGAACAATAGTTCGAATAATTCACGAATAGGTTCGAATATTTCGAGTCGAACTTCATTTCGAGCCGAACTCGAACTTGAACTTCATTTCGAACCGAACTCGAGCCAAAATATTTGAAATTTTCAAGCTTCAAATCGAACTCGAATTTACTTAATTCGAGCCTTAAATTTTTACCATTATTCGGCTTGATTCGGTTCGTTTGCATCCCTAGTTTGGATCGATAAGAAATGCGATTTGAAATTGGATTTAGATTTGGAATTGAAATTCTATTTTGTTGTTTGGTAAAAATTTAAAATATAATAATGTGAATTTAGTGTGAATTGATCATATAAATTTTTAAATAACTGATATTTTGTATTTGCAAAGGTGACTTTAAATCTATGAGTAAATTATATGAATATAAAAAAAAAATTATTATTTTTAAAACTTAAATCTTATGAATCCCACCAAATTTGACTAATTTAATAAAAATTTCATTTAGTTAAATGAAATCTCATGAAATACCAAACACTAAAATGATATTTGTGATTCTAAATACCACCAAATATCGGGCAAATCTATCACAAATACCACCAAACATCGTGCAAATCATTCCTTTCAAACACAGTGTATTATTTTTTTGGCAAAAATAATATTAATAATAAACCCATTTTCTGGAGTCGATAATTAGGCATACACTATTTTAGAGTCAACCCATTTGAAATGAAACCCGTTACACTACAAGCCTAATAAGCCTACATAGATACATATTAGGGTAAACGCCGCGCTTATTCTCTTCCTTATCTTCCTTCAAGTGCGGCGGACGCCGGCGTGGAGGCGGTTACTGCTGCCGGAACTAAGTTCTCACTGGTAAATTCTCTTATCTATTTTTTCTGTTCGTGATGATGTATTTCAGTTTAATCAGATTTTGGACTTTTTTAGTTGGTGCGTAAAATTAGTGGAAAAAGTAATGGAATTTGTATAATGAATCCGATGGGATTCAATTTTCCTGTTTGGGTTTTACAAGCCGATCTGTTTGTAAAGAGGAGTATCCTCGGAGATTAGTTGATGGGCGGGCACTGATTCAGTTGTATTTTAAATTAAGCGTCGTTGTTTGTTTGTTTTTTTTGTTTTTAGTTTAATTCAACGGATAATAGTTCCTTTTCCTTCCTATCTCTCGTTTGTTTTCATCCTTTTTCTCTTTTTCTTTAAGAAATTTCAATGATTAGTTGTGGTTACTCGCCTTCATTATGTTTTTAATTTTTTATGTACAGGTTTTGTGCTCTGAATTTGGGTGATTTGCTGCAATGGCTGGTAAAGATGCCAACAGCTCTGCTGCCAGTATGTTATCTCAAGCTTTTTCTTCATCTTAGAGCTTTGCTTGCATCCTTTTTACTTTCCTCACTCTCCTGTTTATGTATGCATTATCATTCTGACCCATTTCCCAGAAGGAAAGAAGAAGGAAGTGAAAAAAGAGACGGGATTGGGCCTTTCTTACAAGAAAGACGATAACTTCGGAGAGTGGTACTCTGAGGTATGCCTGAATGTTAATTCTGCTTTGATAATGGTGGTTTTGCATTGGTTTTTTGGAATTCTAGCCTCTAGGTGTTGATTATAGGGAAGAAAATAAATGGAAACTCAAAGGGATACTGCATGAAGGAATTCAAAATTAACCACACTATTATTTATTAGTTACTCCTTTTCCCATTTATATAGACTTCCTTTCCTTTTTTGGTTGTCTCAAATATATAGTCGAGTTTCTATGTTTAGTAGCATTTTTTCTTGTTTTTACTAATATACTCCTATTAACAAAACTTTGAAAAACATGTAATAATTTTTTGAATGAACTAAATAAGGATAAATAGGAAGTTTGTTTATGACCTTTGTCTTTCTAATGACTTTTTTGATTGAAAAAACAAACATACATGTTGGGACAGAGGGAGTATATAGCTTTAGTCCTTTTGTCCATGCTACATGTTTTGTATCATTGTGCCTATTTGAGAAATATGGATCTATGTCATACTTTCTTTAACTGATGATATAATTAGAAATCTGGTTTGTTCAATTTATAAACATCATTGTAACCTTTGATTCCTTGTTTTTTTCAGGTGGTTGTCAATGGTGAATTGATTGAGTATTATGACATATCTGGATGTTATATCCTGCGTCCTTGGGCAATGTCTATTTGGGAGATCATGCAAGTAAGTATTCGGCAATATACATGCATGAAATTCCTCGAGCAATGACAAAAAATTCACATAGTAATGATTCTTTTTTATTCGATGAGAGAGTTTCTTGCGTATTGACCAACATAGACAAACTTGCTGTGATCACTTCCATATAAATGGTGTTTACTAATTATATTATTGTAACTCAGATCTCACGTGCAACTATCTGAAGAATATGTATCATCTTTGAAGGTGTCCCATACATGTACTTGACATTGGATATAATGTTTTAAACCAAAATTAGATTTTTTCTGGCCTTCCGGTGATTCATTTGCTGTTTAGTACTGCATTCTACACTTCCACAATCAGCATTCAAGGTTGGCAGATTGCTTATGTGCTTCTGTTGGTAATTGGTAATTTTTTGGTATTCAGGCGACAACTCTATTAAAAAATGTCGTTCTGCAAAGAACTAGTTTTTACTTACTAAACAAATATGTATCCCACTTGACTTTTGCTTATTTACTGTGGTCATTAGTCTATGTTTCTCTTGCTAATTTTTTGTCACCATCTGACTTGGCAGGCATTCTTTGATACAGAAATCAAGAAAATGAAAATAAAAAACTGCTACTTTCCCCTCTTTGTATCCTCTGGCGTCCTAGAAAAGGAGAAGGACCATATAGAGGGGTTTGCTCCTGAGGTTAGATTCTTATGCTGGTACATTTCTCTGACAGAGGGCATCTTGCTTCGTGTTTTTTAACTTCGGTTTTGAGATAATTTACAGGTTGCTTGGGTGACAAAATCTGGAAATTCTGAACTGGAGATGCCCATTGCTATTCGTCCTACCAGTGAAACTGTCATGTATCCATACTTTTCCAAGTGGATTAGGGGGCATCGTGATTTGCCTCTGAGGCTCAATCAGTGGTGTAACGTTGTTAGATGGGAATTTAGCAATCCCACTCCATTTATCAGGTGATTATATGATGAGATGGCTTTTGGTTTCTTCTTCTTCTTTTTTTTTTATGTGGCCACTTGAGGGTACCAACTCGCAATTATTGGCACAACTCGTGTCAGCAGGTTATTTTGATTACTAATCCTAGTTCTTTAATATTATCTCTGTATTGTATATGGGTGCACACGAGCTGAGCGGAGCTTGAGTATCATACTACTCGAGCTCGCTTCTGTGAAAAAATCATACCCGAGCTCGATTGTGAAAAACCTCGAACTCGACTTGAGTTTTGATGGAGCCGCTCACGAGTTACTCACGAGTAGCTTGACTCACAGGCACCCCCCTTAGTATTGTATACATGTATATAGTATACTACTCTGGTTATTATATTTTTATGTACCAATAATTGAAGAAAGGATTTTCAAACAGCCTGCATATTTTGTGAAGGCAGGAAGGGAAAATAGGATTAACAACCTGTAGACTGTTCCTTATTTAATATTGTTCAAATATTTCAGGAGTCGTGAGTTTCTTTGGCAGGAAGGTCATACTGCTTTTGCAACCAAAGAGGAGGCTGATACAGAGGTACTTTTTGGTGTTAGCTTATGGATATGTAATGCCAATTACTACTTTTGTTTGTCTTTACGTCAATTTCATGCGTTCAGGCTTGTATTTTTGGAAATGATCAGACATTTTATTTTATTGGTGATGATGATTTGTAGCTTTTCTAGTTTCTTTTAGTATTTTACGAGCAAATAAGATGCTTAGTTTGATGATTTTGACCACATTTTTTAATTCACCCTTTTTTCTGTTTCTGTGCTGATTGTTTTTTTACCATATTATTGCTAGAATCAATTATGTGTCACTTATGAAGGGTAGTGGTTAAGCAAGTAATCCCGTCCCTTTAGGTATTCAATGGCTTCAGGAGAGGTTTTCATGCCCCTTGTACAGCATCCCCGTTCCCAAAAATGGTGGTGTGTTTCAATGTTTAAGCATGTCCCTGTCCATGAGGTGTTTGACAACATATTAGCAAGTTGATGTCTTCCTGTGCATAAGTTGTGTGATATACCTTTGTAAAATGGCTATGCTTATGATGCTTTGGTGGACTTTTCACTTCAAAAAGCGGACATAACTTGTGAACTATTCTGTATGCTGCAGTATTCAATCAGTCAACTACTTGGTTCAATGTTTTTGTTATTTTGTTCTTATTCCCAATATTGTTGATAAATTTTGTTAATTTGTTTGATTAGCAGCGATGATTTCTTGTTATAACCTAGCGTTTTTTCACTCTGTACAGGTTCTTGATATTTTGGAACTCTATAGGCGTATATATGAAGAATTCTTGGCTGTCCCCGTTATTAAGGGGAAAAAGAGTGAGCATGAGAAGTTTGCTGGCGGGCTTTATACAACGACCGTAGAGGTTGCATAACACCATTTATTCTATGTTAACTTTGCCATTATATTTTGTTTAAAATGCCTGCGAAGAAACTTAATTATTGTTTTCCCCATATGGTTCTGAATGTACAATGACAGGCTTTTGTCCCAAACACTGGACGTGGTGTGCAAGCTGCAACTTCACACTGTCTGGGCCAGAATTTTGCTAAAATGTTTGAGATTAATTTTGAGAATGAAAAAGGAGAAAAGGCTATGGTTTGGCAGAATTCTTGGGCATATACTACTAGATCGGTAAATTTTAGAGTCACTTTTTTTTATTGTTCTTCAATTTTTCCATTTTCTGGAAAACTTTCATCACTGACTATTGCTCTTGCAATTTTTTTCATTTTTTTATTATAATTCTTTCATGATCTCGATTTTCCGATCGAATTTTAGGATTACACTTCAATTACTGTGATCTTTTGCTCGAATTCACATTATTTCATATGTGTGGCAGATAGGGGTGATGATAATGGTTCATGGTGATGATAAAGGCTTGGTGTTGCCTCCTAAAGTTGCATCTGCTCAAGTTATTGTAATTCCCGTGCCCTATAAAGATGCAGACACTCAGGGAATAATTGATGCATGTGCAGCCACTGTAAAATCCTTGAATGAATCAGGGATTCGTGCTGAGGCTGATTTTAGAGACAATTATTCTCCTGGGTGGAAGTATTCTCATTGGGAAATGAAAGGTGTCCCTCTTAGGATTGAAATAGGACCAAAAGACTTTGCCAATAATCAGGTAACTAAATAATGTTGATTTGCAAATTTTACTCTCTTGGCTTCTAACCTACAAGAACAAAAATCTTTCTTAGCTAGCAGTTCAAAGTTACTATATTCGGTTCATTATGTAGGTTTTTCGTGTTCTTTTATATTGTTCCTTTTCATATGATTTGTTTTGTAATTGCATCAGGTGCGTGCTGTTCGACGTGACAATGCGGCAAAAATCGATATTCCTATGGCTAGTTTGGTCGAACAAGTGAAAGACCTGCTCGATAATATTCAACAAAGTCTTTTTGATGTTGCAAAGCAAAAACGAGATGCCTGCCTTCAGGTTGCACATACCTGGGAAGAATTCATAGAAGCACTAGGCCAGAAGAAGATGATTCTGGCTCCGTGGTGTGATGAGGAGGTACGACATTTGTTCTTGTTAAATTGGTCCTGCTGTGTTACCAGGATCCTTTCATGCTGTTAATATGCTTAGCTACCCTATTTTAGCACAAATCTGTGCATCATATCCAGGTGTCAGCAGCTGATTGGGAACAATAATTTCTACTATATAACTCCATCAAATCTAGATGCAGATTTTGGTCATAAAACCCTGTATTTTGAACGTTTAATAACCATTTTTCTAAAACGATAATGTTCCCTACTTGTACTAGTTTCTGATGCATTGTTTTTACCACTACATATCCTCCAAATCAGGAATTCTGTTAGGCTCCGCTTGGATGGAAGTATTTCAAATGCATTTTTGTTGTTTAGAGAAGTAGCACCACAAACATCAAATCCACTTCTTTTATGTTTATATGGTAATTCATAGTAGTTAGGATGGATTTTAAGTTCATCCAATAAAATAGTGATTTAGAATCTTTTTTAATCCATCTAAGTAATGTGTAAATAATTAAGTTATGAATTTGAGATTTCTCTATGTTTCATGGTTAACACTAAAATTATAATCGAAATCCATGGATTTGAAATACTTCAATCCAAACGCAACCTTAGATTAGACAGTATTGCACCTCAAAACTCTGAAAACATTTGTTAGACATGAAATGCACAATCATTTCATGTTCGAAACCCCATCTCATGAATGCAGCCAACCGTATAGTCTTTTTGGTTTCTTATTTCGATGCTCCTATAGAACACCTTCTTGACTATTTCTTGTGGAACTATGTGAGCAAACGGCTCATGCTGCATCATCTGTAATATTGTGCTGAATGTTAAATTTTACAGGAGGTTGAGAAGGATGTGAAGGCCCGTACAAAGGGCGACATTGGTGCAGCCAAGTCACTGTGTTCTCCATTTGACCAGCCCGACCTCCCAGAAGGTATGCATGCGATTGAAACTTTGTCATGAAATGTTGGGGCGTGAATCTAAAGCACAATAAATGAATTTGCGCGTGTAGAAGTATCTTGCCAAGGATATTATGAATCGCCAATTCGATAAGCAATCGAGTATCTAATTCCTTCTCATATGCAGGTACGTTGTGCTTCGCCTCAGGGAAACCTGCCAAGAAGTGGACCTATTGGGGCCGTAGTTATTGAAAATTGCACGTTTTAACATGCCCATTTCCGTCTTCTTCAAGTGGCGGTGACGTCGTTTTATTCTGAGGTTTTGGGATAGGATTTTGAAGCATGGCAAAGATATTGCAGGAATTTTTATATTATTGTTTTTAACAGAGTTATACGGATTATGTAAACCAAACTAGTTTGGTTGAATACTATTTGTAAGTTTTGAGTTTTTATGACAAGATTTCCATTTCTATCTTTTGAATGCCTACACACACGTTAATGAACTGGGTAGGTTTGTGACAGATCCAAATTCCAATGAAGAAGTTTTATTTAGGGCCGGCAAAAATTCTCAAAGCCTGAACCTTTCTGAATCCAGTCTCATCCGCTTCTCGATAAAATCTTAACTTAGACATTTTTTTTCAATCCGAATTTTCAAGATTTTTTTGTCCGGATTAATATCGAAAGAGAGCCTGAGAATAAGATATTATCCCGGGTTCATTATCCCGACGGGATTTTCGATACGTCTTGAAATATTATTATAATATATTTTATTAATAGATTGGATAAATATTATTGAGTTTCAATCCATATACTAATTAATTGTGGACTTAATTCACATGATTGTTTGTTGTTGGAAATCAATCACGAAATGACATTTTATTTTTGTGTATTTTTTTTTAAAATTAATTAATAATTTAATTAATTCATATTTATAATTATCCAATTAGAACAAATATGTAAAATAAGAAATGCAATTTGACAAAAGTTATCTAGTAATTTATATTTGAACATTTTATTAATAATTATCCGATATACAATATGATGTTCTTTTTTTGACAAAACCTTGAAGTTATCCGAAATATTTTAATATTATATGTTATAAGTTGAATATTTATTTTTTCTTCAGAAATATAAGTTCTAAAATAATATTTTTTTTAAAAAAATAATAATTACTTTTTTTAAATGAAATTTTGAACATGAAAAAAAATTCGTAATTTCCTCTTCATACTCGATAGGATCCCGAATATTCGGATTCCGAAATGTGTCCGATAAGGGATCGCGAGAAAAAAAAGTTTTTTCGATTCTTTTCGGAACGGAAATTGGGTAGAAGGGTTACGGGATGGATTCCGACCCTATCCCACCCTTAGTTTTATTCAGAAATTGATTTTAAAAAGTAACCATTATTTTTTTCATTTTGATTGTGATTTTATGACCATAGAAACGTTTGCGAGAGCTGAAATAAAGAAGCCAAGAAATGTATGTTGGCAAAGTTGAATGAAAATGGTTGAAATGGATTTGGAAAAGGACCAAGGCAGAAAAGAAGTGCGCTCGAGCGCATATTTCTGCACGCTTGAGCGCGCCTTGGCCCAAGCGAAGGGGCCAGGCAGAAGAGAGGTGCGCTCGAGCGCGCAGTTTTGTGCGCTGGAGAACGAAGCCACTCTGCCTGGCTTTCCCAGGCAGCAGTTTATCTTTGAAAGTTGCATTTTTTCGAGTCCATTTTCTTATGTGGATTGAATAACAGTTATTATATGATATGTATTCATTCCAATACACACCTAAATAATGATAGATGTGGTTTCTACAGAAAGTTGTATCATTTTGACGAAAGATCGTGTTATTTGGACACAAACCTTTGATTATCTATATAATCAATCTCATGTCTGTATTACAACATATACAACACACAAGTGCATACATATTCCTGCATAGTTATCTTCTAATCACTTGAAAGTTTCTCATATAAAAGTTCGCAAAAATCAAGTGATTGTGGTGCTTCAATTGCTTGATAAGTATAGTCGTATCTGAGAGACGATTGTCGATACCGGTTTAATACTTTGTAACCAGACAATTTCATCTTGCGGAAAAAGTGTTATACTCTCGCCTCGACTTCATTCTTGTTGCTGAGTTGCTGTGTTCTAAAATCCGAATCACACTGAACAACAATGTACTACACTACTAGGTTTTTCAAATCTAATCATCATTTTTTAGTGTGTTTAGAAACATTTTAACTAACAGCTTCAACTATACAATTATTGTAGATGAAGAATGCTCTTAAAAAGTTGAGGGTGATGAATAGGCGTGTTTAGAAACCTAATCAAACGTTCAAACCAAATTCTATGGTTTGGATTGGTTTTTGATCGATCAAACAGAAAACAATTGGTTTAAGCTGAGTTTAATTGGATAAAAATAAATCGAACCAAATTGGTCACATTAATACAGAAAATTACATAATGCATTTTTGTTAAATTTAGTGTGATTGTTGGATATGTAAATATTTTATTTGATTTTAGTTTTATAAATTGCAAATAATTATGTAAACTTGCATTGTATTTTCGTTTATGATATATTACTCACATAATCATTCTAGTCCACTACCAAATAAAAAAGATCGGTTGCTCATTCAACTTCTAAAGTGTCAATAGCAACATTTACAAAACTATAATTTCTCATGCATGAGTTTACCGTGAAATTCAAAAATTAAAATTAATAATCAAAAGCGATCCCAATCAAACTGAAATTTATGGTTTGGTTTGACTATAAATAATTCATGATTTGGTATTATTTGAAATTTTTCAAAAACGAATTAAATATGAGAATAATACTAGAGGTACAATTAATATCTCGTACAACGATATTTGCAACAATTATATCATGAGTTTTTGCTATTATATCATGATATTTTGAAGTTATATCGTGAGATTTTATATTCAATATATCATGAGATTTGATAAATACAATTTTTGTAATGATTTTTTTATGATGTAAGATGTGTTGTATAAATTTGGTTGTACATGTAGCATTACTCTTAAATATGATTTGATTTGAATTTTTATCTACAAAGTAAACCGTAGTTGAACACCTGATAATAATAATTATATATCTAAACTTGTTTGATATCAATTGATTTTATGACACGTCTAAGGGCATCTCCAATGATTCTCCATTTTGGAGAACATCTCCAAAATGGAGAACAAAAGTTGCTCCAACCTTTTTCCATAAAACTACTTTATTTTAAAGCATGTTACAGTGATTTTCCGAATTTGAAGAATCACTGTAGCAATAGAGAAGAGATTTAGAGAATGACATAATTTACGAAAATGTAAATCTCCAAATTAAAATAACCCTTTCTATTTTTTTTCTTGGTAGATTTTATTTATATATTTTTTTCATTTAAATCTTTTCATTTATTTTTAATGGTTTTTGGTATTTTTTTTAAATGTATTTCAAGTTTTCTATTTTTTACTCATTTATTATTTATTATGATCGATTTTATTTAGAAGAAAGAAAAATGAAAATAATAATTAAATAAGATCGGGAAAAAAAATTATGTATTTTATTACAAACACAAATCAAACTAGTTAACTTAACATGAATTAAACATGCAATCACATTAAAACATAGAAAAATAGACAATCATTAAAAGACAAAGTACCAATAATTTAAAATAAACAAACAAACACAAACAATAAATATACACACACTTTTATTCCACTGCAATGATGACTAAACACCAGTACTCTAGAAGGTCGAACCCGGATGGAGAAGTTTCGCCGAAGAGTTGGCCAAACGGAGTAAAAGGTTCATCGGCTTCATCCTCTTTTGCTGCTCTTTGCTGCCAAATCTTATGTTGTTCTTTTAGCAAATATACACGGAACGATTTATCAACAGACATAGGATACTCGATCCGTATCATTTTATTTTCTTATGTGCAAGCCAATAGAACATTCATTTCTTTTTGAACATCAATGAGTTGTTGTCGATGGGCCTCGTCATTCTCCATTATAGTCATCATTTTCTCACTACATTTGGTCACAGTGGAAATATCCTTCAAATAATCTTCATTAGCATGTCATTTGACTTTCGTTTTTTTTTATATCGATTGGCCGCTGAGAACCCTTGATGGGCTATCTTTATCTAGGTTTACAGCAAACCCACATAATTTTGGAGAATCGGGTGTTGGGAATTTTGGGTTGGGGGAATAGTCAAATTGTGAGGATTCAAAATTCATGTGGTTTGATACGAAACCAGGTAAGGCAACCAATGAATGAGCTAAACTTCTCCCGGTTCTCTAGTAAAGACCAAACATGATCCAACCTCAAAGTTGACCCAGATTGCTTAGCTTCATCCAACTTTAAGCATATGTTAATTAATTGTATGTTAGTTACACATTAAAATTGAAAATATAACAAAAATATTTGAACAAAAATACTCACAATGTCTTTCTCTGAAACACCACTTGGCGAATACATCAACTAAAACTTTGGACAATCTTGCTTATGTTGGACCATCGACATTAGAGGGCCTTTATAATACTATGCTCAGTTGACGGGATAATGAGTTGCTCGTTGTTACTGGATGCCACTCGTGACCACAAGCTATCATGTGACTAGTTTATGCCAATAATAGGATTTTGAGAGATATCTGGATACATTTTCACAAGAATTTTGTCCTCGACTAAGAAACCAGGACCGCGTCGAGATGAATTCATTATGCTTGGAGAGAATGAATTAGGGGATGCAAGAATTTTATTATAGCAGGATATATGGTAGTGGGTTAGTGTAAATGCTCCGAATTAGATGGTGGCACTAGTAGAATTTCTGCATATTACTTCACTATTTTTTACTTCGGCAATCACTATTATCGAAGTAATACATAGTTATTTACTGCGGTTATAAAATTAATGAAGTAAAATATACTTTAGACTTCGTCAATTAAAAAAAACGGGCTTCACTTAAATTTTAAGTGACTTTTTACTTCATCAAATTTAATTTGATGAAGTAAAAAGGTGAAAATAAATTTTTAATTTCTATTTGGCGAAGTAATATGTTGATCTGTTTAAAATTCGTGATTTTCATTTTCTCGATTAACTTTATACCCCAGCTTCGTCTCCCCCTTTCTCTCGATCTCCAAGTGCAAATCCATTTAGGGCTTTTCCATTTGTCTCCCCCCTTTCTTTGCTTCGTTCCAGCTTGCTCCCCGCTTATGCACATTCAAGCATGTATGTATATATGATGCATCGGAGTTTCAGAAGATGTTGAAGGCGGCGACATTGGCATTGCGGGTCCCGAGCCCAGAAATCCCTTGTAGTTCCCGTGGTGGAAGCAATTTCGTCGCTTATTCTCGCTGGCATCTGAGTCTCAAGCTACACAATCGTCCTCGATTCACTTCTTCCACTGTTCAATCGGTGGGCCTCTCCTCCGCCGTTGGATCCTCCCCCGAGCTTCGGCCCTATTCTCGCTGGTGAATAGCTTTTGGTTGGTCTACAGCCTAAATTAATTTCTTTGTCAATTTGAAATTATTGTCGATTGGCTTAATATATTATTCTTCGTTATGTCTCTAGTTATTCTTTTAATCATGCTTACATCTGGAGCTTGAGGAGAAAAGAACACCTGCAATGCAAGACAATGGGCGACGTCCTGGGTATCATGCCTGAATCTGGTGTTCTATGTCAGAGAGAACCAGCTCACTTGGTGGATCAAAACGAACCTTTGGATAAGTTTCTTTTGAACCAAAGATTTCACCAGTCTTTCATGGAATTTGCCGATAGGTGCTTAGAAGTCCTCTGTTAAAGTACATATTGTTTCTTCTATTGACATACGCCTGAGTTATGTTCTATCTATGTAGCTGTTTGGCTGGGGAAAGTGTCCATTTCTATGAAGAGGTGCAGCAGCCCGACAAAAGAAATATTGAATTTAAAGTTGTTTCTGAGTTGAGTGCAGAGTTTATTGAATATGAATAAAAGAAATATGATGTAGTTAGATAGTACTAATGATTTCTTGCATACATGTATTTATCCTACAGATTGGGATGATAGATAATATATTGAAGATCCAAAATGATGTCAAACATGAGGTATTGCGATTTGCATCATATGACATGTTTTCAGTTTTTTATAATGTTTTATGCTCTCTGTTTCTAACATTTCAGTTAGAGGAGATCCATTTGGGAGCTATAAGAGAAGTAAAAGAAGAAAGTGGGGTGCGTAATATTACTTATTATTAGCTAATTTCACTATGATCAGTCAATTCCTCTATATCATACTGTGCTTAGATGTGAAATGTGATATGTATTTCGCTGTCGTGCCAGATTGATACTGAATTTTTGGAAGTTGTAGCTTTCAGGTAAAAAACGAACTGCTTCATATGCCTATTTAGAGAGATATGCCCATTTTTTGCTTCACTTTCCCATTTAGTCTGAGATTTCGTCATCTTGTGAATTAGTTAGTTGCCTATTTAAATCCTCATTCAACTCACAAATGACTTCTATGATTTTGTCTTAACATATTGCTTGGATGTTGCTGATGTGTTCCAATTTCAATAATTTGAGCTCGTTCGAAACTTGGCTCGAAACTCGAAATGAGTTCTTTTGGACTAAAGTATACGCTGAGTTAGATTTTGATTCATTTGTTTTAATGAAAGTGATAGTAGTTGGCCCAAAATAAACAGAGGATTCATAAGGATACATCCCAAGATCAATTTAGTCGATTGTATTTTATTTCTCTTGTGCATACAAATTTCAAGTCCCTTTGGTATTACTCACTATTTTTTGCTATCTAAATTTATTATGTAAGACATTCCATTTCATTATACATTCAAGCTGTTGAAACACTGAAAGTTTGTAGCCAAATTTATCATGCTGTTGAAACACTGAAAGTTTGTCTATTGTATTGTTCTGATAATCTCATGTAGGTGGTCGAGTTGTCTTCCTTTTTTCCTCCTTGGTGGGAATGTAATCAGCCCTGTTGTGGGAATGTAATTTAGGTGAAATGTGAGTTTATTGATCTTCCTTTTGTGTACAATTAGAATTTAGAACTTTATATATAGAAAAAAATGACTTTATCTTTTACTAAATTGTGGACATGACAATTATATTCAATACCTTTATTGTTTATTGAATTGTGGATGTGACAATTCAAGGGCTTTATCTTAAATTGTATTCGAAAAGCTAAATAACTTGACGCTCCATATTATATTAACTTAATAGTTGATATGACAATTCAGTGCCTAGCTACTCTATTTTAAAGCATGCTAAAGTGATTCTACAAATTTGAAAAACTATTGTAGCATTGGAGAAGGGATTTGGAGAATAACATTATTTAAGAAATGTCATTCTCCAAATTAAAATAACCCTTTTTATTTTTTTCTTGTTTATTTTATTTATATATTTTTTATTTCATTATTTTTATTTATTTTTAATGGTTTTCTGGTATTTTTTTTAATGTATTTCAAGTTTTCTCCCTTTTTCTTATTTATTAATTTAATTTGATCGATTTTATTTGGAAGAAAAAAAACAAATGAAAATAATAATTAAATAAGATCTTAACAAAAAAAATACATATTTTAGTGCGAACACAAATCAAATTAGTTAACTTAACATGAATTAAACATGCAATCACATTAAAACATTGAAAAATAGGCAATCATTAAAAAACATAGTACCAATAATTTAAAACAAACAAACACACACAAACAATAAACATATACACACACACTTGTATTACACTACAATGATGACTAAACATTAGTACTCTAGAAGGTCAGACCCGGATGGAGATGTTCCACCGAAGAACTGGCCAAACGGAGTAGAAGATCCACCGCCTCCATCCCCTTTTGCTGCTTTTTTTTGCCAAATTTTTTGTTATTTTTTGAGAAAGTATGCATGGAACAATTCATCAACA
The DNA here is from genome assembly GCF_033568475.1 of Henckelia pumila. Taxonomy (NCBI): domain Eukaryota; kingdom Viridiplantae; phylum Streptophyta; class Magnoliopsida; order Lamiales; family Gesneriaceae; genus Henckelia; species Henckelia pumila. The sequence goes on from NC_133121.1 coordinate 18,388,525, forward strand.
GACATAGGGTACTCGATCCATAGCATTTTATTTTCTTCTTTTGAAGCCAATAAAGCATTCTTTTCTTTATGATCATCAATGAGTTGTTGTTGATGGGCCTCGACATTCTCCATTGTAGTCATCATTTTCTCACTACATTTGGACATGGTGGTAATATCCTTCGAATAATCTTCATTAGCATGTCATTTGGCTTTCGCTTTTTTTTTTTTTTTTATGTCGATTGGCCGCTGAGAATCCTTGATGAGCTATCTTCATCTAAGTTTACATCAAACCCACATAATCCTGGAAAACGGGTGTTGAGGGAATAGTCAAAGTATGAGGAGTAAAAATTCTTGTGGTTTGATAAGAAACCAGGTAAATCAGCATTGGATGACCTAAAATTCTCCTAGTACTTTAGTGAAAACCAACATGATCCAACCTCCAAGTTGATCCAGATTGCTTAGCTTCATCTAACTTTAAGCATGTGTTAATTGTATGTTAGTTAAACATTAAAATTGAAACTATAACAAAAATATTTGAACAAAAATACTCACAATGTTTTTCTCTGAAGCACCACTTGGCAAATACGTCAACCAAAACTTTGGACAATCTTGCTTATGTAGTTATGTTGGACCATCGATATTGGAGGGCCTTCATAGTACGATGCTCTTTTGATAGGCTAGTGAGTTGCTCGTTGTTACTAGCTGTCACTCGTGACCACAAGTTATCATGTGATTGGTTTGTGCCAATAATAGGATTTTGGGAGATGTTTGGATAAATTTTCACAAAGAGTTTTTCCGCCTCAACTTAGAAACCAGAACCACGTCGAGATGGATTCATTATGCTTGGAGAGAATGAATTAGGGGATGCAAGAATTTTATTATAGCAGGATAGATGGTAGTGGGATAGTGAGAATGGTCTGGATTAGATGGTGGGAATAATTCTATATTTTACTGAATTGTGGACATGACACTTAAATGCTTTATATTTTACTACATTCTCTATATGACAATTCAATGGCTTTAAAGTTTATTGAATTGTGGATATGACAATTCAATATATTTATCGTTTATTGTATTGTGGAAAAGGGCGGATTTACTGTAGGAACAGGCCCCCCCCCAAAAAATTTTAAAAAAAATTAGTCTATATATGATATATATTTTGTATTTAATATATATATTATTTGGCCCCTTCAACATAAATAATCCACGTCTAGAATAATGGCTAAACACTTTCACACAATTGCGCAAGAATCGTGTTCGAGTCTTTCCTTCCTCACTTGTGCTTTTTTTATTTTATTTTACAAAACGAAATTATTGGGCCTTTACAAAAGGCCCAAATTAAAACCTGATATAATAAATTTAAAACCTGAAACTAAATTTTACGAAATTATAAAGGTCCAAATTAAAACCTGATATAATAAATTTAAAACCTGAAACTAAATTTTATAAAACAACAATTATCATATCGGCTTTAGAGTTTGCACAGAAAATTGGTGAAATAAAAATTGGGAGAGAACGTCTGACCGTATTTTCTTGGTTCTAATTCATATCTTTTTATCTCCTCTTTTTAGCTTTCAAATATGAGTACTACTATAAAAATTTATGTTTTTTCTTGGGGTTTATTTTCATATAAAAGTGTGGAGAATAATATAATAATTTGTTGGAGTTATGATATAAAAACAAAAATAAACGTGGGTCAAATACTTTGTGTATTTTATGCATACATACATGACTTTAATTAACCCTCACTTGGACTAATTAATTAATAAACATTAAACGCACATGAAACTATAGAAAAATTAACAAATAAATTGGTGATAGAGAGTGTTTTGTTTAATTTGCTTTCTTTTTTATTTTTTCTTTTAGGTGGGTTTTGTGTTTGTTTTTTTTAAATAAAATTTTTGACATTTAATTTACATATCTGGTTAGTTTTGTGTTTATTAAGTGGAGTTGTGATCTCTATATGGATTTATGCTTGAATGATGTGATTTGGATTGCAAGGTTGAAATTTGGATGAGCTTGGAAAAATTTGAAAAGCTAAATTTGAGTTTTTCATTGTCACAAGGTTAGTGTACTTCAAATGGGAAAATCTATTACACTTGATAATTTTTTTCCAAAATAAGAGAGCAAATGAACCAGATACAAATGATGTTAATTATGACTTCATCAACAAGATCAAATAACAATGATCTTCCATATGAAATTCCTCCTACAAGATTCAAAAATGTAGAAAGTGAGGAGGTTGATCTCAATTTTTTGGAGCGTGATCCAGGATTGCGTCGACAAATTTGGGAATATCATCATAACCAATGAGAAGAGATTCGTAAAACTTATTTGAATCTAAAGGCATATCAACCTATTCTTGGAGAATATCCACTAAATAAAAATATTAAGCACCCTCGAAGATTTCAGTCTGCTTGGTATGAGCAATTTCCTTGGTTGGAGTATTCACTCGCTAAAGATAAGGTACATTGCTTTCCATGTTTTATATTCAACAAGCCATCGGGATGCTCAAAATAAAATGCATTTACTGTTGATGGGGTTTGTAATTGGAATAAAGTTAGAAATGGAAAAGCTTGTGCTTTATTAGCTCATGCAGGGGAAGATAATGTATCTTCAATCCACCGTAATGTTGAAAAGGCATGTGATGATTTGATGAACCAACCACAACATATATCAAGGAGATTTGAAATCTTTATTGGTGAACAAGTTGCAACCAATTGTCTTCGGTTAAAGGCTCACATACATGTGGTACGATTGCTTGCACTTCAGGAAATTCCATTTAGAGGTCATGATGAGAAATCTAGTTCTTTTAATCGTGGTAATTTTCTTGAATTCTTGGATATGCTAACCATGTACAGTGATGATCTTTCAAAGGTGATAGTGTTGTTTTGTTTGCATATTTTAGTGTCATTTTGTTAGTGTTTTGCATGTGTTCTTGTGTCTTTGTTCATGTTTTATTTTAGTTTTGTCTTATGCCATGCATTTAGCTAGATAACATATTCTCATTTCAATGTGTAGGAAATGCCATACTTTGATGAAGAAGTCAGATTTGTTCCAGTGCGCTCGATTGTGCATACTCGTGGGATGGAGCGCGTTCATGAAAGAAGCAAGGCAGTAGGCTCCCCACTTCCCATGCGCTCGATCCTGGAAACTCATAGGATCGAGCGGAAGAATGAATTTTTCAAGGCAGTAAGATCGCAACAAATGACGTGCTCGATCGCACCAACTCGTAGGATCGAGCGCGGCCAAGGAAATTTCAAGACAGAAGGTTGCCCAGATTTGCTGCGCTCGATCTCACCAACTCATAGGATCGAGCGCAAAAGTCTGATCGGGAAAGAATTTGTAATTTTGGAAACTCTTTTATTTTAGACTCTAGTCTTTTATTAAGTCTATTATTCCATTTTGGAGATATTAACACATATATTGTGGACGGCTGGGAACGGGGAGAAACACATTGGCGGCTAGGTTTCTTCTTTTCTTTTCTTAGATTTAATTTTCTTTCATGAATTTTTCTAGAAAATTCATGAATCGTTGTGGCTAATTTTTAGTACTTGGTTGAGGAAGACAAACCCTTGATTTTATTCAAATTGTGAGATTCAGTTTTATTTTGTTTAAATTTCAAATTGCGTATCAAGAGTTGTTTTGGATTGATTGCCATGCTTGTATGTGAGATTTTAGTATTGATCACCTTAGAATTTTGCTATACAATCTAATGCTAAATTAGAATTCAAATCCGTAATTGTTTGAATCAACTGATTTTTGAAGCATTTATGATTAATATTTTCTGCTGTTGAATTTGTTAAATCGTAGGAACAACAATTAAATAGGCTAAATACAATCGCTGGTATTTGTGCAGTCTAGATTCATTAGTTTTACTCATTTGAATGCTGACGTGGATTTAAATCTAATCACTTGTATTGGGTTAATTTATGGGGTAAGGGTTAACTTAGAACGCTGGTGTCTAGTTAACTAAAATTAAAGTGAAACATGAATTAAATTTTCAATGATGAATATTCAATGTGAATTAATTATTTTTAGAAAATCGATGATCGAATGAATAATTTCAAGGGTGTAGTTAATCGATACCAAGTCTCGTTAGTTTATTTGATCTTTCTTATTTTAATTCTTGCATAGTAGTTTTTAAATCCAAAAACCCCCTTTTATTTATTTTTAGTATTTTTAAGAACACACTTAAATTTTACTTTCCTCGTGGAAACGATCCCTACTCACACTACTGCATTATTTGTTTATCTGATTGAGTCGGGTAATTTGGGCGTGACACGATTAAGCGCTGCCAAAAGGCAATTGCGAGAGCTCCAAAGAATGCCAAGTATACAAGTCATGATATTAAAAAATAAATACTTCATGTGCTTTCACTAAGAGTGAAAACTGCAATTCGAGAACAAATTGGAGTTGTCAAGTATTGCATAATTGTTGACAAAGCCCAAGATGAGTCAAAAAGAGAGCAAATGTCTATAGTATTGAGGTTTTTCGATTCTAATGGATTCATTCAAGAACGTTTTTTGGGATTGTTCATGTATCTAATACTGCTGTTTTGACTTTAAAGAATGCTATATATTCTGTTTTGGCTCACTACAATTTGTATGTTCAAAATATTAGAGGCCAAGGTTATGATGGTGCTAGTAATATGAGGGGCAAGTTTAATGGATTACAAGCTTTGATTGTAAAAGATTGCAAAAGTTCTTATTATGTTCATTGTTTTGCTCATCGATTACAATTGGCTTTAGTTGCAGCATCGAAAAATGTGACGCATATTCATCAATTTTTTGATAATTTAATTTTTATAGTTAATATTGTTGGTTCTTCATGTAAACGAAATGATGAATTGAAGAATGACCATGCAGATGATATTGTATATTTAATTGTTATTGATGAACTTGAGATAGGGTGTGGACTTAATCAGAAAGGTACTTTACAGCGAGCTGCTGCTATGCGTTGGAGTTCTCATTTGAGATCATTGGCAGGCCTAATTAAGATGTTCAGTGCAACGTGTACAATATTTCTTAATGTTATGGCGGATGGACTTCCTTCTCAATGAGTAGATGCTACATCTGTTTATGATGAAATGACTTCTTCTAATTTTGTATTTATCTTGCATCTTATGAAGGAGATTATGGGGATCACAGATATCCTTTGTCAGGCTTTACAAAGTAAGTCTCAGGATATAATAAATGCAATTGAGCTTGTATTATCTACCAAGAATTTACTTCAACAGATGAGGGATAACAAGTGGGATGATTTTCTTGTAGAATTGAAGTCCTTTTGTGAAGTTAGAAATATTGATATTCCTGATTTCAATGCTCGGTATATTGATAGATGAGGTCGAGCCCGTCTTCATCAAGACAATTTCACTATTGAGCATCATTATCAGGTAGACCTCTTTTATTCTACGATAGATTCACAGTTGCAAGAAATTAACGGGCTCTTTATTGATGATGCTATGGAGTTGCTCATTTTGAGTAATGCCTTAAATCCTAAAAATGCGGTGGAGTCTTTCAAAATTGCAGACATATGTAAACTAGTTGAAAAATTTTATGAACAAGATTTTACGAGAGATGAAAAAGAGCAATTGGATATTCGGTAGAAACGTTATGAGTATAATGTAGTCAAAGAGTCTGACTATAAAAGTCTTTCGACCAATTCAGAGTTATGTCAATGGTTTGTGAAGACTAACAAATCTGTCACATAAAAACTCACTTTTAGAGTGATCGTACTTGTGCTTACTCTTCTTGTTTCCACTGATACTATAGGACGATCATTTTTTGCGATGAATCTTGTGAAAACAAGGCTTCGGAGAAAAATGGAGGATGATTTTCTACCAGACACATTAATGGTATATAATGAGAAAGAAATTGCTAGAAATGTGAGCATAGAAGCTGTCATTGAAGACTTTGAAAATTTAAAAGAACGTCGAATTCCTTTTAGTTAGAGAATTTTAATTGATACTTAATTGAATAGATCTTTCAAGAAATTTTTGGCTTCTCTCGTTTAGTAATATATGAATATTACCTTTGGGTATTCTATATTTTTATTATTGTATTCTTGTTATTGAAATTTATACGTAAACATATAACAATTGTAGTGACTCTTACCAAGATCACTTACTAAACAGAACTTAGGCATGCAATTAACTTAATTAAATAGTAATCAGAACTAAGCTGTAGAAACCATAAATATTATACAATTCCAAGAAAAGGAATCTGCAAATACCCAAATAGTTATACAACCAAATCGAATACTGTATCAACCAGTACAATAAAATCCTAGGCGAAGCTCCAGTTGGTCAACCACTGCCTAGCCCCTCTTGGATCCACTCGCCTCATCCAGTCGCAAATATGCCCCATGAAATAGGGTGTCCAGATACACAAAGTACGAGACGTGAGCATAAAACGCTCAGCATGAGAGTATGAGTATACATGCATGCAAGTGTACCGCCTACTGACTAGAGGTCAAGAATCAGATAACAAAGACAGACCGGGCCCTGGTATGTAGCACGCTGTGCCGTCGCTTCAGGAGGTGGCTCACATACCGAAAAACCAGTGGATACTCCGGACCCAAATCGATGGAAGTCCATCCACTAACAGGATAGGGTAAAACTCTACTAACAGACATCTCAAAAGAGATAGCTCAAGATGCAAATGTATGCAGCATATAAATCATGCAGTCACATAATACATGCATACTCAGTCAGAATATCTCGAACAGTACTTTCGTACCTCAAATACTAGGCAAGCTCTACCAGCTCTAGGTCCTCGCCTATAATCCACACTACGATGCCAAATGATACTAATATCATTATAGTGCTCTAAAAGCCTTAACTAAACTATTGCATACTCCTAAATATTTTTAGGAAGCAAAAGCTATACCTGCGTCCGTCGTCAGCCCGTTGCTGTCGCTTGCCTCAAAACTAGGCCACAGCTCCGTTATGACGCTTGGATCGCTACGCCACTTCCGGATTCCCAATGGGATGCCTAGAATTCTCTAGATATAAGCTAGAAGACTAAGGAATCGAGAGAAGAGATGTGAATGGTGCATCTGAAAATGAAGTTCGGCACCCCATTTATAGACGGAGTTTGGGCCGTCCGAACCCCACTTCGGAGCCTCCGAACACGTTCGGGCCGTCCGAACTCGACTTCGGGGCATCCGAAGTCCCATCAATACGTCAGCAATGACATCATCTTGCTGACGTAAACAATGACGTAATACTGGATCCCGATCGGGCCGTCCGAACCTGCCGACGGGGCGTCCGAACCGATCCTGGCTTCGGATCGTCCGATCACGTTCGGAGCCTCAGTTCTTCACTTCGGAGCGTCCGAACTCAATTTTTAGTAATAGCAATTAGTTCCTTAATCTCTTTAATTGGTTACGGGCTACTACATTCTCCCCCACTTAAGATATTTCGTCCTCGAAATAAAATCTTAAGTACTGAAACGAAACAACATGCAGAAAAAACTTTTATTCATATGCAAAATTTACAGAGTTCACAACTGAATACAACTCGAAAATGAAATCAAAATAACTCAGGATGTTCTATACGCATCCTGCTTTTGAGCTCCCAAGTAGCTTCTTCAGTGCTTCGGCGCTGCCACTGAACTAAAACCAGAGGAATGACCTTATTCCGCAAGACCTTATCCTTATGATCCAGGATACGAACAGGTCTCTCTACATAAGTAAAATCTCTATCCACCTGAACTTCAGACGACTGCAGAATATGAGACTGATCCGCCACATACCGTCGCAACAGAGATACGTGAAACACGTCATGAATACTGGACAGATACGGTGGCAAAGCTAGACGATAAGCTAGATCGCCAATGCTCTCCAAGATCTCAAATGGACCGATAAATCTAGGAGACAACTTGCCCTTGAGGCCAAATCTGAGAATCCTGCGGAAAGGTGAAACTCTCAGAAACACTTTCTCCTCAAAAACAAACTACAAAGGTCTACGCTTAGTATTAGCATAGCTGGCCTGACGATCCTGTGCAGTCTTAATCCGTTTTTTGATCTGATCAACAACATCTGTTGTCTGCTGGACTAATTCCGGTCCCTCAGCCTGTCTCTCCCCCACTTCTTCCCAAAAGAGTGTAGTACGACAACGTCGCCCGTACAACGCCTCAAAAGGTGTCATCCCAATGCTACTATGATAGCTGTTGTTGTACGCGAACTCAATCAATGACAAATGATCCTGCCAGGCTGAACCAAAATCCATAGTGCACGCTCGAAGCATATCATCCAAAGTATGGATAGTACGCTCTGACTGTCCATCTGTCTCCGGATGATAGGCCGTACTCAAACTAAGAGTAGTGCCCATCGCACGCTGAACACTCCCCCAGAACCTAGAAGTAAACCTGGGGTCTCGATCGCTGATAGTGCTCACAGGCACTCCATGAAGTCGAACGATCTCCTGAATGTACAACCGAGCCATACGATCTACAGAGTACTCTCGGCTATAGGCAATGAAATGCGCTGACTTGGTGAGTCGGTCCACCACAACCCAGATAGCATCACAATTCCTCGAGGATACCGGCAAATGGGTCACAAAATCCATCGTGATAAACTCTCATTTCCACTCAAGAATAGGCAGACTGTGAAGCAAACCTCTAGGTCGTTGGTGTTCTGCCTTGACCTGCTGACAAACCAAGCATTTTGAAACATACTGATACACGTTGCGTTTCATCCCTTTCCACCAAAACCTAGTACGTAGGTCCTTGTACATCTTGTTGCTCCCCGGATGAATACTCAACTTAGTGCGATGTGCCTGAGACAAGATCTCTTCTCGCAACTCTTCATCTTTCGGAATCACAAGCCTACCAGACAAACACAGAAATCCATTTGACTGATAGTGGAATCCAGACGTACTACCCTCGTTGGCTAGACGAGCCAAACGCTGGGTCTTTGAGTCAGACATCTGAGCATCCCGAATCCGCGAATACAAAGCTGGCTCAAATAGTATCGCAAACATCTGGATACTCTGCATACCTTTCTTGTGCTTGAAGGTATACCCTGAAGAACAACACTCCCCGATTTCACTAGACATCGAACAAGTCTGAAGTGCGGATAGTCGCACCTTGAGACTCAAGCTTGTGGTCGGTAAAGATCTCAAATTTCTCGCAATACAGATAATGACACCAGATATTCAAAGCGAACACAATAGCTGCCAACTCCAAATAATGAACTGGATAATTTTCTTCGTGTAACTTCAACTGTCTAGAAGCGTATGCGATCACATTCCCATTCTGAGTCAGAACACATATTAACCCCTGAAGAGAAGCATCTGCATACACCACATACCCTCCAGATCCTGACGGTAATGCCAACACTAGCGCAGAAGTCAACCGCCTCCGAAGCTCACAAAAATTCTCCTCGCACTCTGAGGACCACTCGAAATCAACACCCTTGCGAGTAAGCTGCGTCAAAGGTCGAGCTAGCTGTGAGAAGTTTAGAATGAAGCGAAGATAATATCCTGCTAGATCCAGAAAACTACGGATCTCAGCAACCATTGTTGGACGCGACCAATTAAGCACGACCTCGATCTTGCTCGAATCAACAGAAATCCCCTCCCTGGATATGATATGGCCAAGAAAGACCATTCGATCCATCCAGAACTCACACTTACTTAGTTTGGTGTACAACTACTCATCCCGAAGAGTCTGCAGTACCAACCGCAAGTGAGAAACATGCTCGTCTGCATCACGCGAATATACCAGAATGTTTTCAATGAAAACCACGACAAACTTATCCAAAAACTCCCTGAAAACGTGGTTCATCAGATCCATAAATATAGTCGGTGCATTAGTCAAATCGAAAGGCATCACTAGGAACTCGTAATGCCCATAGCGAGTACGGAATGCAGTCTTGGTTATGTCCTGGTCTCGAACTCTCATCTGATAATGCCCAGATCTCAAGTCAATCTTGGAGTAAATCGAAGTACCTTGCAACTGATCAAACATATCATCAATACGAGGCAAAGAATACTTGTTTTTCACAGTAATTTGGTTCAGCTGCCGATAGTCAATGCACAACCGCATAGACCCATCCTTCTTCTTCACAAAGAGAACAGGAGCTCCCCAAGGAGATATATTAGGACGAATGTACCCCTTGTCCAGAAGATCCTGTAACTGATTCTTCAACTCTCGCATCTCTTACGGAGCCAGACGATATGGTGCTCGAGAAATAGGCGAAGTACCCGGCATCAACTCTATGTCAAACTCGACTTCCCTAGCAGGAGGAAAACCCGAAATCTCATCAGGAAAAACATCTGGGAATTCATTCACAATCGGAATACTCTCTATCCCAACGCTCTTAGCGGACAAATCAACTACATAGATGAGGTAACCTTCCCCGCCAAAGTCTAGAGCTCGATAGGCTCTCAAAGCTGATACCAACGGCATTGGGGGTCGCGCTCCCTCACCATAGAAAACCCAGATATCACTCTCATCTGGATGAAAGCGTACTAATCTTTGATAGCAATCCACTGAAACTCGATAGGTAGTAAACATGTCTATCCCCAGAATACAATCGAAGTCATCCATTGCAAGAACCATGAGATTCGCTATCAGAATGTTCCCTTCGAACTCTAAAGGGCAACCCATCACTAGACGCTTAGTTAAAGCAGATTGACCCGTCGGAGTAGAAACAGAAACTACTACGTCTAGTGCAATGCATGGTAACTTATGCCTCTTAACAAAACGTGCAGAAATGAAGGAATGAGATGCACCAGTGTCAATAAGTACAAGAGCAGGTATACCATATAACAGAAATTTACCTGCGATGACCTTCTTATTCTCCTCCACTACTTGATCATGCCTCAAGGCAAACACCTGGCCAGAAGTCCGCGGCTTCAAATGAGAACTCCCAGCAGACTGTCCCTGTGACCTCTGCTGAACGGTAGTCTGAAAACCCAATCTTGAACCAGACACAGAACCTCCTCCCCCAGCTAATGGACAATCCCTCCGGAGATGACCAACCTCTCCACATCGGAAACATGCTCCAGAATCTCTACGACATTTGTATGACGGATGGTTCTTCCCAAAATGGTCGAATTTCTCCTTCTTCCCAAAAGGAACAACACCACCGGAACCAGAGGAAGAAGAAGTAGATCCGGACTTCTTAAAAGACTGAGCACGGGGACCCAAAGAACTCGCTGGCCTAGACTGAGAGAAAGACCTGTTACGCCGAATGCTATCCTCCGCTTGGTGACAACGGCTCACCAAACCCTCATAGGTCATATCATCACCGACCGCCACACGGTCATGAATCTCCGGGTTAAGATCCTGAAGGAACAGATTGTACTTCATCTCAGAGCTGTCAGCAATCTCGGGGCAATAGGATAACAGATCGAAGAACTTCTGCTGATACTCGTCAATCATCATAGATCCCTATCGTAAACTCAGTAACTCACCCGCCTTCGCCTAACGGAGTGCAGGAGGAAAGTACAGCTTCTGGAAAGCTGTGCGGAACTCGGCACAAGTAGCAACTCCTCTCGCCGCAATGAACGGAGCAGAAGTGAACCTCCACCACTTACGGGCTCGCCCATCCAGAAGATAACCAAGAGTCTCCATCTTTTGCTCCTCAGTACAGTGGAATGTCTGAAAACAAGTCTTCATGCGATCTAACCAGTTGTCCGCATCTTTCGGAGTCTCGCATCCAACTAAGGGCTTAGGACCCATCTGTAAGAACCGATGCACACTGAAATGGTTCTCATCATGACGACGATGATGGAGTTCCCGTCGACGCTCCCGATCACCATCGCCCCAACGTCCACCTCCACTACCATGGCTACTCTGATCATCGCGATCCGCCATTTACAAAATTACCTCACGGTTATCTTATGCAGAATCTAAATCCCAGGAATACTATGCATGCTCTGATACCATAAATAGTGACCCTTACCGAGATCACCTACTAAACAAAACTTAGGCATGCAATTAACTTAATTAAACAGTAATCAGAAGTTTAAAACTAAGCTGCGGAAACCATAAATATTATACAATTCCAAGGAAAGGAATCTGCAAATACCCAAATAGTTATACAACCAAATCGAATACTGTATCAACCAATACAATAAAATCCTAGGCTAAGCTCCAGCTGGCCAACCACTGCCTAGCCCCTCTTGGATCCACCCGCCTCATCCAGTCGCAAACCTGCCCCATGGAATAGGGTGTCCAGATACACAAAGTACGAGACGTGAGCATAAAACGCTCAGCACGAGAGTATGAGTATACATGAATACAAGTGTACCGCCTAATGACTAGAGGTCAAGAATCAGATAACAAAGACAGACCGGGCCCTGGTATGTAGCACGATGTACCGTCGCATCAGGAGGTGGCTCACATACGGAAAAACCAGTGGATACTCCGAACCCAAATCGATGGAAGTCCATCCACTAACAGGATAGGGTAAAACCCTACTAACAAACATCTCAAAAGAGATAGCTCAAGATGCAAATGTATGCAGCATATAAATCATGCAGTCACATAATACATGCATACTCAGTCAGGATATCTCGAACAGTACTTTCGTACCTCAAATACTAGGCAAGCTCTACCAGCTCTAGGTCCACGCCTATAATCCGCACTACACTGCCAAATGATACTATTATCATTATAGTGCTCTAAAATCTTTAACTAAGCTATTGCATACTCCTAAATATTTTTAGGAAGCAAAAGCTATACATGCGTCCGTCGTCAGCCCGTTGCTATCGCTTGCCTCAAAACTAGGTCATAGCTCCGCTACGACGCCTGGATCGCTACACCACTTCCGGATTTCCAATGGAATGCCTAGAATTCCCTAGATCTAAGCTAGAAGACTAAGGAATCGAGAGAAGAGAGGTGAATGGTGCATCTGAAAATGAAGTTCGGCACCCCTATTTATAGACGGAGTTCGGGCCGTCCGAACCCCACTTCGGAGCCTCCGAACATGTTTGGGCCGTTCGAACTCGACTTCGGGGAGTCCGAAGTCCCATCAATACGTCAGCAATGACATCATCTTGTTGACGTAAGCAAAGACGTAATACTGAATTCCGATCGGGCCGTCTGAACTTGCCGACGGGGCGTCCGAACACGTTTGGAGCCTCCGGTCCTAGCTTCGGATCGTCCGATCACGTTCGGAGCCTCCGTTCTTCTCTTCGAAGCGTCCGAACTCAATTTTTAGTAATAGCGATTAGTTTCTTAATCTCTTTAATTGGTTACGGGCTACTACAATAATTATTTTCCTGACTCTGTGTGTGTGCGCGGATCGGCCTCCCAAACATATAATCTTGGATCTGCCCTGATTGTGGATGTGATAATTCAATGGCTTTATCTTATATTGGATTCGAAAGGCTAAATAATTTGACGCTCCATATTATATTAAATGAATAGTTGATATGACAATTCAGTGCCTAACTACTCTATTTTAAAGCATGCTACATTGATTCTCTAAATTTGAAGAACCACTGTAGCAATGGAGAAGGGATTTGGAGAATGACAATATTTACGAAAATATCATTCTCCAAATTAAAATAACCTTTTTTATTTTTTTATTTTATTTATATGTTTTTTTCATTTCAATATTTTTATTTATTTTTAATGGTTTTTCAGTATTTTTAATGTATTTAAAGTTTCTCCTTTTTATTATTTATTAATTTATTTTTATTGATTTTATTTGGAAGAAAAAAACAAATGAAAATAATAATTAAATAAGATCGTGACAAAAAAATTACATATTTTATTACGAACGCAAATCAAATTAGTTAACTTAACATTAATTAAATATGTAATCATATTAAAACATTAAAAATAAACAATTATTAAAAAACAGAGTACCAATAATTTAAAACAAACAAACACACACAAACAATAAACATACACACACTTTTATTCTACTGCAATGATGACTAAACACTAGTAGTCTAGAAGGTCGGATTCGGATGGAGAAGTTCCACCAAAGAACTGACCAAACGGACTAGAAGGTTCACCGGCTCCATCCCCTTTTGCTGCTTTTTTCTTCCAAATTTTTTGTTATTTTTTGAGCAAGTAAACACGGAACGATTCATCAACAAACATGGGATCGATCCGTAGCATTTTATTTTCTTCTTTCCAAGCCAATTGAGCATTCCTTTTTTTATGAACATCAATGAGTTGTTGTCGATTGGCCTTGACATTCTCAATTGAAGTCATCATTTTCTCAATACGTATATTTGGCCATGGTGGAAATATCCTTCGAATAATCTAATTAGCTTTAGTTTTTGACTTTCGATTTTTTATGCCAGTTGGACGCTGAGAACCTCTGATGGGCTATCTTCATCTAGGCTTACAGCAAAACCACATAATACTGGAGAATCGGGTGTTGGGGATTTTGAGTTGGGGGAATAGTCGGACTGAGAGAAGTCAAAATTCCTGCGGTTTGATATGAAACCAGGTAAGGCAGCATTGGATGACGTAAACTTCTCCTGATCCTTTACTAAAGACAAAACATGATCCAACCTCCAAGTTGACCCATATTGCTTAGCTTCATCTTACTTTAAGCATGTATTAATTGTATGTTAGTTACACATTAAAACTTAAACTCTAACAAAAATATTTGAACAAAAATACTCACAATGTCTTTCTCTGAAGCACTACTTTGAGAATACATTCACTAAAACTTTGGACTATCTTGCTTATGTTGGACCTTCGACATTGGAGGACCTTCATAATACGATGCTTTGTTGACGGGCTAGCGAGTTTCTCGTTGTTGCTTGCTGCCACTTATGACCACAAGCTATCATGTGACTAGTTTATGTCAATAATAGGATTTTGGGATATGTCTAGATAAATTTTCAGAAGAAGTTTTTCCTCCTCGACTGAGAATCCAGGACCACGTCGAGATGAATTCATTATACTTGGAGAGAATGAATTAGAGGATGCTAGAATTTTATTATAGCAGGATAGATGTAGTGGGATAGTGGAAATGGTCCGGATTAGACTGTAGGAATACTTCTATATATAGACAAAAAATTGCAGGAATACTTCTATATATAGACAAAAAAATTCAAGGACTTTATCTTTAATTTTACTGAATTCTGGACATGACATTTCAATGCTTTATATTTTACTGTATTGTGGATAAGATAATTCAATGGCTTTATCTTGTACTCGATTCGAAAATCTAAATAATTTTTCGCTCCATATTATATTAACTGAATAGTTGAAATGACAATTCAGTGTCTAGCTACTCTATTTTAAAGCATTCTACGATTATTCTCCAAATTTGAAGAACTACTGTAGCAATGAAGAAGGGATTTGGAGAATGACATTATTTACAAAAATGTCATTCTCCTAATTAAAATAACCCTTTTTTTTCTTGGTTTATTTTAATTATATATTTTTTCATTTCAATATTTTTATTTATTTTTAATGGTTTTTTGGTATTTTTTAAATGTATTTCAAGTTTTCTCCATTTTTTATTATTTATTAATTTATTGTGATCGATTTTAATTGGAAGAAAAAAACAAATGAAAAGAATAATTAAATAAGATCGTGACAAAAAAATTACATATTTTATTACGAACACAAATCAAATTAGTTAAATTAAAAGGAATTAAACATGAAATCATATTAAAACATAGAAAAAAAAAACAATCATTAACAAACATAGTACCAATAATTTAAAACAAACAAACACACACAAATAATAAACATGCTCACACTTTTATTCCACTGCAATGATATATGAATAAATACTATTACTCTATAAGGTCGGACCCGGATGGAGAAGTTCCGTCGAAGAACTGGCCAAATGGAGTAGAAGGTCCATCGGCTCCATCCCCTTTTACTGCTCTTTTTTTCCAAATTTTTTGTTGTTCTTTGAGCAAGTATACACGGAACGATTTATCAACAGAAACAGGGTCGATCCGTAGCATATTATTTTCTTTTTTCCAAGCCTATAGAGCATTCCTTTCTTTTTGAATATCAATGAGTTGTTGTCGATGGGCCTCGGCATTCACCATTGTAATCATCATTTTCTCACTACATTTGGACATGGTTTAAATATCCTTCTAATATTCTTCATCAACTTTTCTTTTTGGCTTTCTCTGTTTTTATGTCGATTGGCCGCTGAGAACCCCTAATGGGATATCTTAATCTAGGTTTACTGCAAACCCACATAATCCTGGAGAATCGAGTGTTGGGGATTTTGTGTTGGGGGATTAGTCAGACTGGGGGGGAGTCAAAATTTCTGCGGTTTCATATGAAACCAGGTAAGACAACATTGGATAACCTAAACTTCTCCTGGTACTTTAGTAAAGACCAAACATGATCCAACCTCCAAGTTGACCAAGATTTCTTAGCTTCATCCAACTTTAAGTATGTGTTAATTGTATGTTAGTTACACATTAAAACTTAAACTATAACAAAAATATTTGAACAAAATACTCACAATGTCTTTTTATGAAGAACCACATGGAGAATACATCCACTAAAACTTTGGACAGTCTTGCTTGTGTTGGACCATCGACATTGGAGGGCCTTCATAGTACGATGCTCTGTTTATGGGCTAGTGAGTTGCTCGTTATTACTGGCGGACACTCGTAACCACAAGCTATCATGTATGTGACTGGTTTATGCCAATAATATGATTTTGGGAGATGTATGGATAAATTTTCACAAGGAGTTTGTCCTCATCAACTTAGAAACGAGGACCACGTCAAGATGAATTCATTATTCTTGGAGAGAATTAATTAGGGGAAGCAAGAATTTTATTATAGCAGGATACATGGTAGTGGGATAGTGGGTGGTCTGGATTAGATGGTGGGAATACATCTATATGTAGACATAAAATTCAATGACTTTATTTTTTTTGAATACTGGATGTAGTGACCCGCACCGTGATCACCTACTGATCAGAACATAAGCATACATTTAATCAATAAAATAATCTTAATCAGAGTAAATGTGGAATTAAAGTAAGTCAAATACCATGTAAGCAAATCCTAGTGGTCAACCCTGCTATCCAACCTTGGTCACCACCTAACCTCCCTGTCTCCGGGAGAACTACCTGCAACTGCCCCATGGAATAGGGCATCCAGCCAACAGAAAAATAACCGGAAGTGAGCCTAACATGCTTAGTAAGAGAGTATGAGCATACACTATTATATGCGCATGAATGCAAATGAACTGAGTACTAAGACACTCAGGTCAAGAAACTAGCTCATAGACCGGGCCCAGGGTATATAGCACGTTGCACCATCGCCTCTGGAGGTGGCTCATATATCCAATGGATAATGGTGACCAGATACTATACATGTGTCCAACCAATCATGGTGACCTGACACAAGACTTACGTATCCAACCATCCACGACTCGTAGGGTGAGCGCCCTACTACAGGTTACCTCTAAGGTAATAAAGCTCAATATGCATATGAATGCAACATACAATCATGGCATGCTGTATATAAAGGCATATAAAACATGCAATCACATAATCTGTAGTGACCCGCACCATGATCACCTACTAATCAGAACTTAAGCATTCAATTAATTAATAAAATAATCTTAATTAGAAAAACTGCGGAATTAAAGTAAGTCAAATACCAGGTAAGCAAAACCTAGTGGTCAACCCCGCTATCCAGCCTTGGTCACCACCTAACCTCCCTGTCTCCGGGAGAACTACCCGCATCTGCCCCATGGAATAGGGCTTCCAGCCAACAGAAAAATAACCGGAAGTGAGCCTAACATGCTCAGTACGAGAATATGAGTATACGGTGTTATGTATGCACGTATGCAAGTAAACTGGGTACCAAGACTCTCAGGTCAAGAAACAAGCTCATAGACCGGGCCCAGGGTATATAGCACGCTGCGCCGTCGCATCAGGAGGTGGCTCATATACCTAGTGGATAATGGTGACCTGATACTAGTACATGTGTCCAACCATAAAGGTGACCTGACACAAGACTTACGTATCCAACCATCAACAAACTCGTAGGGTGAGTGCCCTACTACAGGATACCTCTAAGGTAAAAGCTCAATATGCTAATGTATGCAACATACAGTCATGACATTCTGTATATAAAGGCATATAAAACATGCAATCACATAATCCATGCAAACACATAATACATGCATACTCAATCTGGATATCTCGAATAATACTTCCGTACCTTACTAAGGCAGATCCTAGAAGCTCCCCCTCTAGGTTCAAGCCTACCATGCAGCACTACAGCATAAATAACCATGCATTACCTAGCATGCCAAACATCACCTACTAGGCTCTAAAAGCCTTAATTAAACTATATCCTACTCCCTATTTACTATAGGGAACCAAAGCCATACCTTCGTTCGTCGTCAGCCCGCTGATGTCGTATGCCCCAGAGCCTGGGCATAGCCTAGCTACGACTCCTAGATGCCTCGCCAGAGCTCTACCGCCTGGCTGCTACTGCGGACAGTGTCCGCTATAAAATAAACTATTTCCTACTCCAACTCTTAGAGAAAGAGTCCCGAAGCCCTTAAAAAGAGCGATTACCGGGAGAGGAGAAGGAAAATTGCACTTAAAAATGAGGGATTCGGACCCCTATTTATAGGCCACGATCGGAAGCTCCGATCTCCTGATCGAAAGCTCCGATCGGTGCATGTTTGCCATGTTTTGGATGGCCGAGATCGGAAGCTCCGATCGCAGGATCGGAAGCTCCGATCTCCTGCATCTGGCCACGTGTTTCAATCTCCTTGACACTTGTTTTTGGTTGAGATCGGAAGCTCCGTTCTTGGATCGGAAGCTCCTATCTCGGATCGGAAGCTCCGATCTGCCCGGTAGCTCCGAACTGTTTCTCATGCTTCCGAACTGGTTTTGGACCTCCGGGACCCCCAGGAACTACCCCACCATTTTCGGACGTTCCGGATATGATTTTCCACTTATTTTAACCAAATAAGGACTCCTTAAATATGTTTTGACACTTTTAAAATTATATGTCATTTTCTAACATGTTTAAAATCACTTAATCTTGTAAAATAGAACCGGGATACTACATTCTCCCCCTACTTAAGATATTTCATCCTCGAACAATCTTAAGTACTGAATGCAGTAAAATATTGAATAAAAATCTTTTATTCAAAATGATTCATTTTACAAGTTACAACCTGAAAATACAAAAATTCAAAATCGCTCTGGATAATCTGTACGCATACGACTCTCAAGTTCCTAAGTGGCCTCCTTAGTGCCTCGGCGCTGCCACTGAACTAGAACAAGAGGAATGGTCTTGTTGCGTAACACCTTTTTCTTGTGACCTATGATACGCAAATGTCTCTCCACATATTTCAAATTTGAGTCCAACTGTACCTCAGACGGCTGTAAGATATGAGACTCGTCCGCTACATACCGTTGTAACAGTGAAACATGGAACACGTCGTGGATACTTAGAAAAATACGGGGGTAAAGCCAACCTGTAAACCAGATCTCCAACACTTTCCAATATTTCAAATGGACCAATAAACCTAGGAGATAGCTTAACCAAATCTCAAAAATCCTGCGAAATGGTGAGACTTTCAGGAATACTTTCTCACCCACCTCAAACTGTAAAGGTCTGCGCTTGACATTCGCATAACTAGCTTGTCGATCATGCGCAACCTTAATTCTCTTCTTGATCTGTCCAACAATATCAACAGCCTGCTGGACTAACTCTGGTCCCTCAACCTGTCGCTCCCCCACTTCCTCCCAGAATAGTGGAGTACGACATCGTCGCCCGTACAACGCCTCAAACGGAGCCATCCCAATACTGCGATGGTAACTGTTGTTGTACGCGAACTCAATCAATGGCAACTGATCTTGCCATGCTGGACCAAAATCCATAGAACATGCTCGCAACATGTCTTCAAGAGTACGAATCGTGCGCTCTGACTGCCCGTTAGTCTCTGGGTAATATGCTGTACTCAAACTAAGAGTAGTACCCATAGCGCGCTGAAGACTCCCCCAGAACCTGGAAGTAAACCTGGGATCTCGATCGCTGACTATGCTCACAGGCACTCCGTGCAATCGAACAATATCCTGGATGTACAACCGTGACATCCTAACAAAACTGTAGTCCTGGTTATAAGGAATAAAATGTGCTGACTTGATGAGTCGGTCCACCACAACCCAGATAGCATCACAATTCCTCAAGCTCACCGGTAAATGGGTCACGAAGTCCATCATGATCAACTCCCATTTCCACTCAGGAATGAATAAACTGTGAAGCAATCCTCCAGGTCGTCGGTGCTCTACCTTGACCTGCTAACACACCAAACATCTAGAAACATAAAGATACACACTCCTTTTCATTCATTTCCACCAGAAAGAACATCGTAAGCAAATCTTTGTACACTGAAAGGATTCTCATACTTTATGACTAACACTTGTCATAATACCTGTGACAACGTCGTTGTCCATAATTCTTGATTTCTTGAATCCCTCAGGTTCTCTTCTTGGAAAACATCAATACAATTATTCTGTTGATTAACAAATCGATTAGTGCAATCTCTAGTGCCAATTTATATTGACACCCATCTCATAACTTCAGATAACACCTGAAAACGAGAATATTGCTTATCCTCTCACGGATAATCATTTTTTGTTGAATCCTGACTTGCACTACTGGATGAAAAAAACCGTTTCATCCCTCTTAGGCAAAGTCCTAAAAACAATACAACCTAGCAAAAACCCCTGAATCGATCTCATCAAATCAGACTTATCAATGCATCCATTAGACATCCTGAAAAATCAGTGACAACAATCTCGCTGGATCTGATAACCTTAGATCTCAGCTGATGTCCTTTTTCCATGTCTAAACACTTGATGTTATCCTGTTAGTATT
Organism: Henckelia pumila; assembly: GCF_033568475.1. NCBI lineage: Eukaryota > Viridiplantae > Streptophyta > Magnoliopsida > Lamiales > Gesneriaceae > Henckelia > Henckelia pumila. The sequence continues at coordinate 18,409,330 of NC_133121.1, forward strand.
CATTAAAATTTAAATGCTTGCTAGATCAATTTCTGTCACTGAAGTCCGAGAATTACTTCAAATCATTCCTGAGAACTGAATATCTGAGTACTCTACTCATCTTTTCAGTCTATCAAAAAGTGAATAATTCTAATCATTCTTTATGCAAAAGAATATTTAGCTCCCCCATCACGGGTTATAACATCTGTATCAATCTCAGACAAATAATTGCAAATAGTCACTGGGCACCAAACTTGCACCAGTTTAACTGACCATTTTAAAACATACATGAACACCTAAGTGCCCAGCTTTCACTAACCAAGTGAATTCTCATACTGATGAATCCATACTGTAATTTAGCAGGCTCATGACATCTGTCAATAGAATCGAGTATCTTTTCAAGGTTATCAAACTGACACCAAACTATATTTTTAACGTAACTGTTGCAATAATCTCTAGACTGAGTAAATTTTCCATCCTTTCCTGAAGTACAATAGACTTCCAGAATATCAATGGAAATATACTCTCCCATGTCTATCGTTGATCACAGTTCACGTCTTCTAGTATAAGTCATCACAGTGCCCTGATAAAATTCTTCTTTGCTTGACAATCCATCGATCGAATTCCAATTCTTACAGGAAAATTTACCTACGTAAACTCATCACTTAGAATTTCCTGTTCATCTCGTAATGAAGATCCTGATCACTAAAATACCTCTGATAGAATCAGACAATACTGGTAAAACCTCCTGGTTCTCCCCCAGTATCACGTGCGAGAACTACCCGTCCAAAATATTCACTTGTCAAGGAATCCTTTCCAAGACTATTCTGTCCACGGAAAAAAAAGTCTGTATCTCTGATGAAGTCAGACGATAACTCAAATCCCTTGGAACTAATCCAGTACCAAGTATAACTCCAGAAGACTCAAATAAATCCTGAATATTCCCCTGATAATTATACCTATTGCTATGACTATACAAACAACGAGACTGAGGTAAGTCTTCCTATAATGCCAAACTGGAACAAAAGAATCCTTCCAGAGTACACCGACATAAGGTTGCACTTACTATACCATCTCAAAACCCGACAGTCAAGAGCACCCTGGCATAACTCATCCCTGAGTCTCTGATATTATGCAATCATTCCTTTCTGGACCAAAATCATTAGTCAAGGAAAATTCTCTGTAGAGGCACAACTCATATCCCGAGTCTGCAAGCATCTGATAATTAAATCCTGTTGAATATCAATTCAACTAATCTCCTGGATTAAATCCCGATATCACAAATCAAGATCAAAAACTTATATACTCAGAACAATTACTTGTCAAGGAAAAATCCATTCCAAGACTGTTCTGACAACGGAACATCTTTATCTCAAATAAATTATAACTAAACCTTGATACCACACCTGGTATCTGTCCTATCCAAAGTCATACCCTGTTGTGACTGTTGCCAAATTTCTAAAATGAGTAGCCTTCCCTATATAGTCCCTGGAGCACCAAGGCCTCCAAACAATCTCTGAAGTATAGAAACTTCTAGAGGAATAACTGACTAAGGGTGGCGCCCCCTCATGTCTAGTACTGGTCACAATCCACAACTCTTGGTATTAGTTAATCTGTCATCCTGATGAAAATCCATCATCACTAGGTAACAACCTAAAAGGATCAAAGCAGCCAACTGTTCTAAGAAAATACGTCTAGAACAAACATTCATGCGTCTTGATGAGTCACATCATCCTTGGCAAACACTTGGCTTAATAGAATATTCTAGGTAAAACATCAAGAACTATTCATTGAAAACATGCAAAATTCCCAAGTACTCATTTAAAACAATGATCAGTCTTTTATTCAATATAACCAAGTTAATCTCAAGATTACAACACTTGAACCACAAATTCAGGTTCTAATACAATCTTTATTACAATCCCATGTAAAACACAACTTAATCAAAAGATTACACTGAAAGATGTACAATACAACAATAACTGAGTACATCAAATACTGAAATCTTTAATACATCTGATTACAACTGAAATACTGTAGTGACCCTGCAAGGAATCACCTACTAACTGGCAACTAATAGCATGCATTAAACTTAATACAGCAATATACTTAACAGAGTAAGACATGCGGAAACAAAACCATAATTTACATATCAGCGTAGTAATATAATTCAGGCTTAATACTGTAGTGATACAACCAAATTGAAATCTTAAACAGTAAACATTATACAGCTATATCGAATCCTGCTGTATAATAAAATCCTCAAGGCTCCTGCTCCCTAGTCCTGCCTTGAACTACCAGCTCCGTCCATCCTGCGACCTGCCCCATGGAATAGGGTGTCCAAGATAACAACTAGGACGTGAGCGCTACGCCCAGTACATAGACATGAGTAAACATATGTAAATAATGCATGCAACATGATGACTGGTACAGGGTCATCTGAAAAGTCATGCTCAGAACCGGCGCCACATGAGTGCTGCCACCGCACGGATCAACCTCTGGGTGCAACCACACTCGTCTAGTACACCAGAGTAGACAGACATAAATGCCCCCGCCGTCGCGGTACTCTCAGTGACAGACTATCGAGTATAGAGCTGAGCGGCTCTATAATCAGGTATAACAAGGAATAGGCTCAACGTGTATATGCACATGACATATGAGTATAGAAAACGGTAAATCATACATCATGCCATATAATAATGCCAAATAAATGCAACATATAAACATGTATACTCGCTGGCAATCTCAGTCAATGTGTACGTACCTCTAGGCTAGTTCAAGTATAATAGGATCCTAGGTTCCAAGCCTATATTCAAAAGTTCACCGTATCACTACATAAATTCTATAAGCCTTAACTAAGCTAATAAGTACTCCCAAAACTTAAATAGATTCCCGGACCATACCTTCGTCCGTAGTTAGCCCTTTGGAGTCGCTAGTCCCGGATGACTATAACCACACCTTGGTTATTCCAGAACCTCTATTATAACCGATAGGGCCCTCAAGTGTATATCTCACACTATATAACTGAAGAAGGAAACTCGGGAATTCGTAATTGAAAATGAACTCTGAACGGCCCTATTTATAGCCAAATTTCTCGGCCAGGATCGGAACTTCCAATTTCAGGATCGGAGCTTCCGATCCAGCTCATTGCGTGCATGTCTGCCACGCCAGGATCGGAACTTCCGATCTACAATCGGAGCTTCCGATCTGCTCTATGATCGACACTTGTCAAAACTCGCGACTGAGTCATCGATCATTTCTGGCAGCTGGGGATGGGAACTTCCGTTCCAGGATCGGAGCTTCCGTTCCGATCGGAGCTTACTATCTAGGATCGGAGCTTACTATCCGGGATCGGAGCTTACTATCCGGGCCAAAATTAAAAAGCCCAAATTTTACTTCTGAAGTCCAATAACACTCCGAAATTGGTTAAATACCAACCCTTAATCATGTTTAACATATTATTATCTTAAAATGGTATCTGGGTTACTACAAATACTGTTTACAAGAGAATACAGTATTTAAACTCTTACGGAAGTCTTTCATTTCGTCTACTGATCTTGAACATAAAGTTTTCCTCAGGTCAGCAGACCTTCTTCATCGCAAGATCTCAAAGATAAAATCTTGCTAATCTACCGGATCCTTCCAATATTGTTGGGTTCCTTATCTGGTAGATAAGACAAGATTTTCCCGTCAATCTCTCCAACTACTAGAGGAGAGTCTTTCGGGGTGGCTTCCTTGGTCGACTCAGAATGGATGACTACATGTCACAAATTCCTTTCAACCTGGAGAAGCACCTGGCGTTGAAAACTGGATCTTCTCTACCAACTCTATCCTGCTGGGATCCACATAATACGAACTTCTGCTGCCAACCTTGGCAATGACGATCTTGAAAAAGCCTAGACATCCTGCTATTCCAATTCCTGATACTGTTATCGTTATTGAATCCAACTTGTAATCCTACAAAGGATAACCCAAAATCAATACTATGTCCCAAAGAATCTTATTGCATGCTCTGATACCATAAATGTAGTGACCCGCACCGTGATCACCTACTAATCAGAACTTAAGCAAGCAATTAATTAATAAAATAATCTTAATCAGAGAAACTGCGGAATTAAAGTAAGTCAAATACCAGGTAAGAAAAACCTAGTGGTCAACCCCGCTATCCAGCCTTGGTCACCACCTAACCTCCCTGTCTCCGGGAGAACTACCTGCATCTGCCCCATGGAATAGGGCATCCAGCCAACAAAAAAATAACCGGAAGTGAGCCTAACATGCTCAGTATGAGAGTATGAGTATACGGTGTTATGTGTGCATGTATGCAAGTGAACTGGGTACCAAGACTCTCAGGTCAAGAAACAAGCTCATAGACCGGGCCCAGGGTATATAGCACGCTACGCCGTCGCATCAGGAGGTGGCTCATATACCCAATGGATAATGGTGACCTGATACTAGTACATGTGTCCAACCATAAAGGTGACCTGACACAATACTTACGTATCCAACCATCCACAAACTCGTAGGGTGAGCGCCCTACTACAGGATACCTCTAAGATAAAAGCTCAATATGCTCATGTATGCAACATACAGTCATGACATGCTGTATATAAAGGCATATAAAACATGCAATCACATAATCCATGCAAACACATAATACATGCATACTCAATCTGGATATCTCGAATAATACTTCCGTACCTTACTAAGGCAGATCCTAGAAGCTCCCCCTCTAGGTACAAGCCTACCATGCAGCACTACAGCATAAATAACCATGCATTACCTAGCATGCCAAACATCACCTACTAGGCTCTAAAAGCCTTAATTAAACTATAGCCTACTCCCTATTTACTATAGGGAACCAAAGCCATACCTTCGTCCGTCGTCAGCCCGCTGATGTCGCATGTCCCAGAGCCTGGGCATAGCCTAGCTACGACTCCTAGACGCCTCGCCAGAGCTCCGCCGCCTGGCTGCTACTGCGGACACTGTCCGCTATAAAATAAACTATTTCCTACTCCAACTCTTAAATAAAGAGTCCCGAAACCCTTAAATAGAGCGATTACTGGGAGAGGAGAGGGAAAATTGCACTTAAAAATGAGGGATTCGGACCCCTATTTATAGGCCACGATCGGAAGCTCCGATCTCCTGATCGGAAGCTCCGATCGGTGCATGTTTGCCACGTTTTGGACGGCCGAGATCGGAAGCTCCGATCGCAGGATCGGAAGCTCCGATCTCCTGCATCTGGCCATGTGTTTCAATCTCCTTGACACTTGTTTCTGGTTGAGATCGGAAGCTCCGTTCTCGGATCGGAAGCTCCTATCTCAGATCGGAAGCTCCGATCTGCCCGGTAGCTCCGAACTGTTTCTCATGCTTCCGAACTGGTTTGGTCCTCCGGGACCCCCGGGACCTACCCCATCATTTTCGAACGTTACGGATCTTATTTTCCACTTATTTTAACCAAATAAGGACTCCTTAAACATGTTTTGATACTTTTAAAATTATATGTCATTTTCTAACATGTTTAAAATCACTTAATCTTGTAAAATGGAACCGGGCTACTAAAATTACATGCAAACACATAATACATGCATACTCATCTGGATATCTCGAATAAATACTTTCGTACCTTACTAAGGCAGATCCTAGAAGCTTCCCCTATAGGTCCAAGCCTACCATACAACACTACACCATAAAGAACCATGCATTACCTAGCATGCCAAACATCACCTTCTAGGCTTTAAAAGCCTTAATTAAACTATAGCCTACTCCCTATTTACTATAGGGAATCAGAGCCATACCTTTGTCCGTCGTCAGCCCGCTGATGTCGCATGCCCCAGAACCTGGGCATAGCCTAGCTACGACCCCTGGATGCCTCGCCAGAGCTCCGCCGCCTGGCTGCTACTGCAGACACTGTCCTCTATAAAAAAAATTCTATTTCATACTCCAACTCTTAAAGAAAGAGTCCCGAAGCCCTTAAAATAAAGGCACGATGGGAAAGGAGAGGATTTTGAACGATTCCAAATGAGGCAAATCCGACCCCTATTATAGGCATCGATCGGACGGTCCGTTCCCAGTTCGGACTGTCCGATATTGTGCACGGATGCCACCTTCCGATCAAGTAAGATCGGACGCTCCAATCCCACTTCGAAGGCTCCGATCTCCCTGCATGCATCCACGTGTGTAATTCTTCTGTCCACGTGCATGGCACTGATATCGGACGGTCCGATCATCGTTCGGACGCTCCAAACTCATCCGTTGCTTTCGAACTCCATCGGTGGCTCCGTTCTGGTTCGGACCCTCCGAACCCAATTCGGATCCTCCGAACTACCCGAGCCCAAATAAGCCCATAAACTAATTTTTTGTCATTTTGGACCCAATTCCTTGGTCCGTTAGATCTTATTCAAAAAAACTTTTAATCATATTTTATTAAATCTAAACATGATTAGAAACTTAATCTTATAAAATGAAACTGAACTACTACACTGGACATGACACTTCAATGCTTTATATTTTACTGTATTGTGGATAAGACAATTCAATGGCTTTATCTTGTACTCAATTCTAAAAGCAAAATAATTTGTCGCTCCATATTATATTAACTGAATAGTTGATATGACAATTCAGTGTCTAGCTACTCTAATTTAAAGCATGCTACAGTTATTCTCCAAATTTGGAGAACCACTGTAGCAATGGAGAAGAGATTTGGAGAATGTCATTATTTACGAAAATGTCATTCTTCAAATTAAAATAACCTTTTTTTTCTTGTTTTATTTTATTTATATATTTTTTCATTTAAATATTTTTATTTATTTTTAATGGTTTTTTTGGTATTTTTTAATGTATTTCAAGTTTTCTCCTTTTTATTTATTATTTTATTTTGATCGATTTTATTTGGAAGAAAAAAAAAATGAAAAAAATAATACGTAAATAAAATCGTGACAAAACAAATTACATATTTTATTACGAACACAATTAAAATTAGTTAACTTAACTTGAATTAAACATGCAAATCACATTAAAACATAGAAAATTAGACAATCATTAAAAGACGGGGTACCAATAATTTAAAACAAACACACATGGACAATAAACATACACACTTTTATTCCACTGCAATGATGACTAAACACTAGTACTCTAGAAATTCCGACTCAGATGGAGAAGTTCTGTCGAAGAACTGGCCAAACGAAGTAGAAGTTCCATCGGCTCCATCCTCTTTTGCTGCTCTATTCTGCCAAAATATTTTGTTGTTCTTTTAGCAAATATACACGAAACGATTCATCAACAGACATAGGTTCGATCCATAGCATTTTATTTTCTTCTTTCCAAGCCAATAGAGCATTCTTTTTTTCTGAACATCAATGAGTTGTTGTCGATGGGTCTCGGCATTCTCCATTGTAGTCATCATTTTCTCACTACATTTGGCCATGGTGAAAATATCCTTAGAATAATCTTCATTAACTTTTCTTTTGGTTTTCGCTTTTTTTTATGTCGATTGGTCGCTGAGAACCCCTGATGGGCTATCTTCATCTAGGTTTATAGCAAACCCACATAATTCGGGAGAATCGAGTGTTGGGGATTTTGTGTTGGGAGAATAGTCAGACTGGGAGGAGTAAAATTCCTGCGGTTTGATATAAAACCATGTAAGGCAGCATTGGATGACCTAAACTTCTCCTGGTCATTTAGTAAATTGGACCAAACATGATCCAACTTCCAAGTTGACCCAGATTGTTAGCTTCATCCAAATTTAAGCATGTGTTAATTGTATGTTAGTTACGTATTAAAATTGAAACTATAACAAAAATATTTGAACAAAAATACTCACAATGTCTTTCTCTGAAGTTCCACTTGGCGAATACATCAACTAAAACTTTGGACAGTTTTGCTTATGTTAGACCATCGATATTGGAGGGCCTTCATAGTACGATGCTTTGTTGACAGGATAGTGAGTTGCTCGTTGTTACTGGCTAGCACTCGTGATCACAAGCTATCATATGATTGGTTTGTGCCAATAATAGGATTTTGGGAGATGTTTGGATAAATTTTCACAAAGAGTTTGTCCGCCTCGACTTTGAAACTAGGACAACGTCGAGATGAATTCGTAATGCTTAGAGAGAATGAATTAGGGGATGCAAGAATTTTATTATTGCAGGATAGATGGTAATGGGATAGTGGGAATGATCTTGATTAGATGGTGGGAATACTTCTATGTGTAGACAAAAAATTCAATGACTTTATCTTTTACTGAATTATGGACATGACACTTCAGTGTTTTATATTTTACTGCATCGTGGATATAACAATTCAATGGCTTTATCGTTTATTGATTGTGAATATGACAATTCAATATCTTTATCGTTTATTGAATTGTGGATATAACAATTCAATGGCTTTATCTTGTACTGGATTTGAAAAACTAAATAATTTGATGTTCCATATTATTAACTGAATAGTTGATATGACAATTAAGTGTCTTTATTTATGACTGGTACATAGTGATAGATATATCTGACATAGCTTATCTACTGAATTCGAAAAGATACATATCCGATGCTCCAGATTATATGTAATCTCATCTAACGATATAAATATAAAGCTTATAGTTTATTGAATTGTGGATATGACAATTCAATGACATTATTCAAGACTAGTAAATGGTGATAGAACTACTATCACCATTTCTTTTTCCAACTCAATATGAATTTTAATGAGGGAGATCCTTAAAATTTTGCTTTCCTTGAATCTCCGCGACCCTCTGATGGAGACGAGGAGTTTGGTACCATGATAAAAAATGAGCTTCAACTCATTGACCAACAAAAACAGATGGTGTTTTTCCAACTTACAAGCAATGCTACCGTCGTCTTTTCTTACTTCCAACAATTTGATAACATGCACCATGGAGGATGAATTAATGGTCGTGTGGTGATTAATCGAGATAGAGCGGCCGCAGAACAATGCTTGCACAATTATCATTTTTCAGATTATCCAATGTATACCGAGGCAATTTTCAAGATACATTTTTTAATATCATGTCACCTATTACTGCGCATTATGACATCCATTCAAGAACATGACAATTACTTCATGGAGAGAGCGGATGCGTTAGGCCGTCCTGGGTTGTCCATATACCAAAAGATAACTGCTGCAACGCGGATCCTGACATACGATGTGGGGGCAGATGCAACAGATGAGTATATTAAAATCGGGGAGTCCACTGTGACTGAATGTGTGAAGAGATTTTTTCGGGCTGTGGTAGAGGTGTTTGACGACTTGTATCTTCGCTCTCCTAATGCCTTGGACATTGAAAGACTTCTCTATATTGGAAAACAACGTGGATTTTTGGGGATGTTGGGAAGCCTTGTTTGTATGCATTGGAAGTGGAAAAACTGTCCAACAGCTTGGGTGGGACAATATACCGGTCGCAGTGAAAGCCCAAAAATTATTTTTGAGGTCGTAGCTGATTACGACATGTGGATATATCATGCATACTTTGGTTTTCCAGATTCAGACAATGACATTAATGTGTTGTCAAAATCCCACCTCTTTGCTAATCTGTTCATTGGGGTAGCTCCTCCTGCTAATTATATCATACAAGGAAAAAAAAATATAACATAGGATACTATCTAGCTGATGGTATTTATCCAAAGTGGGCCACTATAGTTCAAACAATTCACAATCCACAAGGTCCAAAGAATAAATATTTTGCAACACGACAAGAGAGTTGTAGAAAAGATGTAGAACGAGCATTTGGTCTATTGCAATCAAAATGGGCGATAATCACAGGTCCTGCACGTGTTTGGAGCAAACATATATTGCATGATATCATGACAATGTGCATTATAATGCATAATATGATTATTGAAGATGAGCGGGATGAGCAGATGTCAATCACAAATTATCGCGAAGCACCCATCCCAGAAGTTGAAATGGTGCATGATGAACATGTCCGATTCCAAGAGTTTATTGCACGGCATCGTCAAATCAAAGATAAGTCGGCTCACTATGCACTCCGGGATGCTCTTATTGATCATTTGTGGGAGAAATACTTTAATTCAGAATATTAGTACTTAGACCATATGTGTAGTTTATAATTATCTCGATTTATGTATATATTTTAATGTTGTGTGCGGCTTGAAATTTGATGTCAAAATAAATGCATTGTTTTTTAAACGAGTCATGTTTAATTCAGTTTCTTTGCATAATTAATATTTTTCTTTTGTTAAATAATTTGGAATAAAAAATAGATAATTTTACAAAAAAAAATATATATAAAAATTGAAGAAGATTTTTGAAATAGAAAAGTCAATACTCTATTTTAAATAATAGAGAATTGGAAAATTGAGAACTTGATTGGAGATGTCCCAAGCACAACATTTGGCTATAGTAAAATAAGGTTACAAAACGATGGGCGAATTGTAGTGTACTTTGGGCCTGTATAAACAGTTCCACTTTCAGGCCTCGTAATTTGGGCCCATAAATTCACTGAAGCCCATCAAGTTGACCTCCATTAATGGCGGGAGGGATTATTGGTTAAGCTTCGCAGCTGCGGGAAACTAGAATGGAGACAGAGAAGGAGATTGCAGAGAATGAGAATGAGAATGTGAATGAGAATGAGACTGCGGAGAAGGTGCTCTCTCAAGTAGAGGAACTGCCGAAGACTATCGTGCGCCGGTTGGTGAAGAATAAGCTGTCGCAGCTCTCCTCAGATTCCGAAATCTCTGTGCTTCGCGATTCTCTTCAGGCGTTCTCCGAAAGCGCTCGTATTTTTATCCACTATCTCTCCGCTACGTAAGAGCTCGATCACTACAGATGATTATTGAATTTTGTGGCCGAATTTTTTAGTGATGTTAGCTAGGGTTTAATGCGGAATATGTGTGTCTTCATGTTTGGGATTTTAGAAGATTCTTTGATTTCAGGTGTCAATCATCTGAGTATTGTGTTTTTCGGTTAAATTCTCTGTTTCAAGTATGGATGATATTTGTGATTGCGTGCTTTGAATCAGTTCTGATTTTGATTATGCTCTTTTTTTTATAATTCATTCTTTCTTGTTGTTATGAAGTGCCAATGACATTTGTAAGGAATCAAATAGACAAATAATTAGTGCTGAAGATGTTTTCAAGGCGCTAGAAGAGATAGAGTTCACTGAATTCATTGCCCCTCTCCGAGCTTCTCTTGAAGGTTAGCACTTTATCATTCAACTAGTTTTCATCTTTTCATTTTCGAAATGCATTATGCACATGCTACGTGCGTGCTAGTCAATGAAGTTTGAGCAAAGTCGAGAATGTTATCACCTATTATTAGCTTCATTTGCTGAATTGCTGAATTACTTCATTATCTGATTGAATTCCGTGTCTCTCGGGCCTAGACACGCTTTAAGCCTTACTCTGTGTTGATGAACTATGTGCTTCCGTGGGTTTCAAAAGACTAGGCTTGGCACATCAGAGAGATGGACGTTTCTATTTATAGTCTAGTGGCATATCATGAATGAATATTTATACCTCTTTGTGATTGGAGGCATCACTTACAAGTTGCGGGATTGGGAATACAGAGTTGAATATATGTTATAGTGCCCGGTAAGTTAGGACAGTCTTTTATGGAATGGATTTTGTGTTTTTGATATCCAAGATTTCTTCAAAATAAGATGGCAGCAGCAGTTTGTTACATCATTTCATTCACGTGTGCTTCTGAAACAGTGGTTCTTTTTATTTATTGCCTGGGCTTCTTTAGATGCAATTTTTACCATTCAGAGCTGGTTAGTGTCTTTCATTTAGTTCTCATTTCTTCTTCATGGATGTTCCAGTATGTCTTCTGCAACTGACAGATTTAATCCATTATATCTTTTTTATAACTTAATGCGTCCCTCTTCTTAAAAAGTATTTGTTGCTGATTTAGTATAACTGTTGTAAATCAAACCGTCGGTAAGAGGTAAAGAATTGATGATCAACTGTAGAAAGATGGCATCAAATGCATCATAAAATTCTTGAATTTCTATTGTAGAAAAGCAATGAGCATTGTTGAGTTTCTCCTCTCTTAATCATCTCGTTAATGTCATTATGACGTGACAGAGTTCCGCCAAAAAAACGGTGGAAGAAAATCCGGATCATCAAAGGCAAAGGATGCTAACAAGAAGGCAAAAAAGAATGAGCAATCTGCGCATAACGGAGATGGGAGCAAACAACAGGAAGACCACAACAATGATGATGCAGCCGAATAGCTCAGATTGACTCAGTACGTCGCGAATCCCGATCACTTTCCATACTATGTTTCAGAAAGTATGTAATCTTGGATATAACATATCTCCGCTTAGTTGATAACTTTGTTGGATGGTATAACATCGCGGGGCATTCCTGTTAATGTTAGGCTTCTAACTGCTTATATTTTGTGGCATTTCTTATTATTGTGTTATTATGATAAGACAGATAAATGGAGTTTTTGATATTGTATACCTTAGAGATTGAACTTTCCTTGCCAAATTTCATTTATACAGAACAAAAAATTACGTATGAAAGATAATGCTGGCAGCTTTGTTTATAAAATTTTGTAATGCAACCTGGTAAGTTGCTTTGGTTTGTTTAGTTTTGTAAAAACGTACAACATAAAATGTAAATTCCTATAAGCCGAGCCTATGCTTCAACGTAATATTTCTACTGTCCAGACAAAATATCTAATAAAATAATCTAGAGGTATTCAAGGAAAGAATCTGAATCTTTTATGTATAATAATATCCGAATGCAAGTATATTTGGAACTCTGACTTCAGAAACTCGTCCTTTTCTGAATCTTTTCCATCTATTTCCATCAAATTCTCTGACAAATATCAAGCACAAATGATGTCAAGAAAGCAGTGGGAACGAAGAGAGCTTCAATCCAAGAAACCACCTGAAACACAAAAAAATATGATCATCAAATATAGTAAACAGAACATGCGATAAACACACGAAACAAAGCAGTTGCCCTACATTTTTCGCCGAAGATGAATAATCCATTCTTGGGAGATAACCTTGAATCCCAATATCATACACAGGATTGCCGTCAGGATAATACAATCCATAGTTCCTCTCAGATGCTGGACCAGGCTTCAAATCCTCGTTAAAGAGCGCAAAGAAGTAAATATCGACTGGTTCTGATGGTTTAGCTGGTGTCCCCTGGTTTTGCTCCATTCGTTGAAGCAAGTTACCATTGTACAATCTAGCGTTTTCTGGTGTCGCCCCAGTCTCGTTTGGATCACCTTTAGACGGCCAACCTGTCTCGGAGACCTTAACTTGTATATTTGTATAGCCAGCTGCATTGATTGCTGCATGAACAGCATCAATTTGAGCGTACAACATGTTATCATAGAGCAAATTTGTGCCAGGATCTGTCATCCCAGGATTAGACTGAAATAGCACATAGTCAAGTGATACTTGGCTAGGATTATCTTTATAAGCGAAGAAAGGATACGCATTTATAAAAAATGGGGTCCCGGTCTGTGAATGGAAATTGAGGATACTACGTATATAGTCGACAAGATCTTGTCGAAATGAGCCAGCTGAAGGTGGGTAAGAAGTCTCCAAGACCCCAAAAGAATGAGCCGTTGTCACGTATATTTCCTCTTGTAATCCAAGATTCGCAAGAGCGTTGTTCACAGTCTGCATCGCAGGCAGAAGATATGACATCAACTGTGTATCATTGCCGGTAAGAACTTCGTTTCCCACGGTGATGCACTTGATCTTGGTTCGTGAAATGTAAGGTTGTAAGTTCTGTTGAATCCAAGTTTGAGCCTGCGTTGGATCGGTCATCATCTGCAGATGCTCGTTCCCTAGTCCGACGACAAATGCAACATCGGAGTTTGCGAACGCTGATAGCACGTTTGGATCAGAATCGTATAGTTTCACTCGGGTTACGTTCAAAGATTTGATTAGATACGCAGCATGTGATGGGGATGGGAGATTGTTGGCTATTTGGCCATAGTTGATTCCTACTCCGAGGCAATGGCTCCCAAGAAATGAATCTGAACATAATAGGAAGAAGAGTTCAATCACAGAGTGTAAGCAAACAAAATTTTACGGAACCTAAATCTTTAAGCTTGAATTCAAAGTTAAAAATGCCCAAGAATTTGTAATTAAACTGTAGTAAACCTGAGGTTCTACAGAAAACTTGCATGAACCATTCGAAACTTACAAAAAAATACTTCAAGGGAAGCATATAAACGATTCAAATACACGAAACAAAATTCATCAGCGCCTAAAAAATTATACAAAAAAAGTATTATGCTGGCACAGAAGCAACAAGTGAATGTTCCATTACACACAAAAGAACATAAAAAAGAACAAAGAATTTTCTTTTTTCTTGAAACCCGAGATCGGTGAAAAGAACCTGAAAAGATTAGGAGGAGAAGAACCCAGAAAAGTGTGGCGGTGGCCATTACAATCTGCTGCTAACTCTGCCAAAATCTCACCCTGTCTCTTATCGTATGCATACGCGTTAAGTACCCAAAAAAAAAAAAAACTATTGTGAATGCAAACGTGGGAAGTAATCAACCCAAAAACTTAATAAATCAAATGTATGTATGTATATATATAGATATGTATATGTATTGTCTGTATATATATGCTTAAAACTATTTTGCAGCTGCACGTAATGGCTTTGGTTTCTCTGTTTTTACATTGGGATTTGGAAATGAACCAAATGAACGAACCTTCGCCAGACTGAAATGAAGAGTACAGTTGGGATTTGGCCAACTTCTTTTCTCTGCTGCAGCCCCCTCAAGAAAATATCACACACACACACACATATTTAATAATAGTGTTTGATTAGTCGGCTGAAAATTATTATTATCTTATAATATAACTTATTACATATCGTATTATATTATATGATTTATTACAAGACACAAGTGGTAAGTCTCGAACGGGAGATGTATAACGGCTGGTGGCTATAGTTTATATTTTATAATCGAAATCAAATCGTGTACTCTATTTTGTTGGGATCTGTGAAACCTCGGGGAGTCAAATTATTGAGTACGATTATATTTTTTTATTATTATTTTTTGGTAAAATTTTAATTTAGTTATGAAAAATTAAATGTGAAGGGGGGTAGAGTAGATCATTGAGTCATGTGTGCTGACTAAAAACCACGTGGCATTCTTTGGTGTAAAAGTGGGCGTACACATCATGTTACGTTTTTTGGGGCTATTGCTATTGTCCGAACTCACACGTGTTGTTTCATATAAATACAAAAATAGAATGCCGAATTGGACGGACTACTTAGCTTCAAAGAAATCTTTTGCAAACACATCTAGAAGTATTTCTTCTTAACTCAGGAAATTTAAAAAACAAAGTGTAAACAAATATTTATATATTATATATATATATATTTGGTTCAATCAGTAGCAGAGGCGGATCAAGGGTGGCAGGTCTGAGTTGTAGCTCAGTCCTGCTTTGGCCCAATTAGATATGTATATTATATATTTATATATATATTAAAAAAATTTATGCTTTTAGTCCAAAATAAAAATAACCAAATCCAAACATAATTTTTATATTTTTCGCAAAACACAGAACCTATATTTTGTGTCTTTCTTTCTGAATCGTGCGAGATAAGAGACAAAATAGTGGTTTCCATTTTTGAGGAGCTAAAGCCGTTGAAGCTCTCGGTTTTGATTTCTTATTTTTTTTAGTCACATTTTATTTATTTTTTGGCTCCGCCCCTGATAGTAGTACAATACTTGGCCAACTCTTTAATCCATTGGTTTCACCTTCAGCTTCCCCTCCTCAGCACTTTCCGTTCGTCTCGAGCTGTATTTTTCATTGTGTATTGTATTTTTCGATTTGATCTCACAATAACAAGTGATTTAGGTGAACGAAAATATTCCTAACTTATGGCAAGGAAGAAACTGATGGAAGTGATGTTACAGTCTTCTGTGCTGACAGCAAAGAGCCTAGTTGGAAAGATGAAATAATCGACTATTTAAAGCAAGAGAAACTACCTGCTAACCAAGTCGAAGCTCGAAAACTTAGAGTGAGAGCTGCTCGGTTCACGATCATTGACGGAGAACTGTACAAAAGAGGTTTCTCTTCACCTTACCTAAAGTGTCTAACGCCAGCTAAGGGAAACTATGTGCTCCGTGAAATTCATGAAGGAATATGTGGAAATCATTTAGCTGGCAGAGCTCTCGCGGGGAAAGCATTGCGCCAAGGGTACTTTTGGCCAACGATGAAGCAAGATGCTATGGAGTTAGCAAAACATTGTCATGCCTGTCAAGAGCATGCTAACTTCCATCACCAGCCGGCTACAACCTTACAGCCCCTGGAAAGTCCTCTACCTTTTGCTCAATGGGGAATGGATTTGGTAGGTCCTTTTCCTCCTGCTACCGGACAAAGAAAATTTCTGATAGTAGCTGTGGATTATTTCACCAAATGGGTCGAAGCTGAACCATTGGCCAAAATATCCGAGAGAGATGTAATCAATTTCTTATGGAAGAATATAATATGCAGATTTGGCATTCCTCAAACCTTGGTTTCAGATAATGGAACTCAATTCTCTGGAGCGAAGATAAAAGACTGGTGCAGAGGACTCTCTATCAGGCAGTTCTTCACTTCTGTAGGGAATCCTCAAGCAAATGGGCAAACCGAGGTCACCAACCGGACCATTCTACAGCACCTCAAAACACGCCTAGGCAATGCCAAAGGAAAATGGGTGGATGAGTTACCAAGTGTTCTATGGGCATATCGAACCACCCCACGCTCTTCAACTGGAGAATCTCCTTTCAACTTGGCCTACGGAGCGGAAGCTGTGGCTCCTGCCGAAATCGGAGAGCAATCATGGCGAGTGAAACAGTACACTCCATCTAGGAATGACCAAGCCCTCCGAATTTCATTGGACTTGGTGGATGAACTGAGAGATGGAGCTTCAACACGAGCCGAGAGATATCGAGCTTGTATGACTAAAGCATACAATGACAGAGTCAAACCAAGATCTTTCCAAGTAGGAGATCTTGTATTGAGAAAATCTGACATCTTAAAGTCTGTGGGCAAGCTGGATCCGAAATGGGAAGGCCCCTACAAAGTAATTGAAATTGTGAAGATGGGAACATATCGCCTCAAACATTCAGATTGAAGAATACTTCCCAGGCCTTGGAACGTGGCCAACCTGAAGAATTTTTATGCATAAACTGCAACTCTCGTCAATAATAGGCTAAATTTATCTTTTTTAGCATATTTTCCTTATGTTTTCATATTACAATTTTGTGATACATTGTTCAACTAATTTGATTATTGTTTTTATATAAACAGATTACTTTGTCGAAAGCATATCATATCTCCTCTCCTATACTAACGCTTACTTACGACATAAACGTCATAGACCCTAGCAATCATAAAAAATTCCCAACAGTAAGAGGCTTGGCCAGCCCCTTGGGACATTTGAACTTATGACGCTGTACGAGGTCAGGACGACATAATAACATTATAAGTCCCGGGATACCTCACCACGCACCAAGTGGGTTTAGGAATTCCCCATGAGACAAAATCTTGGGAGATTGATCCCCTCCCAAGTACTCCATTGTTAAAGCGATGGTATTTTATTCATCAAACAAGTATGCAATAGCAACTTCAAAATGCAAAAGAGATATGATAATCGACAAATACTTACTTACTCAAAAAGAACAAAAAAAAAAAAAAAAGTCTATGACTTTGACTCTGTCACAAAAAAAATTTTGCCCGAAAGTGGCAAGAAATAATAAAGCTAAACTGTTCCACGGTTTAGTCTCCATATAGCTTCGACACACACCGTCATTATTGGCTGTATAAGCTAAAAATTCGAACGCAAAGCTTCGATCATCTCCTCATCACCCAGACCTCCCAGTAAATCTCCTAAGGGAGGATCCGAGTCATCTTCAACTCTGGCAAGACTAGGCTCCGGAATCTTTGGGTGAATCATCATAATAATTTCCTCTGGAACTAGTTGAGTTTTCCGTAGTTCCTTGCGGCAATCCACTACAACTTCATCATGAATAACGATCGCCCGCTGAATCACTTCATCTCTAAAATCTGTGGACTCTCGGTAGCATTCAATTGCTTTTTCTCCAGTACTTCGCAAGAGATTCTTGCCTATTGACGAATTGAGAAAAGTCTCACCGGTCTCCGATTCATGGGAATATTTTCCCTTAAGTAGCTCCATATCCTTGCACATTGCATCATACTTTTTGGATTTCTCTTCAAGCTCCTTTTGCGATTTGAGAAAATCATCTCGGGCCTTAGCACCTTCCTCGCCGAGTCTTTTGCACTCTCCCCTTAATGACGCCAGCTCGTCATCAAATTTTCTCCCGGAATTTCGAGACCTCTCTTCTCAAAATTGAAAAGTTTGGGCAAGCGATAAAATCTGCAAAGACCCATAGATAAGGAGTATTGTTTACTACATAAAAATCATAACAAATATCAAACGTATAATAATATACCTGGAAGGCAGACGAGGCAAGAGACCGAGTTAATACTTCGGTAGGCTGAGGCAGTAGATGCAACCTATCATGATCTCCAATGAGATTAGCTCCGTTTCTCCAGCCAATGTCTGGATCTTTCAAATCCCAAAAAGATCCAGCATTACTTTTATGGTTCACACCCTCCAAGAACAAGTGACAACCCTCACGAGTGTCGGGAGGAACTGTTCGTTCATCTTCACGTCTTCTTTTTGGATTTATTCTACCATTAGCATTCTCCCTAGTACGGGTATCACGGTCAGCATCATTTCTTCTACCACCATTCCTTCGGTCACGAGTGTCAGTATTTTTAGATGGAGGACCAGAACAATTGACACGGTCGGATGGCCCGGGAGAATTCGTCCTCCTTGGAATCCCTTGGGAATTGTGATTACCTCGATCCATTGGTGACTCTTTTCTCGATGTCTTTGACGGAGTTTTCTCGTTTTTCTCTATGCAAGCGCGAACCTCCGCCAAACTTAATTTGTCACCTACAAACAAACACAAAGAGAAGAGTGACAATGATCAGTAAATAAATTTAATAAATTTTAAATTACCACGAGTAGAAGAATCCAAAGAAGACGCAAAATACAGTCATCAAAATTCAATTTGAACAAAGCATTACCGGCAGGAATCAAACTTTTTGGGTCAACCAACTCCTGGAAGAGGCCTAAGGAACGACATTTAAGTTGCAATTCACGGTGGATTTTGCTAAGAATAATTTTCCTATGGCCCGGACTCCAAACTATGGGAACCTCCCAACCATAATCCCATACATAAACAAAATTTTTTCTCCAATCGTTTTTTGGAGATGGACAACGAGATAAAAACTTACAATCTCCCCGAGGTAGAAAATAAGTATAGGAACCCGGCATGGAGCGACGCACCGAGAAAAGCGCATAGAATAAGTCTATAGTCGGGGACATTTTAATTTCACTCACTCTACGTAGGAAACACGTAAAGAGAAGAATCGCACTTGGTGTTAATTGACTTAAACTCACCCCGAGACTATCTACAATTTCTATCAAAAGGGCATGAGGAGGGAGCGAGAAACCAAAATTAAAGTACTCCAGATATACAGTAAAATATCCCGGAGGCGGTTCATGGCAAAGATCTCCATTTTTGGGAATCTTAAGGATATTTTTAGAGGATAAGTCAAATTTTTTACTTGGACTTAAAATCTCTGACTCGTCCAAAAGACGCTCGCTCACTCCTCCCGAAGACTCTTCAGAACCACTATTATCGCAAGAATTCGGGTTACTATCAATTTTTAAATAAGGTGATACCACTGTTTTCAAATCACTCAAAGAATATAGACACTCGTCAATTTCACTGTCACCGCTAGACCCCACTGGCGAGAGGGAAAGAGTATCTCGGTTAGCAACCAACACCGAAAATACTTTACCCCGTGGAGGATGCCCTGCAATTATTTTTTAGAAAAAATATATATATAAAATAAAAATATATATTTTACCAAAAAATAATATTTTGTATAGATTAATTAAAAATAATAAAGCAATAATAGCATCAAATACGTGGCAATTGATTATATATGTTTATTAATATGGTTCCTGTGTATATATGTATATATGCGTCTGTCCCTGTAGCCCGCGGTTTATCATCGTCAACTTCATCCACAACCGCCGGCCATTTTCTCCGACTAGCTTTCATCAACCGACCTCTGCGAACCCGCCACCATCTTCAACAGCCACCATAGCTCCGTCGAGTCCAGATTTGGACAGCTTATATGCTAGTCCATGGCTGGAGCGTCGACGAGAGTTCTTCACCGGAACATCGCCCGTCATCGAGCCCGTGCAAGTTCCTTTCCTTTCGAGTCCAGATTTGGGCATATCCACGATCAGTGGATGCGATCCCAGGGCTGGCACTTGATTCCTCGGCATTACCACGCCTTCGCCGATTCGGGTCCTTCTACAATCACTTCCAGATTTGGGCGCGTTCGTGTCACCGGAACGCAACTTCATGGCGGGATTGTGCAGAACCCCGTGTTCGTCGCCGTACCTTGCCGTTTCCTCGTCGAACGCTGCTGCTGGTTTGGTCATGGATGAAGGAGCCGAGGACAACTGATGGAGTGGGAGGAAGGATAGACACGCGCATATACATACCATAAACACATACGTACGACAAACAATATGCATATGGATAAGTTTGCACGTGAAGCAGATAATAAAACAAAGTGATAAATAATAAATAAATATCACATATCAATTTTTAAATCAAGTTGTGTCATTGCTACCTGCCATATTGATTGCCTTTTCCCTTTGATTATTTTTAATGGACCGTGAGGAAACGAATTCTGCAAATACAAATAAAAAAGAAATTCAATGGGTTAGCACGTTGTGGTAAGCATACTGTGCTGCTGAATTTATAATCACAGTAGTTGGTAGAGTTCTACTGGGATTCTATAATTAATATTCTAGTAGGATTTTGATTCCTATCAATTACGCTCTAATTATTATTCTGCTGGGATTTTAATTCTATTGCATCCCAGTCCTACTACGATTTCTCCATCTTGGTATATCCAGGTCGATCCCCGTAATTTTCGCAGTGGCTCATAATATTCGTTCTCGGAAATTAAATTTTTGGCAATACTCCGGTAAAAAATCTACTCTCGGTCCTCTCAACACATGCGACACGCCCGAGAGTGGGGGGCCTATGATAGGTTACACCTAAAAATTCAACTGGGCCTAAGCCCAATCATTAAGGTCCACTCCGAATATTTTTAAGGCCCAAGCTTATTTAAATATTATATATATTTAATTCAAGCAGACCCTGAATTCTACAAAAGCCCATAAGAGGCTCAAGCCCATGAGGCTCTCCAAATATCTATAAATAGCTCAAGTCACCTCATTATTAAGGTACACACTTTCTTAAGCAATATATCGCTCTACTCTCGATTATTATTCCTTGAGTAATAACTGACTTGAGCGTCGGAGTGCCTTCGCCGGGAACCCTCCCGGCTCCTCTGACTTTGTTTTGTGACGTAGGAACAACCCACTGAAGATCTCCTCCGGGAACATACCAGGACTTACTGATACTCCGGACTTTGCGGAAGCATCGTGTCCTATACAAGTGATTTTTGGCTACATCACATATGTATGTGTTGTGTTCATTGTTCAAAGCTCAATGATTCAGTAATTGGTTATTTCTACAATCAATTACCTATCTAGTTTTTGTTGGAAATTTGAATTAAAATTAAAATTTGAACAAAATTATGGATATGAATATGAGACTAAGAGGGTGTTCCTTCAATTTGTTTGGTAATAATTTGGTCAAACAACTTATAAGCGGTTAAAATAAGCTGTTTTAAAAAAAGTTATGGTGATCTTACTTTTTTTTTAGAAAGATCTTATTTTAAAATTTTACTTCTCCAAAATAGTTTTCTATATTTTCATAAATCTACGTCATGTACTCTACTTATAAAATATTAAATATTTTTCAAAAAATGAAATTTTCAAAGAATATCAATTTTCTAAATTAAAATATAAAATATTTTTAATATTTTGAAATATATGTTTAATACTTATGATAAAATTTTAAAAATATTTTTAAAAAAAATTATATTATTATATTTTATTTGATAATTTTGACAATAAAAATATCTTATAATGTCAAACACATCAACATCTTTAATTCATTTAACATAAGTTCATCCAAACACTTTAACAGCTTAATTTTAAAATAATTCGTGACAGCTTATCAGCTCCTAAATCAGTTTATAAGCTCTTAAAAGCTTATTAACTGTTTTTAATAAACTTAGTCAAGCACTCTCAGAGTATCTTTTCGCTTTCCATATTTTTAAGTTAATTGTGGTTCATGAATATGGAGTGTCCTTTTGACTCTCTATATTTTGGAATTTTGGCTTATAACATTTTTGAGTTAATTGTAAGATTAATTATGTTGACTTTTAAAATTTTTGAGTTAATTGTAAGATTACTTATGTTGTTAATTGCAATTTAATATTGCATGATTTTTGGGGTGTTTTTTGAAGCTTATAAATAGTGTGTTTATTTTCTCAATACACACACTCTCACTTAAATATTTTCTTGCATTTTATATTTTTATCTTTTCATTTGACATCCGTAAAGTTTGGTGATAAAGTGATTTGAATTCGCCGAAGTAATAAATTTTGTGCTTAATTTCCTACCGTTTCAATCATTATCTTTTGGAAAACAAATGTCGGTGTTGGTTCTCATGCCTCTCGTGGAGGGGACGAATATGTTTTAAAGAAACTACTTGTTACATAGGCATCTTTTCGTTTTATCTCATTATTTTGTTCCTACATATTTATTTTTTTGGTTTATATTTCAATTGTTGTTTGGAATGCAGTTTACAATTTCGACAGATTTGTTATTGGGATCGAACAGGGATGGATCCAAGAATTAGAGTTGGGATGGGCTTGTACAGCTTAATCAATAAATTATATCTTATAAAAAAAGTCATTACATTGTACTACTTACAAAAAATAGAAAAATCGTGTTTTTGGTACTATATGTTTGTTTTTAGGATTTTAATCTTCTATGTTGTCAAATTTTAATTTTAATCCGCTATCTTTGTTTCTTTGACAACTTTCATCTTTTTTTCGACTTGGCTCTAACATGGAAACAATGTAGTACTGCTATGACACTGGAGTGTATAGTGCCACATTAGCACTTCCAATAAAAAAAGAATAGAATTACCAAAAAAAAATTACATGACTAAAACTAAAATTTGATAACATAGATAATCAAAATCATAAAATGACAAATTTGCATGACCAAAATGTAATTTTACTCCCAAAAATGAAGTAGTGCTCTAGAATTAAGAATATGGGTCGGGCTTTCGATGTAAAAAGTAAATTTTATTGGATTAAGCAAAAAAAAACTTACATATGTAATAAAAAATTTTGGAGTGGGTTATAGCTTAGGACTGGCCTAAGCTAAATCCGTCCTTGGGATAGAACAAGTTTGACATACAAGCTCTGTTTTAGAGTGTGATATTCATCAATTTCGGGAGAAATTTGGTTTAATTTATAATTGATTTACTTCATTTTATTTTGATACGCGGTATATTATGTAAAATGCCGATGATTATGCTCGTCATATTATAAAGTTTGTTATATGAACAATCACTTTTATTTCTTATATTTTGTATTCATTTTATAATCGGACCCAACAGTTTTTTAACGAAATAAATGCTAAGCTATCATAACTGAAACATATTTATCGATATATTAATGTATCTACAAATTCTTCCGAACTTTTGGGACCATTTCTTTTTACAATGGTCTCGTACCTCCAAAATCTCAAGCACAGCATTAAATGCCCATGTATTTTCAATCGGTTAAGTTACCTTATCAGTTTTTCACTAGTTGTGGGTTGCGTTTACGCTCATCTCGTGAGATGATGATAAATGAGATCTTATCCATACAGATATTGTCTCAATGCAGACTTAAGAATTGAGATTTATCAAATATATGTAATATGTGGGCTCTACTATTTTTTAATGTACTCACAAATATTGATAAATCATCACCCTTAAATATATCATTAGGATAATGTCGATAAAGTAAGGATGAAATAATTCATTCCATGTTATACTAGGTGCTTTCTTGACGTATCGATTCTAATATTGGACATGTCTTTGTGTCACATCGGGGGCGGCCTTGAGGTAGGGTGGGCTGAGCGACCGTCCAAGGCCCCATCTAGAGACGGGCTTCTGATTAATTTTAAATTAGTATTTATATTAATACTTATATAATTTAAAAAATTATTTAACAAAATAAAGAAACCAAAAGTAGGTTTTTATGACAATTTTTGCTCAAATTGAGTTAAATCACCATAAACTCTCGTGTCTCACTAACTTTTTAAGCTTTCATCTTCTTTCTTTCTGCGACCCTGCACACATTTTAACCTAGACACGAAAAATTATCACAAACCTTCTTTGCTTCATAGATAGACATATCGTCGGATTTTTCTTACTTATTATACAATTAAACTATGTTGATTAAAATAAATAAATAAAAATAAAATTCAGTTTCTTCATTTGAAAATTACTAATTGATTGTTGAATCGTTATTTTATTATTCATATTTTAGTAATTTATTATTTTTCTCCTATATATATGTTTATTTTTGTTTGCTTTGAGCTTATTATTTAGTATTATTTTACATTGTTGCGAGTTTAGTTAAAATAATTTTATTCTTGCACAGTTATTTATCGTACGTAAAATGTCAAAAAAATTGATGACTTTGTTTCAAAAAATGTAAGAAAAGTGCATTTTAAATAATATTGGTGATTGAACAAGTTACTTTGAAAAATTATGTAAAACGTTTGTGATTTGTAATTTCTTTAATTACATATTATGGTTTACTTTGATAATAATATTCGAATAATTTATATATATATATATATATATATATATATATATATATTCAGCCTGTTCAAGTTAATGAAAGAGCCTATAATTTTTATTCGCCTTGGAGCCTGATTTACCTCATGACCGCCAATGTGTCACATGATTGCTTCACTTAATAATAAAACAAACATCTCTAGTTTTTTTTTTTTAAATAAAAATAAAAAATCCTATCTTTGGGTAGTATAACTAAAATGCATAAATTTTCACTTTTACAAGCAATGAAAATCAACCTCATAATTTTTTTACTTTTATAAGAAAGGAAAATCAAACTCAATTATAACAGGAGGTTCGTCTCAATCGATAAATATTCACTTTCAGATGTCGTTTTGAGACGATACCCTTAAGAGTAAGGTCTCATCTCCGCGGATGGATGGATAGAATACTTCCTCCTCCTGACTAAAAACAGCTCCACACTCAGCTGCATTTTATTCAAACACGGACGCAACAAAATCTAACAAGAAATGCCTAACACATCTCAATACAAATCATGCTCCCTGTGACTGTGAATGACACAATCTGAAGTCGGGTACGAAATGCAAGTTAGAAGGTAGCCCTCATCCATCTGTTGGTCGTCTAGAAACGATCCATCCGACTGATCGACCTTCCCCGACACCATCTTCCCGGCACATGTGGAGCATGAACCAGCCCTGCACGAATAGGGAAGCTCCAGCCCTGCACATTCGGCCGAGTCGAGGATGTAGGAGTCATCAGGCGCCTCAAATTCCGTCTCCGTGCCATCCGGACCAATCAATTTGACCTTGTACACGGCCATGGATGCTCTAAACTTGCACTGGGATTTCAGGCCGAAGGATTTGGTGACACTTCTTAATGATCCTAAAGAGTGTGGGCTTCTCACCAAGGGACAAGTGTTTTTGCTTCGTGGAGGGGTACTTTTGAATGTGCAGTTGGTTGGAAGCCTTGCAGTTGCCATGTTACTCCTGTTAAAAGGGAGGGCTGTGCCAATGAATGACAATCAATCAAATTTATTTGACATGAATTAGCATTTTAAGTTCCAACAGAAGAACTGAGTCAAAATTTCCAGCTCTCACTCCTAAAGTGGAGAATATTATGGAAATAGGAGAAAGGGACAACAATAACAAGGGAGAATCAGGGGAGACAAATGAACAAAGACCAAAAACGTGGGGAAATTGTTGAAAAAATCAGATTATTTGCAAGAGTTACCAGTGCTGACATCGAGGTATCAATCTTTTTTCAACATTAACATTGGATTCCGAAAACAAGAGGTCGAAAATCATGAATTATTGTGGCCCCATCTTTGTTCCAAAAATCAGGACAAGAAATTTAAGACGCGACTTCCTTAGGAACAAGAAAGGATCAACAAAAGACAGATCTAGATCATAACATTTCCAAAGTTCGAAGCTAATCGATCACCAGAAGTGAACATAATCGAAATCAAACAAGAAATGGAGCCCATAAAAGAATTAAAAAAAAAACCCGCAAGAAAAGTAACAAAAACAACCAAGATCCGATCTTGTTCCACAGTACCTTACAGATTCTTCCCCCGCTTGAACAGTTGATAGATATTGAGATGAACACGAGAAGGGCTTAATTAATAATTAATTAGCCGCTGAAATAAATGGATTTATAGGGAAGGGAGATGTCTTTTGGGATTGATTAAGAGGCGTAGGTGGGTTGGCCCTTTGAGCCTACGAGCTAAATGCTTGCTGCTGCTAATGAAATGAAAAGGTACCTCCTCGGAACCTGAATACCATACCTGCCGCCCCCGGTTTACCATTTGGGTTCACGTAATATTAATGCATCTTTTATAAAAACAATATTAACTTGCTCTTTGCTCACATGGGCGTTGGCGAGTTGGTAAGGCCTGAGGTGACGTGGAAAGAAATTTTCCAGCGTTGCGGGTTCGATCCTTGTGTGGAGCATATTTCTCATTGAAATATTTGGAGGTATGCTCTGGGGGTTGGACCATTTAACCCCGCATGAGCCAATGGGCTTCTGACTCATGTGGGATGGGGTCCCATTCGGGATCAATCCTTTTGAAATATTAACTTGCTCTTTTATTCCTTACCTGAGAATCTGTCGGCTAGTTAAATAAATCGTACTAAATAAGTTTTATGCGACAACTCGAATATCTTCTTGGAAGCAATATATTTGCTCTCAACGGGTGTCCGAGTTGATAGTGTCTGCGTATATTTAATCAACATTCGATTACTTCTACCTACATTTTTGTAGACGAACTTATAAGATTTGATCAATACAATTTATTTTACTAACATATTTTTAACGGTTAATTATAATTCAATCCCCAAACCTAAACAAAAATTAATGATCAGTTTCTGTCAGAAAAAAAACTTTGTTTAAATTTCATGGGCCCACATGTTTTGTTTCGGATAAAATTCGGTACAAAACATGAAAAATATGGTACAAATACATGATATTTGAGTATCAAATGTGTTAGATCTAGTATAAATATATGATTTTCGAGTACTAAAAAATATTGATATTAATAACATATTTATCTTATTTGGATGAAAATCGATACAAAACATTGAAAATATGATACGCATATGTGATTTTTGAGTACCCAATGTGTTAGATCTGGTACAAATATATGATTTTTGAGTACTCAAACACATGTTGCAAGTTCACGTTAATAAAGATGTTTAGATTTTATACTCAAAATTGTATTTTTTGTACTCGATCTTGAACAATTAGTGCTCAAATATCTTGTATTTGTACCATATTTTCAATATTTTGTACTTAATTTTATCCGAGTAAAATAATGTGGGCTCAGGGAGTGCAAACAAATTTTTTCTGATAAGAGGCTGATTTTTAATTTGCTTTTGGATTTAGGGACTGAAAACCAATTCACCCTATTTTTTGAACTACTGGATTAGAATAATAATGTAAACTTACACATTTGATGCTTTTAATTAATTAAATAGAACGTCACAACTGTCAAATGTGATTTCATTCAATTTTTTTTTTAAATTGACGACCTGGTATTTAATTATTGATAAGTGGGGTACTCAATTTAATTATCAAGAAATTGGTGGGTATTCGAAATTTGATCGATTACCAAAAAAACCAGATACCAACTCGAAGTTAATAATTTGATCGATACCTGAAGTTTTTTTTCTCGATTGGTCTGAACAGACAATACCTAAAACGAAATATCAACCTTCAACCTAACAACACAATATGATATAAGAAGTCAATAAAATTGTATTTACATATTATCAAATGCACTTAAAAGTGTGTGAATTTGCATCCATAGATTTGAGGCTGTATGAGTTCTTATTTAAAAACACAAGGGATTGACACTTAATAATATTTTAACAAGAGTTTTACACAGCTTTGTTTTCATGTGGGGGTTGGATGTAATTTTCAACCCCTTTGTGTTTGACGTAACTTTATTTTCCTATTGGGGTTGAACATAATTTTCTCATACGTTTGGTATCGAATAAAAAGATATATATCTTAACACACACGTGTAGAAATAACCGGGTGTCAAGCAAACCATAATGGTAAAATGTGGAAATAAGAGAGTCAATTAACTTAATTATCGGTTATTAAGTGGAATACACTTAAAAGTAGCTCAATGTCAATGGTACGCCTTCTTCACCTTTCCAAGACGTTGACACCCAATTAGAATATCAGTAGAATACAATTTGAGAATATCTATATATTTCTCAAACATTAGACCAGTCCACGGAAACTAATTTCATTCATAAATCAAAAACAGGAAAATTCCAAACACGACCCAAAGTCCCAGCAGATGCATGCTCTGTCGCTTTCTATAGCTATCATTAAAACGATTTTCTAGTAAAACTCAAAGTTGTGACAAATACGGATTTTTCGACCTGCAGAGGGGTAATACCCCTGCATTTTTCTTGATCATGATTGGGCCACATCCAATTTTTATGTTAGGCCCACATGACATTCCCGACAAATACAGCGGGTGACCGACCAAAATGAATCACCTTTTTATTTATCACAAATATTGTCATTAAATAATCTCACACATCAATTCGATAGATTTTACAAGACGAACTTCTTTTTTAACCTCAATCCATAAAAAATATTATTTCTAATTTTAGATATGTGTTGAATCGTCCAATCACTTGTTATAAACCGTGAGATCGTCCCACAAAAATCATATTAAATAATTACTTATTCATGATTAAGAGTCAGATGATACCAACTGTTCAAATATAGAAGATTCGTTGCGGCTTCCCCATGGTACCTGATTGACAAGAAAAGAAATTAAATTTGGAAACTACCAGGTGAAGATATTAAAAAAAAGGTATGATATGGACTCATATGGTGGTACTGTTGCCACCAACAGAAATATTCAATCTTTAAAAATGGTAAATCATGGAGTGTTGGTTAATTTGATTTAATCAAAACAAGGGAAAAAGGGACTTAAATTTTGCCAGTTTTTCTTCAAAAGAGAAACCAGAAAGTTAACACTCATCTGAACATTTTGAAAATTTTGCTTATCTTCCATACCAAAATTCCCAACTGCTACTCCCATGCAAAGCACCTTCTTCAATTGGAACTTCACCGTAGCCTTGGTCTCATTCACCTTGGATTCCAGAGATTCTTGGTGCCACACAGGGGTGGGAAACTTGCATGAAATACAAACATTATCTTCATAAAAATTGAAATGGGATACGTACAAAATACGATGAACATGTACATTGAAACAAAAATAATCGCCTGTTTAGAACTCGAAAGTAGAAACTCGCTGAACCAAAACCACAAACCTGCCTAGCTTGTTAAGACCAGGTCTCAAGAGACGGGGAATTTTGTAGGACTGAACGCTTGCCGCTTTATCAAAAGTAATAGGTGTTGGTAACGGTGCAACTCAAATCTTTTAAATCACAAAACAACTCAAACGTCATAGTTCGACCGCTCTACCAACTGGGACAATTATTGCACCCAACAAATTTGCTTTGATAACAACTTCTGAGGCTAAGAAAGCATGGTACTTCTTTGCAAGTTTCTCGACCAATTTCTTGTTTTATTCAACTTCTTCAGAGCCTTCACATCCATGGATACATAGACAGTTGATTTTATTTTATTTTTGAAATAAGCACATAAACAAAATTATGGATCGAGTGAAACACACAAAATGTCTCACTAGCACAAAACTTCCAAGGTAAGACAAGGGAACTCTCTAAGTTATTATACAAGTTTCAAGCACAAATATTATATATTTAGAGCTCCAAAGTTATAATGTATAAATACATAGCCAGTAAAGAAAGAGCTAGACTGAACCCGTGAAACAACATTCAATAGTCAATATATAACATGGCCAAGTCAACAAAAGGGAGATATAAGATGCATGCATTGAATGTATATCCTCAACATAAAGCTTGCAACCAACTATACATCCAAGCCACCAGACAGCAGATATGGGGCAACTTTACAGAACCACTGAATCGCTTGTCCTTCTGGGGATCATAGTTTTTTAGTCCGATCTGGAGCTCGATTGTCTCCATAAAGTTGCGTTTTTTCTCCTTGACATCTGAGAAATGGCTTCGCTCTGAAGTTTACTGCAGAAGCACCACAATCGATTCAGATCAACAAACAGATGCAAAATGAATCTCAGCTGGAAATTCTATCCCTCGGCATATTTGTCTTGAGAATTTACAAAAATCCCTTTTTCTTGCACAATCACAACTTTATGCATTACAACTATAGTAGTTAAAACTTAAAAGCACACATGAACTCGAGAAAAAGGACTAGTACAGCTAACAACTCATTTTAATCATACCTCCGTTACATTCCAATACTACTAATAACTTCATCGTTTTCGATTTACATAATAACTGCATGCACACCGAATATAATTACAAAAAGCGACACAAATTGCGAGTGGATAATTACGAATTCACATTTTATCCTGTCCATGAAAGCTGGGGAGACAATTGTTATTTTCATTTCAGCTGAAAAAGACAATCTATTCTATCTAAACTCACAAAACAAAAACAAAAACAAACCAAAGGGATCTTCTTTTCCTCCGAATTAGCTTCTGCAATTCAACCAAAAAAACGGGGCGAAACTAATTAAATTGGCGTGAAAAAAAAAAAGAAAAAGAAAAAGAAAAAAAAAAAGTCATGCAAAATCATAAACATGCACATGTGCATAATGCATGCAATTGCATGAGGGTAAGATTTATCAGCAGAAAGAGCGTTCAGTTACCTGAGAAGAAATCCCTAAATTAGGGTTCGTGAGAGTTGGATAAATTAGATCCAAATGTTACGTATCCAAAACCCGATAAAAATTATGTGTTCGGGATTAATAAATCTTAAAAGCCCATTAAAGAAGGAACCATAAGAAGCCCACTGGACAAAATCAATGTGATCTTTTGTCATGTAGTCCAAAGAAAAATGGAGTCTTTACCATTACTAAGTCTTAATTTGATTTTACCGACTAAGGGTGAACCAAGTATACACATACAACTGTTCGATTGCGTCAGATGGCCTACTTGGAATTATGCAATATCCCCAAGTTTTCATATGTTTGCGGGGATGTTCTTGAATCGCGACACATGATTTCTCATGTGGTTCCAAGTGTATGCGGAATAGCTTCACGTTCTGCCAAGTCGCAGATTCTTGGGACTGCACTTGATAATCACACACAAATAGCTTTTTCTTGGAAGAGATAAGTGAAGAAAAAAAAAGTGATTTTTATTACATGGGTTGCCGATTAGTCGTGGCAAACGTTGCCCCGAAGCTGCAGCACACATGGAGGTATGTGAGAGAGACAACAGAGCCTCGGTTTTACTACAAAACACAGCACGTGTCTCGGTAATTATTTCCCCTCCACCGCGTTTAATTGCTCTGTATAAGAGAGTGCGAACCAATACTTTTTGCTTCCTCGGTGTTCTTTGCACCTTTGGTTATATTTGTTCTTTTTCTTTTTGGGTCAAACTTTGTTCTCCATCTTAGGAAGAAACCCAATCAGAACGTCGTGTTAAAATGAAGGTTTGTTTATGAAATGGGGTTGTCTTTCAGTTTGATTGTGTTGAATAATATTTGATTTTATGCTACTTCTGTTTCTTGACTCGGAAATTTCAGTGGGTATTGGGGATGGTGTACTTATACTTGGCACAAAATTTTATAGTTGGACGTAAAATATAGTGATAAAATCTTGGAAGAGCCGTGTTCATAATTTTTTTGGCTCCTCTGTGTGTATTTTAAGGTTCAAGAGAAAAGATCACATTCTGTTGATGAGGACAAGGTGGTAACAAGGAAGCAGAAAGCAGAGGGAAAGGCACCCGAACCGGAGCAGTCGCCCAAGAAGGCTAAAATAGAGAATGAAAGCAACCAAGATAATGGGAAATCCACCGAAGACATTAAGGAAGAATTCAAAAATTTCTGCAAATCCACGAGCGAGCATCTCTCGATCAAGCAGATGCGCGAGATTCTTGAGTCAAACGACCAAGACTCGGGTGGCTCCGATGATGCTGTTGTTCCAAGATGGTAACTTACAATGAGGTTTTATATCGAAAATTTTCGGAGTTTTGGTTTTGCTCTTGTGTGACGAATAGTTGATTTCTTGAATTAAATCACAGCCAAGACATCTTGTTTTACGGTCCATTGGACAATTGTCCAATTTGTGATGGCTGTTTGGAGGTCTCTGGCACGACTTACTCGTGCAGTGGATCGTATAGTGAATGGTCTTCATGCTCATACTCCACAAGGGATCCTCCAAGAAGAGAAGATCCGCTCAAGTTGCCAGATTCTGTGAAAGATTCTGCTGTTGCAGATGTAGTTTACGCGATGCTCTTGCCATTTCTTTTCGAAATTATATATTGGGATTTTGACCGTCTTCTGAAAATGTTTCTTTTTTTAGTTGCTGAAACGACACCAAGATTCGAAAAGTCGGCCTCAGAAAGAGCTTTCGACCGAGAAGCCTTTCAAGGGGATGATGATTTCTCTTTCGGGTCGTTTAACTCGAACGCATGTAACGTCTTCTGTTTCTTCTCTTACCTGTAGTTTCAATTTGGCTTCAAGAAATATGGATGTTTATGGAGTCCGGTTTTTATTCACACAGCAATATTGGAAGTCAAAGATAGAGAAACATGGTGGGAAAGTTGCAAACTCCATCATTGGTGAGTGCATTTGAGTAAAAAACTGAAAGAATTTTTGTTGGAACATTCATCAACTAATGTGGGCATATATGTTTGCTTGTAGGTGCAACTTGTTTAGTTGTCTCTCCGAGTGAGAGGGATCGAGGCGGATCGAGCAAGTTGGCCGATGCAATGCAAGTACCTTTTGATTTTAATACATAAATACGGTGTTGCATCCCATGTCTTAGGTTCTTGCATGATCATATTAGTTATAACTTACGATTCCGTAGGCCCCTAAACTTTGATTTTCAGTTTGAATCACAAGATGCTATACTCAAAATCTCGAATAACTTAGTTCTCTTGATGGTTAGAAGATGAGAACTTTCAAACAGCTGATTTTTATTTTTTTACTTTGAAAGGCCATATTTTGGATTCTTTCCAAATTAAAATGGAGCATTAGAGTTGTTAGTGGATGTGTACCTAACTCAAGAATTTTCAGAGAGAGCGGCATACCAGTGGTAAGGGAGGCTTGGTTAAGTGACAGCATAGAGAAAAAGGAAACGCAGCCTTTGGATGCCTATGATGTTGTTGGCGATCTTCTTGTGGGTGGAAAAGGTATTCCTTTGGATAAGCAGGATTCAAGTGAGGAAGCTTTGGAAACCATCACAGCTGAGGTATATATATGTATGCCCATCTTCGGCACTCGGCTGATTTCGAAATCGGCTGTTCTTTTAATGTATTATTGGTTGATAATCTCAGCTTAAGGTATATGGAAAGAGAGGTGTTCACAAGGACACAAAGCTGCAGAATGAAGGTGGACATATACTAGAAGAGGATGGGATTTTGTACAATTGCGCATTTGCAGCCTCTGATCGTGCTCGAGGAGTGAACGAGTAAATCTCCGTTTTTTATTGCCTTTGAGTTTTTTGAAGTATTGGCTTGGTTACTGAAGGGTTGATTTCATTCCAACAGATGTTGCATTTTGCAACTGATTGTTGTGCCCGAAAATCGTCTTTACATGTACTATAAGAGGGGGAAGATCGGCGATAATTCAAACGTGGAAGAGAGATTAGACGAGTGGGAAAATGTTGGCGAGGCCATTAAGGAGTTCGCAAATCGTTTTAGAGAGTTGACTGGAAATGAGTTTGAACCATGGGAGAGGGAGAAGAGAATCCAGAAGAAGAAGCAAAAACTGTTTCCTATTGACATTGTACATTTTTTGGCCTTGGAAACTATTTAGAGCATTTGACCCTATACACTGAATGATATATACATCGACTTGTTATTTCTTGTAGGATGACGGGGTCGAAGTTAGACACGGTGGTTTAGGCCTTAGACAACTCGGAGTTGCGGCTGCACATAGCAAGCTCGAGCCCAAGGTGGCGCATATCATGAAAATTCTGTGTGGCCAGGAGATTTATAGGTGGGTGGTCCATGGTTTAATTAAATTTACTTGTAATTTTTTTTCTAGGTTGTGGGTAGGCAAAATACTATGTTTTGGTTGTAGGTATGCTTTGATGGAGACAGGGCTAGATGTTCCGGATATACCGTTCGGTATGTTGACGGATCACCATTTGAAAAGATGTAAGTTATTTGCCTAGTCTTGATCTTTATAAAGTGTTTCAACTACACTTTGTCATGAATGAGAATAATGCAGGTGAAGATGCCCTATTGGAATTTGTGGAGAAGCTTAAGCGGCAGAAAGAAACAGGGATGAAGGGCGAAGCGATGTGGTCTGATTTTAGCCAAAGAATGTTTACTCTTATGCCTTCGACAAGACCGTTTAATTTCCGAGATTCTAATGATCTTGCTGATCACGTGAGTGATCCAAAAACTCTGAAATACTGGAAATTAAACACTGTCAAATACTTTGAAATTATGTTGTGAGCGTTGCTATGGATTTTCATTGAATGCTAATTTTGAAAGAGACATGCAGGTTGTGTCTGCATTCGAGACCGTAAGAGATATAAACTCGGCTTCACGGATCATAGGAGATATGTCCGGTTCAACTCTTGATGACCCTCTGTTTGAAGTATATAAGAAATTGAGATGTTCCATATCTCCAGTAGAGAAAGAAGCCCATGATTACAAGATGATAGCAAAATATCTGGAGAAAACTTATGAACCTGTCAAAGTCGGCGAAATTGTAAGACTGATTAGTCTCGTCCTTTGTCGTCTGTTTATCTTATAACAGCGAGTCCAAATTGTTTGCATATTTGACACTCTTTCTTCTGACATTTCCCCTAGAGTTATGGAGTATCAATTGAGAATGTTTATTCTGTGGAATTGAGTGCTTGCCCCTCGCTGGAGGAAATCAAGAAGCTACCGAACAAAGTTCTCCTGTGGTGTGGTATGACCGGAACCGTACTCCTTTCTTGCGTATCCTTTTTGGGACTCCTCCTGGGTTTTTAATCATTCGAATATCAGGTACTCGAAGTTCGAATATGCTGCGTCACCTTCAGAAAGGATTCTTGCTAGCTCCATGCTCTCTACCCGTCCCCGGATACATGGCAAGATCGATTAATCATCTA
This sequence comes from Henckelia pumila, assembly GCF_033568475.1. Taxonomy (NCBI): domain Eukaryota; kingdom Viridiplantae; phylum Streptophyta; class Magnoliopsida; order Lamiales; family Gesneriaceae; genus Henckelia; species Henckelia pumila. Next base: position 18,444,766 of record NC_133121.1, read on the forward strand.
TCATGCTTGCACCTTTTGTTACATGCTTTTTTTTTTATAGTTTCGTTGAACATATGGTATGTTTTTCTTACGTACAGTTTGGCAAGGCTATAGTTTGTTCAGATGCTGCATCAGAAGCAGCCCGGTACGGATTCACCGCTGTGGACAGGCCAGAAGGATTCCTGATCTTGGCCATCGCATCCTTGGGTGAAAAGGTGACAGAATTGACATCAACTCCAGAGGTATTGATTCGTATCTCGTCCTTTTCGCTTTCGTCGTCATACTTTGCAAGTTGCAACTCTCATGCGTTCCCTTCCGGGCATGCAGGATTCGTTATCTCTCGAGAAGAAGAAACATGGAGTCATAGGCCTTGGCCGGAAGCAAACCGACGAGTCGGAGCATTTCATGTGGAAAGATGATGTAAAAGTGCCATGCGGCCGACTGATCCCGTCAGAGCACAAGAATAGTCCTCTCGAGTACAATGAATATGCAATCTACGATCCCCAAAAGGTCCGAACAAACATATGAGAACATACTCTATTTTCTCCATTGGATTGGAACATCTCAAATCTCTATTTTTTTCCCCATTTGACAGGTCACAATTAGGTTTTTGGTGGCTGTGAAGTTCGAAGAGAAAGATGTGGTGTACGATGTAGAAGAAGAGTGATTGATATATTATGAAAGAATAATAATATGATATATATTTTGGGTCCTTTTAAAGTAGAAGTTTGTAGGTGGAAAGGGTGGGATTTTGGTGAACATGATTGGCTCATGTTTTTTGCTGCTGAAGTGGTCGATCTCAGACAGGAAAAAATATATATATTTTGCATGTAATGTGTAAGAAGATTTATCATCGTTTTTTGCTTCTCTTCCGCGGACATCGATCTTATCTTTGTTATAGTTTCAATGGTTATCTCTAGTGGAGTACTATCGAGTTATTCATTGTTGTTATTATATTTTAAAGTAACTTCTTACTATTATATTTTAAAGTAACTTGTGATTTTTGATACATCGTACATATTGGATGAATTCTTGGACTGAGAAAATGGTTTGTAATTATGTTAGTTAGAAAAATCATATGATTAATTAAATGATTTGTAAATTAAGTTGGTCGGATATTGTATCTTTACTATATTATTAAATATTATTAAGTATGAGTATCATAGAAAAACTGTTTTGTTTTTAGTGTCATGGTAAATTTTCTTAAATTTTTAGATTATATCTCACATTCCCAAAAAAAATTATCATGTCTCATTTCTTTCCGCTTTTTTCTTGGTTTTTCTTCTAATCTTTTTTTTTTCTTCTATTTTTTTTCTCAGTCAAATTAAAATTTCCTGACTGCATTTTATCAAATTGGAGTTTTTATCAAATTATATATTTATTGGACACGCGTCGTGTGTGTCACGGTGGCTTATAAGCTTTGTACAACGTGTTTATTCGATTGATTTGTAAATTATGTTGATATAAAGTGTTGGTCTAACCATACGATTAATTAATGAGTAAGTTTTGTTCGACAGGTTTGTTCGATAAAGTATTGGTAAGAACCGTCTAAATGTTAACTATTTATTAACTCCAATATCTCAATTTATTTAACTCCGATATCTCAAAGAAGGGAAGTTGTTCGTTGTTTTTGATGTGATTGCAAATGAAATGATATAGTAACACACATTTATTTTTGTTGGAGTGTCTCTCTAAGTTGGATACACATCTGTTAAGAGGCTACAACTGGAAGCTACAAAAGAATTCAACCGGTTGTTACTGGAAGTTAGAGACAGTTAGTATGATGGTTATTCAGTTTTGGAGCTAAATCAGTTGAGTCTTGAATTGATTAGAGGGACTGGAAACCTGGAGGGATGACCGGAACAAGCTGGTATATATACTAAGGGACTCCATCGTGAAAAGAAGGAAATCAATTCAAAGGAGATACAAGAGTGGAAAATCACAGTAGAGAGAGCTGAGAATTGTTCTTGTTGTTTTCGTAATTTTTGTAATTGAATACTTGTTTGATCAATAAAGTGGCTGCCGATTTCTCCCATGGATGTAGACTCATTGAAAGAGTCGAACCACGTAAACTTTGAGTGTTCTTGATTTGTTACTTTCTGCTCTTGTTTTTGTGCTTGGTTGAATAATCGATTGATCATTTCTACTTGAGGGTTGTTCTTGTGGATTGACAATAAATTCTAACAATTCTAAAGTTTATTATTATATTAGTTGATAGTATTTTGTTTTGAGACGATATCATAAATCAAAATTGTAAAAGGATCTCGTGAATTTATGTTCTTGGGATTTGTTGACATATCTCATATTTATAATAAAAAATAATATTTTAATATAAAAAATAATCATTTTTTAATGAGTTAATAATATATTTTTTTAAATGTTAAAGTTTGCAACTTTATTAAACAACCAAGTTTTTAGATGCAATTTACCAACCGACAAAAAAAGTAAGTAAATGAACAATCACTAGTATACTGGATCTCATTACAACTACGAAGTTAGACGTGTTTGGAAAAGGGCACTACTAAAATGAGTTTTATATAACAATATTATGCTGACAAATCTATAACAATAATTTTTTTTTTCCTGAATAATGAAAGTTGTTTTATTCAATGTTAAATTTATCCACAAATTTTTAATAACGTAGTACAGTTATCTAAAACTAAAAGCGCACCTGGTAAGATACACGATTTCCAGTCAACAATCGCCGATCATACTCCAACGCATACTTTCGTTGCGTTTTGTCTCTCCACAAATTCAACTTCTTCAATTCAACCCCAAAAGATCACCGGTCTCCGCCTCCCTCCGATCCATTTCCTTCATCATAGAGCAATAGGAATTCCTCTGAAATTCAAAGGATTATCGTAAATTTTCATGATCGGATAAGATGTACAGCAATTTCAAAGAGCAAGCAATCGAGTATGTACGGCAAGCAGTGGCAGAAGACAATTCTGGGAACTACGCAAAGGCTTTCCCTTTGTATATGAACGCGTTGGAGTATTTCAGAACCCATCTCAAGTATGAAAAGAACCCTAAGATTAAGGAAGCTATAACTCATAAATTCACTGAATACTTGCGGCGAGCTGAGGAGATCCGAGCTGTGCTCGACGAGGGCGGTCCGGGGCCAGCGTCGAACGGGGATTCTGCTGTTGCGGCTCGGCCCAAGACCAAGCCGAAAGATGGGAATGATGGGGAGGATGGGGATAGGGAGAAGCTTCGCTCCGGGTTGAATTCGGCTATCATCAGGGAAAAGCCTAATGTTAAATGGAATGATGTTGCTGGGTTGGAAAGCGCCAAGCAAGCGCTTAAGGAGGCTGTTATCCTTCCTGTGAATTTCCCTCAGTTTTTTACTGGTAGAATTTATCTGTTTCTTTGGATTTTATTTTTTTATATATAATTCTCTTTTGATTGTCAGTCTTTCTTTGACCTTGAGAATTTTTTTGAATTTTAGAACAAATATTAGAGCTGCTGCAAGGTTGTCATCTTATTGGAAAAATTATAGCCCATGTTTTTCATGATTTACTTTATTGTGTGCTTTCAGGCAAGAGACGCCCATGGAAGGCTTTTCTTTTATACGGTCCACCTGGAACAGGAAAGTCCTACTTAGCCAAGGCTGTTGCCACTGAAGCTGATTCGACGTTTTTCAGGTTACTTATCCAGCCTGTGATCGACTGTGTTTCATGTTGACATAGTTCCCTTCATTCTGCCTCCTATCATCGATCATATTTCTTGTTACATTATCTTATGGACATGCGGTTTTGATATATATATATATATATATATATATATATATATATATATATATATATATATAGATAGAGTTCTTTTATGGTGCCCAACACTATATGCCCACTTCATGTCCACCATGTACAATAGGTGAGTTGACCGGTACAATAGGTGAGTTGACTTGTACATGGTGGGCATGAAGTGGGCGTATAGTGTTGGGCATCATAAAAGAACTCTATATATATATATATATCTTGCAGCATTGCTAATTTCAGTATGTTCCTACAGCAATTTCGATTTGGATCGTGGAGAAATCATTGAAATTCATATATATAGTTGAACATGCAAGTTGCAGATTTATGTAACTATTGACTTGACTTTTAATTTTTTTGTTGCCAAGCATACGCCGTATCTACTATGATGAAATTAGGTAAATATTTGTCATTGTATTTCTTTCTTGAAATTTCGGGAAATTTCAGAATATCCTTTAAATTTCAGGAAATTTTGTAGAAAAAGTTGTAAGTGGGATCTCATTTGGCAGCCTAGAAACCAGAAATTTCTGGATTTAGGAGGAAATTTGAAGCAATTCAACAGCGTTTAAATTTCAGTTTTTTTTTTAATGTTATGCTGTAGAATACTTCATTTGATATCTAGTCCTTGGAGTATATAGAGAGAATCATATTAACATGATTGAGCTAAAGGGGTGTTCTTTTGGTGATCAACGTTTGAAGGGTTTCAGACTGTAGGAAAGTTTCCTTAGCTTCAACATTTTCATCTTCACAAATCAGGGCTCTGCTTTCATTCGTTTTACAGATTACTCCATTGTGAAACATACAATGTTTCTCATTTTTGTTCACGTGTTAGTGTGTGGTTGGGAACGTTTTTCTTGATACATATTTTCTTTTGCTGTTTTTCATTCCTTGTGTTTAATGACAAAGTGCTCAGGCCATAAAGTAAGCAAGTGCTTACGACTGTTATTTTTCAGCATTTCTTCGTCAGACTTGGTTTCAAAGTGGATGGGTGAGAGTGAGAAGCTGGTATCTAATCTATTCCAAATGGCTCGTGAAAGTTCTCCATCAATCATATTCATTGATGAAATAGATTCCCTGGCCGGCCAGCGTGGAGAAGGAAATGAGAGTGAGGCTTCCAGGCGAATAAAAACAGAACTGCTGGTGCAGATGCAGGTAACTAACTATTAATAGTTGAAGAATTATTCCTGGGTTGTCCACGAAAAGAAGTTGGATCTTTAGAATGGGTATTCTCCATAACAAACCAATTTGGTGTGTGGTAACTCACCTGATGTGACTGCTACATGCCTGAGTTTAGTTTAAAATGATTTAATGGTCCTTTTTTTTAGGAATGCTTTAATGGCGCTTTAAAAATGTTCTTCTGTGTCATTTGGTTTTGAATATCATCCTTCTGTCCCATGCTTTCTTTTGGTGATCTGCGCTGTTGCAAAATTGGTTCTCTAATCATCTAATAATATATCAACTTTGGATACTTATTTCTGTTTCTTTGTTATTCTATATTTCTGTTAGACGTGGCACTATATAGCTTACCTTCTCTCTCCCTTTTACCACAAATTAATAGGGAGTAGGCCACAATGATGATAAAGTTCTTGTTCTTGCTGCTACAAATACTCCTTATGCGCTTGATCAGGTAATCTATGTTCATGCGGGTTGTGGGGCATGGCAAATTTTTTTCCTAAAGTTGTATGATGTTTCTATAGGCTATCAGGCGACGGTTTGATAAGCGCATTTACATCCCTCTGCCAGATCTTAAGGCAAGACAACATATGTTCAAAGTATGGAACTCTCCTTTTTATTTTCTGAGAATAATTGAAATAAAAATCCCTGGTCACTATAACTCATGCACCTTTTGCTCTTATGCAGGTGCATTTAGGAGATACTCCTCATAACTTGACTGAAAGTGATTTTGAAGACTTAGCTAGTAAAACTGAAGGGTTCTCTGGTTCGGACGTTTCTGTTTGCGTAAGTTTGTTCATTGGGTTATTCACTGATCAGCATTATCAGACACTAGTTATATGAGATATTAATGGCTTTTTAATCGTCTTTACAGGTCAAGGATGTGTTGTTTGAGCCTGTGCGTAAAACACAAGATGCCATGTTTTTTAGGGAGGCTTCTAATGGCACGTGGATGCCATGTGGCTCTAAACAACGAGGTGCTGCGCAGATAACAATGCAACAGCTTGCTGCCCAAGGACTTGCAGCTAAGGTATTGATTTGGTAAATTTTAGTCGTGAACCTTGTAAAATGTAATAGGAATATCGTTTGGTAAAGTTTCGCACCTGTCGATATACATGAATTGTCATGTCCAAAAACAAGAAAGAAATGGACAAATAAGAAAAATCAAATTAGAACTTAGTTGTGAATTGATTCATGGATTGTAAGAAAATATCATCTGTCTCTAAGTGGAGTTTCTTGTAAATATAAAGAAAATGGATTCTAAAAGTTGATAGACGAGTGAAACCTGTGACTTTAGCTAATATGGGTTATCACTTGACTTGTCGATGAAATGACTGATTCTGATTTTATGAGGAACTGGCAGTAATTAGCATGGCACCAAGTTTTGATGTTCCATCAGATTCATGTCTAAAAATGTTTGTGTAAAATTTCATAGCATGGTACTGAGTAGTTGAACGATTTCATGTCATGTGGGATCAATGGCCGAAAATTTGAATATTTTGAAGTGTATGATGCATAACACAACCATTAAGTTACATCATATCCAACAATAAATTGGATTAAGTTTAACTTTGCCTCTACTCCGTGCTTGTGTAGATAATCCCACCTCCTATATCAAGAACAGATTTTGATAAAGTGCTGTCAAGACAAAGACCAACGGTCAGCAAAGCTGACCTGGATGTGCACGAGCGATTCACCCAGGAATTCGGTGAAGAGGGTTGAGGAAACCGGGATGCATAGAGTGCTGCAACTACGACGTAGCTGTTGTTTATATGCTGTGTTTCTAAATGGTTTGGTGTAAGCGACTTGATCTTTCAAGCAGTAAGGTGACTCGACTTTTTACCCGTTCCTTCCCCATTGAGCTGGGCAATGAGCTGACACTTCTCAAATGGACTGTATTTATTATTTTGATTGATTAGCAACAAATACTATGACCCCATCAAACAAATTGATATATTTTCATCTTATATGTTGACGTGAGATTATATATATATATGGTTTAATTAGATTAGATAAATACACTTCTTTTTCATTCATGAAATTATTTTGATTTTGTAATGTCAAACCATTTGTAAAAAATATATAATGTTAAACACCATTTATTTTGAAATGATATAAAATATAGAAATAATATGTTCATATCATACTTAATATTCATGTATAGTGTTACACACAACACATGAATCTTAACGGTAATGTACACACATACACACACACACACACATATATATATATATATATATATATATATATATATATATATAGTTATGATCCACTGCACACCAGTGTGCATGGATTTTGTGTGCACCGCGTGATGTTCGCGCGAACATCTGAAAATAAAAATCAGATGTTCGCGTGAACATCTCAGATGTTCTCGCGAACATCACGGGGTGCACACAAAATTTCTGCACACTTGGTGTGCAGGGGAACAAGATTATATATATATATTCAATACTTGAATAAGTTCTACAACTATTTAAAATCACTATGTCGATGGAATTTGTAATCGATATTACTCGACGCTCATTGGATAAATCTTTCGATTGTTTCACCCGAAAAATATTAATAACAAGAATCGAACCCATGACTGTTGTTTTATGGGTAAATTTGCTTTAAATTCGCAAACTCGAACATGATTTTGTATTTAATCAATATCAGAAAAAAGTATGTTTGAACTCTCTGATTCATAACATAATGTTTTTGCACTCTCTAGACCCATGTAATTTTTCTCAGATGAAAGTCGGTACAAACCATTGAAATGTATTAGTGTTAATTTACATATTTATCTTTTTTTGAATGAACGACGGTACAAAACATTGGAAATGTGATATTAATATATGATATTGAAGTATCAGTTGTTTTATATCTGATACTAATATATGATTATTGAGTATTCAAACATATGTTCTACGTGTTGATATAAATAAAATTGCTCTAATTTTGTACTCAAAACTTATGTTTTGTGCCAGACTAAACCAGTTAGTGATCAAATGTAATACATTAGTATCAAACTTTCAATGTTTTGTGTTGATTTTCACCCGTAAAAAAACATGCAAGTCCAAGGAATACATAAACATTTTTGTGTGGATTAGGGAGTTCAACATTTTTTTTTTCTGACAATGATTGAATATAAAATTATGTTTGAGTCTAGGGATTTAAAATAAATTTAATCTTTTTTATTCTATGGAAAGAAAAAGGTGGTTGGATTGTGATATCAAGTTAAAAGGTGTCTACATGTGCTCTTTAGCGGGCTTAAATGAAGTATTAATTATGTTGTAAGCCCACAGGCCACAGGAATGGCCCAACAACAAACTTACAAACCCAAGGTTTTAGATGTTTGGGTGGGAAAATTACATTTTTAGTATTCATATTTTTATATCAAAACACTTTTGGTCCCTAAACATTTCAACACAACACTTTTAGTCCTTAAACTTTAAAAACTGTAACAAAATTAGTCCTTGTCGTTTATTTTATAGTTAAATATATTTGTGAGGACTAATTTATGATATTATTAAATTTTAAGGACTAAAAATGAATAAAATTAATAATAAAATATTGTGAAAAGATAAAAACATAAAAATAGTAAATGAAACTCTATTTTTTAAAAAATATTTTTGTTTTATCTTTATATTTAAATTGATTTTTTTTTAAAAAAATAAAATTAAAATTAGAGTTCCAAGATTAATTTCTATACCATATGTATTTTTTATTCTTTGTAATTTATTATTAACGTTTAATATTTACAAACATAATTATATATATTACATATTTATATTTGATATTTTAATAAACTTAAAATTTTCTAGGTTGTTAAATAAAAGTAAATAATTAATCAGATTTGATATCAAATCAATTATTTAGTATCAAAGATATTGAATAAATTTTATTTTAAAAAATTATTAGAAAACACATTAAGAAATGTGCTTATTAAAATATTTATAAGATATTTCAATTTTAAAAACATATTTGATTAATTTTAAGCAAAAACAGATTCTAAAGTAGGTATTTTTTGTTTAAATAAAAAAAATCGTAATAAATTTTATTTATATATAATAACAATATAAAAAAGAATAAATATGTTACTCAAAAAAAATATTTATCTTATAGATATGTGATTATTTATGATCTTTATTTTTTATATTTTTTTAATATTTATTTAGGTCCCTATAATTTAAAAATATAATACATTAGTCTCCAAAAATATATTTAACCATAAAAAAAATATAAGGACTAATTGTGTTGTAATTTGTAAAGTTTAAGGACTAAAAGTGTTGCTTTGAAATGTTTAAGAACGGAAAACGTTTTGATGTGAAAGTATAAAGACTAAAACGGTACTTTTTTCTGTTTGGGTTATATCGTTTCCTCATTCCTGTAATCTGAAGAATTTTGCTAGTTTTGTCAAGTTTGGAGGGATTCTTCGTATTCATATTCAGTTTACATTCCGGAAAAAAAATCAATCGTCCATTTTTGTGAGTTGGTAGCTGGAAATGAATCTCATATATTCATTTGATGTGGGTTCAATTGGCGTGGTTTTTAGTAACAACGTTCAAGTTAATGCTCAATTAATGTATTTGAATTCAAAACATTTGGCCAATAAATAATGACATTACATTACCTGTCCACTTTTAAGAAGGAAAATAAACAAAAATGCTCCACAAATGAGCTAATTGACCAGTCGTCGTATTAAAAGACAACTTTATGGTCTATCTTATTTTAATTTGGAATGATCTTATATACTTTAGTTGTTTCTTTGTTTTATTCGCATGATGTGAGCTTTATTTTAGGAGACCATGGATTCTTAAGAATATCGTTCTTAACCTTGAAAACAATCCAAAATACTTTGGATGTATTTTAAATTGATAATCGAATGTGTTGTATATTATTTTTGCAGCATAACAATATCAAATAACAAATATTTTGAAGAAAAATGATACCCCGGAAAATTATTTTAACCCGAACCCGTTCAATATGGGTTTAAGAGGGTTGACCCAATTATAGGATTATTATTAGATATAAGGTCCAGCACAGTTTTCTACCTGTTAGGGCATGTCAAGACCTGAGCTGTTGTTAATGGGCCGACCCGAGCAGGGGCCCAATGGGCTTGGTATGTTTTCTAGTTCAAGTGGAACTCAAATACATTGAAGATAAGCTTGACCATTTCACAGATATGAATGAGATAGGGATAAACTCAAGGACGGACCAATGAATAAAGAGCCCTACTTCAGGACATGTTATAATTCGACTAGGTAACTTACTCTATTTTTTTTATAAATACAGGTACTGTTATGGTTGTGTTTATTCATTACTCACTATTCATTATTCATCACACATTCACTCTCATTTTTATATTCCCTTACTCACCTTTCTCAGTTTTCGCATTAATCATATCATCTGTCTTCAAGACACTGACTTAGATATCGGAGGGTCACGCCGAAAACACCTTCGGCGCCCCTTGACCTAGCTGTTGCTTGTGCAGATCTAAGTGGTGCCCGACCCGACCCGCTCTACAAGGGAATTGGAGGATCCATTCTACCAGACCGAACCCGGAGGAAAAAATCAACATCATCAATTGGCGCCGTCTGTGGGAATTTGAAGAAAAAGAGTTTCGATGGCTAATTAGAATGGAAATCACCCAAATTTAGAGGAGTTAGTAACTTAGGCTATTCAGAGGGCTTTGGCGAAAAGGGGTGAGGCCAATCCCCCGCACCCCGATCATAATGCCCACCTCGAGGAGATCAAAAAGTTGAAGGAAGAGATGGAGCAGCTAAGGAAGAAGCAGGTCGGGTACCTAGCTACCACAACCAGAAACATTCCTTTTACTCAGGAGATATTGGATGCCGATCTCCCCAAACAATTCAAATTGCCTCACGTCGGGGAGTATGATGGTAAAGGAGATCCTGAAGACCATTTAGCACGCTTCGAGAATGCAGCTCTGTTGCATAAATATTCTGATCAGATCAAGTGCCGGTCTTTCCTTACTACTCTTATAGGACCAGCCCAGCAATGGTTCAATATGCTACGCCCTGGGGAGATCAAGGAGTTCAAGGATTTTAGCAAATCCTTTTTGCATCACTTTGCTAGCAGCAAAAAGCATCCTACCACTACTTTCAGCCTCTTTGCAATCAAGCAACGAGAACATGAAAATTTGAGAACATATATCCGCAGGTTTAGTGCCTTGGCTCTCGAGGTACCCATGGCTACCCCAGACCTGCTCATCAGTGCCTTCATGCAAGGGCTGGATACAAAAGATTTTCTCAAATCTTTAATAAAAAGGCTGCCGGAGACGTACGAGGAATTACTCGCCCGAGCTGAGAAATATGTCAACATGGAAGAGATTCAGGTCTCGCGAGCAGCTGTAAAGAGAGAGCGGCCTAAAAGTCCTAAGAACAATAGGGTTCCGAGTAGCAATTCAGGGATGGGACAACCATACCGACCCGCACTATTGGGTGAATTCACCTCTTTCACTCCTTTGCGCATGAGAAAAGTCCGAGCTCTTCAAATTTGTGACGATCGGAAACTCACACAAAGACCTCCATGGACTGAGAAGGGACCTCAGAATAGGGAATCGGATAAATATTGTCACTTTCATAATGAGTACGGGCATACTACGGAAGACTGCCGTCAATTAGATCAAGAGATTGAAAGGATAATACAACAACATTCTGAAATAAAAGATATATTGATCCGTCAAGAGGGATATCGCCAGAACAGGAGACATCGAGGAAGATCGAGACAGAGAGCCCGAACTGCTCCCCTCCAAGAAGATTTCAATCGCCCAAATCAGGACCAGCCCAGGGAGGACCGAGCTCATCATAGACCGGCTCCTCTTGCCCGAGGAATTATCAACATGATCTTTGGAGGCCCTACCGATGGAGATTCCAATCGAGCCAGGAAAACTAGCAGTCAAAAATTAATAAATATGGAGATTGACAATCAGACCGTCCACACTGGCTCGACCCTTTCTTTTGGACCAGAAGATTTAAAAGGGGTCTCTAGCAACCATAATGATGCACTGGTAATAAGGGCCATGGCCGCAAATTATGACGTGGCCCGGATATTTGTGGATTCAGGCAGTTCTGTCAATGTTCTATTTCAGGAAGCAATAAATCAAATGGACCTGGACAGTACAAGATGGAGCCCATCGTTGCATCACTTTTTGGTTTCACGGGTCATGAAATCCGACCTGTTGGGTTAGTACATCTACCCCTAACTCTTGGGAAAGGCAACGGTCGCAAGACCAGGATTGTGAGCTTTATTATAGTAGACGCTCTGTCTGCCTATAATGCCATACTGGGTAGACCTGCCATGACCACTTTCATGGCTGTCGCATCAGCTCTGCATCAGAAAATAAAGTTCCCAGTTGGTAAGGAGGTCGGTGAAGTACAAGGTGATCAAGTTATTGCTCGCAAATGCTATGTGGAGGAGGTCAGAATAGAGCAAAAGGTGACCAGGACTGATAGAGTTGACAGACCTGGACTTTCCGGCATGGAGAAGGTCAACCTGATAGAAGATACATCTGTCACCGCTGAAGAAGAAATTGAGGAAATCATGATCTCCCCTCCTTCAGGGACGGTAAAAATTGCTCGCACCCTTGAAGCACAGTTGAAACAACCACTACTGGAATGCTTGAAAGAAAATAAAGACGTCTTTGCATGGTCAGTTTCAGACCTGGTAGGGGTGTGTCGGGAGGTCGCAGAGCATAAACTCAATATAACAAGGGATTGTCGCCCTGTTATTCAAAAGAAACGCCACTTCGGTCCCGAAAAAGATGCGGTAATAAAGGAGCAAGTGGACGAGTTACTCAGGGCTGGACACATTGAGGAAATATATTTCCCAACCTGGTTGTCTAATATCGTCCTGGTTCCCAAGTCTACGAGAAAATGGCGTATGTGTGTAGATTTTTGAGATTTAAATAAAGCATGCCCTAAAGATTGTTACCCCCTACCTAGAATCGATCAGCTTGTTGATTCAACCGTAGGGCATGATTACTCAGCTTTTTGGATGCTTATCAGGGATATCACCAAATTCCCTTAGAAAAAAAGACAAAAACAAGGTGAGTTTTGTCACATCAATAGGAACTTATTGCTATGTGGTCATGCCGTTTGGGCTCAAAAATGCTAGGGCTACATACCAAAGGTTGATGGACAGAGTATTCGAGAAGCAAATTGGCAAAAATATCGAGGTCTATGTAGATGATATCCTGGTCAAGACCCGAACTGCAAACCAGTTCATTACCGACCTAACTCAAACTTTTCAGACTTTGAAGCGCTATCAGCTTAAGCTAAACCCCAGCAAGTGTACTTTCGGAGTCCGAGCTGGAAAGTTTCTTGGTTACATGGTTACAAGAAGGGGAATCGAAGCTAATCCCGAAAAGGTCCAAGCCATCATTTCTATGAATCCCCCAAGAATATACAGGAAGTACAGAGATTAACGGGAAGAATTACAGCACTGGCCCGGTTTATAAGTCAATCAGCAGATAAAAGCCTCCCTTTCTTCAAGGCACTACGAAAAACGAAAAATTTTGAATGGAATGAGGAAAGTGAGAAAGCCTTCCAGGACCTGAAGTCTTACTTAAAGCAATTGCCTGTGCTGAATAAGCCTACCTAGGGGGAAGCATTGTTCTTATATTTGGCGGTCACACCTAGGGGTGATCAAGTTTTTTCAAAAACCGCCCGAACCGCCCGCCCTGAACCGCCCCAAACCGTTGTATCTCATTTTTCAAAATAACCGCGGTTTAAAAAAAAAACAAAGAACCGCACCGCCATGTCGGTTCGGTTATAATATTTTGGTAAAACCGAACCGCCCTGAACCGTGTGTTGGAGAACGCGGCGATCAGATCAATCAGGATTGATACCCGGTGCAGCGGAAGTTTAAAAATTTTATATGGAACGATTCCATAATGGGTATCAAAACCTTACGATTAAATTGTGTGTGTAAAAATTAAATAACAATTATAAATTTTTACCTCCAATCTCGAATCGAGATTATGGACACCAACAGATTGCTCTGCTCTTGTTGTATATCCCTGGAACTGATGGACGAACTGTTCTTCAATCAGGTCCACGAACGGATAATTAATCCCTCTGATAGATTGCACTAGAAAATCTATCAGAAGTTTCTACGAAGAGAATTAACGAATTTGATCCGTTAAACCAGACTGTAATTCAAAATTCACAGACTGGGTTTTTCCCGAGTAGAGAGGGGAGGGGGCGGCCACTTTAGAGAGAAAATACTAGGTTTTTCGAAAATTTGTGACCTGTTGTGTATAATTTCTGTACTGCAATAACTTATTTATAATGTAGGCCGCTAACAGCTTAGGGCCCATTAGTCATAAGTTCAAGCCCGACAAGCAAAGCCCGCATGTTCAGAAATTAATATAAAATTCATCATGACTCCGATTGATAAACCGATTTCACCAATGTGCACAGAAACCATTTCTGCACCTTTTAAAGTCAAGATAAAATTTTCTGAATCCGAATTCAGTGGTTTTCAAAAATGCTCATCCCTATGTCATTTTAGGAAATCTTACTCCTCTACTCATAATTAAGAAGTCCAACTTTTTTGTTCATTAAATTTAACTCTTTAAATTTAACTATCTCAACGAGGATCAAAAATCCATTACTCTGTGTGACCCTCAATGGTTCAGGGATACAGCTAGCCGTGGGCTCACAACTCCTTGTGACTCGGAACAATAATTTCCGACTTTCCCATCGAATCATGGTAAGAGCGCCTAGCAACATCGCCCCATGATTTCCTAGGTATCACTGATAGTGCCTGCAAGAACCAATAGATTTTGGTTAGCGTACAGTACGGTCCCTTCATCCATATATCCCGATCGAATCAACAACCATTGGTAAATCGAGAGTCGTTCGAGATTCGATAACTATGCAATACATCTTGAAGATCAAATAGTGACATCGCATGTGTTACTAAGAAACCATTTCTTAAAACACATCATGTACTCTGGCCAGAGATTCGTCACACTAATATCTCCTCAGATTGCATAGGATATCCACACTCGCAAGTATGTTGTGAATCCTTGACAACAAAGCATCGACTCCTATATGTGTTGTAACTGTATCCAATCCCGACACCTGATGACCCCAATAGAGTCGGTAAACGAGTCAAAACACAGTACTAGCATATAGAGTCTCAATGATGTTTCAAGTAGTAAGCACTAATGGTGTACAACCAAAACCGCGGACTTTATCCACTCGATAAGTGATAACCACTTAGAAAGTCCGGATAGGGTAGTTCGATCATTCATCGTATGAATATCCATTTGCATGCTTCGAACATCTCTATGTTCCTTACCAATGAAACGTGGTACTCCGCATTGCAAATACTAGTCTCAAACTCGAGCGATCCTTATCCTTATTATCGGACGGCTCAATCGACTAGGAACAGTTTAGAATATACAGTGACTATAAGATGTGTTTCATGATAGACATCCCCATGTTCTACCACATCTTACATACACTATAGTATATTCAAGGTCTTTATCAAAACAACAATAGTATATCATAATATAACAATATGAAGAAAGATAAAGTCATTGCCATTAATAAAAGTGTAAATTATATTAAACAAAAGATTGTTTATACAAAGAGTCATCAAAGCCCTTAGCCACAAGTTGGCTCACCGGGCACCCACTCTTTCACCGTGGTATATAATTTTATTTATTTAAGGTTTTACTTAGCGTGAGGATTGAGAAATATATTGCAAATATTTTATATTTACTAGAATTAAACATATAACAATCATTATTTGCACACGAAAAACAATAGGTAAAATTTCTTAAATTTATTGTTATTAGGCAATAGGCATTATTGTTTTACTTTAATTATGCTTATATTTTTATTACTTATACAGTTGAAGGTTTTGATTCTTTTCTCTAGTAGATGAAGGAGTTTTAGAGCAAGATCACATGTCTAGTGATTAAAGTTTGAAATTGACAAATGGTTAGAATGTTTAGAACTAAATTTGTATTTTTTTTTAAAGAAATACTATGTTCAGTGTTCATTTGTTATGGTTGCATGGTTAAATAGAAAGACTATATGAAGGGTCCGAGACTTAATAAAAAAACCGCAAACCGACCTCAACCGCAAAAAACCGCCAAAACAATTATACATATAAAATCGCAAGAAAAAAAGAAAATATAACCGAACCGCAATTGGCAATTCGGTTTTAATTTCTTCTAAAAAATCGCCAAACCGCACCGTGATCACCCCTAGTCACACCCCGAGCAGCCAGTTCAATTGAAAGAGTGGGTGCCCGGTGAGCCAACTTGTGGCTAAGGGCTTTGATGACTCTTTGTATAAACAATCTTTTGTTTAATATAATTTACACTTTTATTAATGACAATGACTTTATCTTTCTTCATATTGTTATATTGTGATATACTATTGTTGTTTTGATAAAGACCTTGAATATACTATAGTGTATGTAAGATGTGGTAGAACATGGGGATGTCTATCATGAAACACATCTTATAGTCACTGTATATTCTAAACTGTTCCTAGTCGATTGAGCCGTCCGATAATAAGGATAAGGATCGCTCGAGTTTGAGACTAGCATTTGCGATGCAGAGTACCACGTTTCATTGGTAAGGAACATAGAGATGTTCGAAGCATGCAAATGGATATTCATACGATGAATGATCGAACTACCCTATCCGAACTTTCCAAGTGGTTATCACTTATCGAGTGGATAAAGTCCGCGGTTTTGGTTGTACACCATTAGTCCTTACTACTTGAAACATCATTGAGACTCTATATGCTAGTACTGTGCTTTGACTCGTTTACCGACTCTATTGGGGTCATCAGGTGTCGGGATTGGGTACAGTTACATCACATATAGGAGTCGATGCTTTGTTGTCAAGGATTCACCACATACTTGCGAGTGTGGATATCCTATGCGATCTGAGGAGATATTAGTGTGACGAATCTCTGGCCAGAGTACATGATGTGATTTAAGAAATGGTTTCTTAGTAGCACATGCGATGTCACTATTTGATCTTCAAGATGTATTGCATAGTTATCGAATCTCGAACGACTCTCGATATACCAATGGTTGTTGATTCGATCGGGATATATGGATGAAGGGACCGTACTGTACGCTAACCAAAATCTATTGGTTCTTGCAGGCACTATCAGTGATACCTAGGGAATCATGGGGCGATGTTGCTAGGCGCTCATACCATGATTCGATGGGCAAGTCGGAAATTGTTGTTCCGAGTCACAAGGAGTTGTGAGCCCACGGCTAGCTGTATCCCTGAACCATTGAGGGTCACACAGAGTAATGGATTTTTAATCCTCGTTGAGATAGTTAAATTTAAAGAGTTAAATTTAATGAACAAAGAAGTTGGACTTCTTAATTATGAGTAGAGGAGTAAGATTTCCTAAAATGACATAGGGATGAGCATTTTTGGAAATCACTGAATTCGGATTCAGAAAAATTTATCTTGACTTTAAAAGATGCAGAAATGGTTTCTGTGCACATTGGTGAAATCGGTTTATCAATCAGAGTCACGATGAATTTTATATTAATTTCTGAACATGCGGGCTTTGCTTGTCGGGCTTGAACTTATGACTAATGGGCCCTAAGCTGTTAGTGGCCTACATTATAAATAAGTTATTGCAGTACAGAAATTAGACACAACAGGTCACAATTTTCGAAAAAACCCTATTTTTCTCTCAGTAGTGGCCGCCCCCCTTCTCCCCTCTGCTCGGAAAATCCAGTCTGTGAATTTTGAATTGCAGTCTGGTTTAACGAATCAAATTCGTTAATCTCTTCGTAGAAACTTCTGATAGATTTTCTAGTGCAATCTATCAGAGGGATTAAATATCCGTTCATGGACCTGATTGTAGAACAATTCGTCCATCAGTTCCAGGGATATACAACAAGAGCAGAGCAATCTGTTGGTATCCAAAATCTCGATTCGAGATTGAAGGTAAAAATTTATAATTGTTATTTAATTTTTACACACATAATTTAATCGTAAAAGTTTTGATACCCAATATGGAATCGTTCCATATAAAATTTTTAAACTTCCGCTGCACCGGATATCAATACTGATTGATCTGATCGCCGCGTTCTCCAACAGTGGTATCAGAGCCAGGTTGCTCAGATCAAGCGATTAAATTAATCGATTGTACAAAAATTTTTGAGCCTCGGTTTTTGAAACAAAATAAATATTTTAAAAATTTAAAAAAATTTTCGGGCAAAAACCTGGGCAGCGATTGGATCGCTGCCCGGGGGGGCAGCGATGGTCGCTGCGCAGGGCAGCGATGTGATCGCTGCCCAGGGCAGCGCAGCAATCGTCGTTGCCCTAGGGGCAGCCGGGCTGCCCGGCCCGAGCCCAATGGGGCGCGGGCAGCCCGGGAATGTCCCGGGCGGCCCGCGGAAAAATTAATTTTTTAATTTTTAAATTAAATTTTAATATGTTAAAATTCTATTTTTGGTCCGATCGAAAATTGTTTTTGATTGGTCCACGAGGCGTCGGATCGAATTGTTCAAGTCCGAAAATTTTAAAATTGATTTTTGGATAAATTTGAATTTTTGGAAAATTTAAATATTTTATCCGTTAAATTGAATTTTGAAATTAATTATTTTTGGTACAATTGATGATAAGATATGATCTTATGGATATATTGAGTAAAATATGATTTTATGTATAAAATTGGATTTTATAGATAAAATATGATTTTATTTGATAAAAAGATAAAATATGATTTTGTATATAAAATAAGATTTTATGTATGAAATATGATTTTATCCTTTTAAATTTAAATTGCCATTGCATGTTATCCAATAAATTAATTTTGAATTAAATGTTATTGGATAAGGATGATCGATTGCCATGACCAATTTTGTAGGTGTATGTTAGGAATTTACATTTGTTTTTATTGTTGTTGGATTTATTAATGGGCCTGGTTTATGGCCCAATATGAATTGTCATATGTAATAAAAGTGGGCTTGGTTTATGGCCCGTTCCCACCCCTTAAAAATGTATCCCCTACTTGTCATTGTTATTTATTGTAAATACATTAGATTTAGTGGGAGATCAAAATTTGAAGATGGAGGTGGGCCCAGCAGACAATAAAGACAGAAGAAATGTAAATTGGAAGCTCAATGTAATAGGATTGCATTGCATACTGCATATTACCTAGGATTGGACTAAGACTCGTGATTGGCAACCACGGGTCAATTAGAAATGGAATCGATCATCCTATATAATATGTGATATTATTGTTGTATGCATGTTTTAGACAAAATTGTGTGAATCCGGCAAGCATACAAAATTTTAAAAATGATGAGACAAATTTTCATAATTAAAATCCCTCATTTTAAATATGATTTAAAATTGATATCAAGATAAATAAAGAAAATTTAAATTTGTTTAAATGTTCCTACCTTCCATCAACGATCAATGTATGAGATGCTACCCGCGGATACAGTCCGGCTCATATTATTGGGGGGGCCCGTTCGTCGGAAAGCTGTACATTGGATCGACACATGTTGTAAGTTGGGTGGAACTCCCATGGGATCGGCTCATATTATTGGGGGATCCACATGGCGACCGTCCATCACAACTTAATATTGATGGGTCATCTTGACATGTCACAATAAACGACGTCATATTATTGGGCCCTTATTGGACATGAGGTAAAAACGTGGAGGTTGCTTTGGAAGCAATTGAGCTCTACCTTTTGAAAATTATGGTTGGCTGATATTATTCGGGACCATAGTTTGTCAATTGGACTCCATGTTCTCACTAAGGAAAATAGTTTCCCGTTTTCACTAGAGGGTAGTGAAATCGTTAAAATAGTGGGAGTGAGATTCATAAAATAAATTTCGCCTATTTTATGTCTTAGTAAATTACTTAAACAATCACTGATATTTGTCTGTTTCTTTTCAGTATTTCATAAAGATGAATTCGCGTAATCCACTTTTCTCGATCCTCGAACAAAATAAGTTGACTGGCGCAAACTATACGGAATGGTTCCGTAAGTTGAAGATTGTCTTGACTTCGGAGAAGATGCTCTACGTGTTAGAAAAATCTCCTCCGAAGGAAGCACCAGCTGACATAAGTCCGGAAGAGTTAGCCAAACTTGATACATGGTGGGACCATGATATCAAGGCCAAATGCTATATGCAAGCCTCGATATCTGATGAAATCCAGAGGCGATTTGAGGACACCGTGAATGCTGCTGACATTCACGTACAACTCAAGGAACTTTTTGGGGCTCAATCGAGGGCTGAAAGGTTCGCTACTGTAAAGGAGCTAATGACGTGTCGCATGCGTGAAGGGACCTCGGTCCGTGATCATGGGGTACGAGTGATTTGGCTCATACAGAAGTTGGTAACCCTTGATTTGGTGTTGGAGCATGAACTCAACGTGGACTTACTACTTCTGTCTCTTCCTTCTTCGTTTGACGGATTTGTGGTGAATTTCAATATGAACAAGATAGAGGCCTCCCTTGAAGAGATGGTCAATATGCTTGTGACATATGAATCCACATTAAAGAAGGATAAACCGGCTTTCTTGGTGGGCTCCTCTTCTTCTGCTAAGAAGGGGCCAAGTACAAAGGGTAAGAAACGTTCTGCCCCACCCAAGAAAATCGAACCAGAGAAGAAGTACAAGACAAAGGCTTCAAACATGAAAAAATCCAAGGATGTTTGCCATTACTGCAAGAAGCCCGGTCATTGGAAGCATAACTGCAAGGAATATCTAGAGCAGTTGCGAACTGCGAAGGGTATGTTCTATATTGAAATAAATGTTTCACTTAATACTACTTCTTGGGTATTGGATACCGGATGTGGATCTCACATTTGCAATGATTTGCAGGTGATGACAAGAAGTCGCAGGCTTAGAATGGGTGAGACCCAGCTGAGGCTCGAAAATGGTTCCAGAGTTGAAGCTAAAGCTGTGGGAGATGTTTATTTATTTTTGCAGAACGGTTTTAAGTTACTTTTAAGAGATGTTTTATTTGTTCCGGATTTGATTAAAAACATTATTTCTGTTTCTATGCTTGATAGAGATGGTTATTCTTGCAATTTTGTGAATGAGATTTGCAACATTTACAAGAATGAATGTTTGATTGGAAATGGACAACTTGAAAATGATCTATACAACTTAAAACTAAAAGACGTTCCAATAAATTATGTTGATAAACCGGCAACAACAAACAAAAGGAAAATCGATAGTCAAAACCCGGCAAACCTTTGGCATGCTAGGCTAGGTCATATTTCCTCAAGGAGGATGAACAAGCTAGTGGGAGAGGGCATGTTTGATATGTCTGATATTAACTCTCTACCTACTTGTGAATCCTGCCTGAAAGGAAAAATGACTAAATCTCCTTTTAAGGGGAAACCTGAGCGTAGTAAAAATCTGTTGGATTTGATCCATACAGATGTTTGTGGTCCATTTAGAGTTGGTACTCAATATGGCCACACCTACTTCATTACCTTTACTGATGATTATTCTAGGTATGGGTATTTATATTTAATGAAATATAAGTCTGAAGCATTTGAAAAGTTCAAAGAATTCAAGGCTGAAGTAGAAAACAAGCTAGGTAAAAGTATTAAAGCACTTCGATCGGATCGAGGTGGAGAATACTTAAGTACCGAGTTTTTGGACTATCTAAAAGAGAATGAGATTCTCTCTCAATGGACTCCTCCTATGACACCACAGCTTAATGGTGTATCGGAGCGTCGTAATCGAACTTTGTTGGACATGGTTCGATCCATGATGAGCTTCACTGAGCTTCCACCTTCGTTTTGGGGCTATGCGCTTGAAACGACGGTATTGTTGTTGAACAACGTCCACACTAAAGCAGTGGACAAAACACCATACGAGTTATGGAATGGCAAAGCTCCTAAGTATTCGTACTTGAGGATTTGGGGATGTCCTGCTTACGTGAAGCGGACAGTGGGAGATAAGTTGGATAGTCGATCCAGCTTATGTTATTTTGTAGGGTATCCGAAGAATTCAATCGGATATTATTTCTATTATCCTGCTGAAACAAAGGTGTTTGTTTCAAGGAATGCCACCTTCTTGGAGAAAGAGTTCTTATTGGATAAGAAAGGCGAGATGATGGAACTCGAAGAAATTCGAGAAGAACCCGAAATACAAAATAACGATCCTACACCTCAGGAACCATTGATAGACACGCCTGTACCTAGAAGATCCGAGAGGACTTCTAGACCTCCTATTCGATATGGTCTTCTTCTTGAAGGGGATCAAGATGAACCCGATGTTGGATGTGATCCAAAAAACTTCAAGAAAGCAATTTCTGATGCGGATTCAAATTTATGGCTTGAAGCTATGCAGTCGGAAATAGATTCGATGCATACAAACCAAGTTTGGTCTTTAGTAGATCCTCCCGATGGAATTGTTCCAATAGGGTGTAAATGGATCTACAAGAGAAAGCTTGGGCCTGATGGTAAGGTATTGACCTACAAGGCGCGATTGGTGGCGAAAGGTTATACTCAAAGACAAGGAGTTGACTATGATGAAACCTTTTCATCAGTTGCAATGTTCAAGTCCATAAGAATCCTTATTGCCATAGCTGCTTGGTATGACTATGAGATATGGCAAATGGATGTGAAGACTGATTTTCTTAATGGAGACATTAAGGAAGAAATCTATATGAAGCAGCCTGAGGGGTACACATCCATGGGAAGCGAGCATAAGGTATGCAAGCTTCAGAGATCAATTTATGGTCTAAAACAAGCATCAAGAAGTTGGAACCAGAAATTTGATGAAACAATAAAGGATTTTGGTTTCATCAAGAACCCGGAGGAACCATGCGTGTACAAGAAAGTAGTTAAGGATGCTGTGACATTCTTAGTACTTTATGTTGATGACATCCTACTAATTGGGAATGACGTAGGGATGTTGCAGTCAACAAAGATATGGTTATCAGGTAGATTCTCGATGAAGGATTTGGGTGAGGCATCCTATATTCTAGGGATACAGATCTATAGAGATAGATGTAAGAGAATGATAGGACTCACTCAATCAACCTACATCGACACCATATTGAAACGGTTTTCAATGGATGGGTCCAAGAGAGGACATCTACCCATGTGTCATGGAGTTTCTCTATCCAAGTCTATGTGTCCCAAGACGGATGAAGAGATAGAGAAAATGACACATGTACCATATGCGTCAGCCATAGGTAGTATCATGTATGGGATGATATCTACCAGACCGGATGTAGCATTTGCTCTGAGTATCACGAGCAGATATCAAGCTAATCCAGGTCAAATGCATTGGAAAGCCGTGAAGGACATTCTTAAGTATTTACGAAGGACTAAGAATATGTTCATGGTACATGGAGGAAGATAACTAAAATTGGAAGGCTATACCGACTCTAGCTTCCAAAGTGACGTGGATGACTCAAAGTCAACCTCTGGATTTGTGTTCATGCTCAATGGAGGTGCTGTCTCTTGGAAGAGTTCCAAGCAGGACACCACAGTGGATTCCACCACTGAGGCAGAATACATTGCAGCATCAGCTGCTGCTAAAGAGGCCGTTTGGATGAGGAATTTCGTCCAAGAGTTGGGCATCATTCCTGAAGTTGTTGGTCCAGTCCCGGTGTACTGTGACAACACGGGTGCCGTTGCTCAGGCAAAGGAACCAAGGTCTCATCAAAGATCCAAACACGTACTGAGAAAATACCACATCATCCGGGAGATTGTGTAAAGAGGAGACATCACTGTCGAAAGAGTGGCCTCTGCAGACAATATCGCTGATCCACTTACTAAGCCCTTGCCAGGACCATTATTTGACAAACATCGCGAAGCAATGGGTCTACGTAGTATGACTAGTTGGCTATAGGCAAGTGGGAGATTGAAAGAGTGGGTGCCCGGTGAGCCAACTTGTGGCTAAGGGCTTTGATGACTCTTTGTATAAACAATCTTTTGTTTAATATAATTTACACTTTTATTAATAGCAATGACTTTATCTTTCTTCATATTGTTATATTGTGATATACTATTGTTGTTTTGATAAAGACCTTGAATATACTATAGTGTATGTAAGATGTGGTAGAACATGGGGATGTCTATCATGAAACACATCTTATAGTCACTGTATATTCTAAACTGTTCCTAGTCGATTGAGCCGTCCGATAATAAGGATAAGGATCGCTCGAGTTTGAGACTAGCATTTGCGATGCAGAGTACCACGTTTCATTGGTAAGGAACATAGAGATGTTCGAAGCATGCAAATGGATATTCATACGATGAATGATCGAACTACCCTATCCGGACTTTCCAAGTGGTTATCACTTATCGAGTGGATAAAGTCCGCGGTTTTGGTTGTACACCATTAGTCCTTACTACTTGAAACATCATTGAGACTCTATATGCTAGTACTGTGCTTTGACTCGTTTACCGACTCTATTGGGGTCATCAGGTGTCGGGATTGGGTACAGTTACATCACATATAGGAGTCGATGCTTTGTTGTCAAGGATTCACCACATACTTGCGAGTGTGGATATCCTATGCGATCTGAGGAGATATTAGTGTGACGAATCTCTGGCCAGAGTACATGATGTGATTTAAGAAATGGTTTCTTAGTAGCACATGCGATGCCACTATTTGATCTTCAAGATGTATTGCATAGTTATCGAATCTCGAACGACTCTCGATATACCAATGGTTGTTGATTCGATCGGGATATATGGATGAAGGGACCGTACTGTACGCTAACCAAAATCTATTGGTTCTTGCAGGCACTATCAGTGATACCTAGGGAATCATGGGGCGATGTTGCTAGGCGCTCATACCATGATTCGATGGGCAAGTCGGAAATTGTTGTTCCGAGTCACAAGGAGTTGTGAGCCCACGGCTAACTGTATCCCTAAACCATTGAGGGTCACACAGAGTAATGGATTTTTAATCCCCGTTGAGATAGTTAAATTTAAAGAGTTAAATTTAATGAACAAAGAAGTTGGACTTCTTAATTATGAGTAGAGGAGTAAGATTTCCTAAAATGACATAGGGATGGGCATTTTTGGAAATCACTGAATTCGGATTCAGAAAAATTTATCTTGACTTTAAAAGGTGCAGAAATGGTTTCTGTGCACATTGGTGAAATCGGTTTATCAATCGGAGTCACGATGAATTTTATATTAATTTCTGAACATGCGGGCTTTGCTTGTCGGGCTTGAACTTATGACTAATGGGCCCTAAGCTGTTAGTGGCCTACATTATAAATAAGTTATTGCAGTACAGAAATTAGACACAACAGGTCACAATTTTCGAAAAAACCCTATTTTTCTCTCAGTAGTGGCCGCCCCCCTTCTCCCCTCTGCTCGGAAAATCCAGTCTGTGAATTTTGAATTGCAGTCTGGTTTAACGGATCAAATTCGTTAATCTCTTCGTAGAAACTTCTGATAGATTTTCTAGTGCAATCTATCAGAGGGATTAAATATCCGTTCGTGGACCTGATTGAAGAACAGTTCGTCCATCAGTTCCAGGGATATACAACAAGAGCAGAGCAATCTGTTGGTGTCCAAAATCTCGATTCGAGATTGAAGGTAAAAATTTATAATTGTTATTTAATTTTTACACACACAATTTAATCGTAAATGTTTTGATACCCAATATGGAATCGTTCCATATAAAATTTTTAAACTTCCGCTGCACCGGGTATCAATACTGATTGATCTGATCGCCGCGTTCTCCAACAGGTCCTGGTCAGGAGAGACGGAACAAATCATCAGCCTATTTATTTTGTGAGTCATGCCTTGAAGGGAGCCGAACTCAATTACTTAACTCAGGAGAAGCTTTCCTTAGCTTTAGTCATCACTGCAAGAAAATTGCGTCCTTACTTTTTGTCACATCCCATCACCGTGCTCACCAACAGCATTCTGGGAAAAATTGCAACCAATCCAGACGCATCGGGGAGACTTATCAGATGGATTACAGAGCTGAGTGAGTATGACATCAAATTTGAGCCTCGGACAGCCATAAAGTCTCAAGCCCTAGCTTATTTCTTGGCAGAGACAGTTCAACTAGAACAAGAAGAGCTATGGAAAATTTTTGTAGATGGGTCATCATGTCAATCCGGGAGCGGAGCTGGAATTGTGATCATCTCACCTTGGGGTGAAGAAACTAATATTTCAATCAGATTAGACTTCAAAGCCTCAAACAATGAAGCAGAATATGAGGCATTATTACTTGGGCTCAAAGCAACACGAAACTTGGGTATCTCCCGAGCTATTCTGTATTCCGATTCCCAATTAGCAATCTAACAGAGTAACGGAAAATTTGAATGCAAAGATGGGAAGATGCTGAGGTATGTCAAAGCACTGGACAAAGCCAAAGAAGGTTTCACCGAGTTGAATTCGGAGCTCATCCCCCGAACTAAAAATATTAAAGCAGACCACTTAGCCCGCCTAGCCAGTGCCCTCAGCAACCGACCTGATCCCATTGTTCTAGGTCGGGAACTTGTTTCTCAGTTGGAAACTCTCGATGATATTATAGCCCAGGTACCAGAGGGAGATTGGAGATATGATATATATCAGTATCTGACCAAGAAAGAACTACCAAGCAATAATAAGAAAGCTAAGGAGGTAAAGAGAAGGGCTCTTCGCTTCGTCATGATCGATCAGATCTTGTTCAAAAGATCTTTCTCTCAGCCTTTGTTAAAATGTTTGGGTCCTGACGAGGCTAATTATGTACTACGAGAAATTCATGAAGGGTTTTGTGGCAGTCACCTGGGTAGTCTTGCCCTAACTCGAAAAGCACTCCTGGCGGGATTCTTTTGGCCTACTATGCGGAAAGACTCATCAGATCTGGTTAATTCATGTTATAATTGCCAAAGACATGCTAACCTACAGTGGAGACCTGCAGAAGACATGAAGGAAGTGGTGGCCGCTTGTCCTTTTGATCAGTGGGGAATGGACATTGTAGAACCATTCCCTGTTAGCACGGGGCAGAGAAAATTTTTGTTGGTCGCGGTCGACTATTTTTCTAATTGGGTGGAGGCCGAGCCCCTAGCTAAAATTACAGAAAACGAAGTTCTCAATTTTCTATGGAAAAATATAGTGTGCCGCTTCGGGATCCCTCGCAGGTTGGCATCAGATAATGGGAGACAATTCTGTGGATCCAAAGTTCAAGTATGGTGCCAGGGAATGAAGATCGAACATGTTTTCACCTCTGTAGCATACCCGCAAGGGAATGGACAAGTTGAAGTTACCAATAGAACGATAGTCCAAGCTCTTAAGACACGACTGGATGCAGCCAAGTGCAAGTGGGCAGATGAACTCCCTTCCGTATTGTGGTCCTACCGAACTACAACTTGATCTGGTACGGGTGAAACTCCTTTTAGCATGGTGTATGGGACTGAATTTGTTCTCCCAGCATAAATTGGACAAGAGAGTGCTAGGATAATGGCATATGGGGCAAACAATCAAGAACCGCGAGCAATGGATTTGGACTTACTCGAAGAGCATAGGTCCCGAGCTGCAATTAGGCTCGCAGCCTATTGCAAGAGAATGACCCAGGCCTACAACAAAAGAGTATACCCTAAGGTTTTCCAGGAGGGAGACCTGGTTATGCGAAAGATACAACATCCAAGGGAAAGAGAAAAGCTGAAGGCAAAGTATGAAGGCCCATTCAAAGTGATAGGAAAAGCTGGAATAGCTGCATATTACTTAGAAGATGCCCAAGACAAAAAGGGTAAGAAGCCATGGAATGCTCAGCACTTGAAAAAATACTATCCCTAGTAGCTCAGCTCGGGTCTCGTCATATTATTTATATCTTACTAAGCTGGTTCTTAACCAGCCGAGTCTTTTTGCATTATTTGTTGTAATAGTCAGTCCTATTTTGTTTACATAGGGGCCAGTCCTATTTTAGAGTCAATTTTGTTTTTGAATGTTGCAAGAGTCAGTTCTGTTTTATGGAACATCCTGTGATTTTTGGTAACATTCTTCACTCAAAATCCATCTCAGTGGCCCACATCAGTGGAATTCAAAGCCCAGGCAGGTCTGGCACCCAAAGTCCACCTCAGTGGCCCACCTCAGTGGAATTCAAAGCCAAGGCAGGTCTGGCACCCAAAGTCCACCTCAGTGGCCCACATCAGTGGAATTCAAAGCCCAGGCAGGTCTTGTTGGAACATGCGTTCTCTGATCACACGGATGTGATACCCGGAGCAGCGGAAGTTTAAAATATTATTTTTCGATATGGAACGATTCCATATCGTGGGTATCAAATCCTAACGATTAAAATCTTGCAAGTAAAAATATAAATACACAATTAAATATTTTTACTTATTCAAGCAAAGGCTTGATTATGGACTCCAACATAATTTAATCTGCTCTTCTTGTAAATTCCGGGAACCGATGACTATCACGATCAACCTCCGGAATTAAGTCCACGAATAGAAAACTAAAACCCTCTGATTAATTGCACTAGAAATCAATAAGATGTTATCAAAGAAAATAAACAGATTTGATCTGTCAATTCAGAATGTAATTTTTCACAAAAATTACAGACTGAATTATCTCAAAAAGGAGTAGAGGATTTTCGAAAAACCTCTTGAAAATATATGTGTGTAATTCGAAAATTGCAAGACTGAAAACTTATGATTTTCGAACACTACACATGTATTTATAGATAATTTCTAGACTAGATTAAGTTATAATTGTATTAGGACTCTAACTTCTTAGGGTCCACAATCCATAACTTAAGCCCAACAAGCCAAGCCTGTTATTATAGAAATTAATATAAAATTCATCGTGACTCCGATTGATAAACTGATTTTACCAATGTGCACAGAAACCATTTATGCATCTTTTGAAGTCAAGATAATTTTTCTGAATCCGAATTCAGTAATTTCCAAAAATGCCCATCCCTATGTCATTTTAGGAAATTCCACTCCTTTTATTTAAGAAGTCCAACTTCTCTTTCATTAAATTTAACTCTTTAAATTTAACTATCTCAACGGGGTTTAGTAATCCATTACTTATGTGACCCTCAATGGTTCAGGGATACAGCTTGCCGTGGGCTCACAACTCCTTGTGACTCGGAACAACAATTTCCGACTTGCCCAACGAATCATGGTAAGAGCGTCTAGCAACATCGCCCCATGATTCCCTAGGTATCACTGATAGTGCCTGCAAGAACCAGTAGATTTTGGTTAGCGTACAGTATGGTCCCTTTATCCATATATCCCGATCGAATCAACTATCATTGGTACATCGAGAGTCGTTCGAGATTCGATAACTATGCATTACATCTTGGAGATCAAATAGTGACATCGCATGTGTTACTAGAAAAATCGAGTAACCTAAAACACATCATGTACTCTGGCCAGAGATTCGTCACACTAATATCTCCTCAGATCGCATAGGATATCCACACTCGCAAGTATGTGGTGAATCCTTGACAACAAAGCCTCGACTCCTATATGTGTCGTAACTGTATCCAATCCCGACACCTGATGACCCCAATAGAGTCGGTAAACGAGTCAAAGTATAGTACTAGCATATAGAGTCTCAATGATGTTTCAAGTAGTAAGGACTAATGGTGTACAACCAAAACCGCGGACTTATCCACTCAAATAATAATAACCACTTGGAAAGTTCGAATAGGGTAGTTCGATCATTCATCATATGAATATCCATTTGCATGCTTTGAACATCTCCATGTCCATTACCAATGAAACGTGGTACTTGGCATCACAAATGCTAGTCTCAATCTCGAGCGATCCTTATCCTTATTTGCGGACGGCTCAATTGACTAGGAACTGTTTAGAATATACAGTGACTATAAGATGTGTTTCATAATAGTGATCTCTCTTTATTCACTATCTCATCTTACTTACACTATAGTATATTCAAGGTCTTTATCAAAACAACAATAGTATATCACAATATAACAATATGAAGAAAGATAAAGATAATGCCATTAATGAATGTAAATTATATTAAACAAAGATTGTTTATACATAGAGTCATAAAAGCCCTTAGCCACAAGTTGGCTAACCGGGCACCCACTCTTTCAATCTCCCACTTGCCCTAAAGTCAACTAGTCATACTACGTAATCCCATTGTTTCGCGATGTTTGTCAAACAATGGTCCTGGCAAGGGCTTAGTAAGTGGATCAGCGATATTGTCTGTAGAGGCCACTCTCTCGACAGTGATGTCTCCTCTTTCCACAATCTCCTGGATGATGTGGTATTTCCTCAGTACGTGTTTGGATCTTTGATGAGACCTTGGTTCCTTTGCCTGAGAAATGGCACCAGTGTTGTCGCAGTACACCGGAACTGGACCAACAGCTTCAGGAATTACGCCCAACTCTTGGACGAAATTCCTCATCCAAACGGCCTCTTTAGCAGCAGCTGATGCTGCAATGTATTCTGCCTCAGTGGTGGAATCCGCTATGGTGTCCTACTTGGAACTCTTCCAAGAGACAGCACCGCCATTGAGCATGAATACAAATCCAGAGGTTGACTTCGAGTCATCCACGTCGCTTTGGAAGCTAGAGTCGGTATAGCCTTCCAATTTCAATTCTCTTACTCCATAAACCATGAATATATTCTTAGTCCTTCTCAAATACTTAAGAATATCCTTCACGGCTTTCCAATGCATTTGACCGGGGTTGGCTTGATATCTGCTCGTGACAATCAGAGCAAAGGCTACATCCGGTCTGGTAGATATCATCCCATACATAATACTACCTATGGCTGACGCATATGGTATGTGTGTCATTTTCTCTATCTTTTCGTCAGTCTTGGGACACATAGACTTGGATAGAGAAACTCCATGACACATAGGTAGATGTCCTCTCTTGTACTCATCCATAGAAAACCTTTTCAATATGGTGTCGATGTAGGTTGCTTGAGTGAGTCCTATCATTCTCTTAGATCTATCTCTATAGATATGTATCCCTAGAATATAGGACGCCTCACCCAAGTCCTTCATCGAGAATCTACCTGATAACCATATCTTTGTTGACTGCAACATCCCTACAATATTCCCAATGAGTAGGATGTCATCAACATAAAACACTAAGAACGTCACCGCATCCTTAACTACTTTCTTGTACACGCACGGTTCCTCCGGGTTTTTGATGAAACCAAAGTCCTTTATTGTTTCATCAAATTTCTGGTTCCAACTTCTTGATGCTTGTTTGAGACCATAAATTGATCTCTGAAGCTTGCATACCTTATGCTCGCTTTCCATGGATGTGAATCCCTCGGGCTGCATCATATAGATTTCTTCCTTAATGTTTCCATTAAGAAATGCAGTCTTCACATCCATTTGTCATATCTCATAGTCATACCATGCTGCTATGGCAATAAGGATTCTTATGGACTTGAACATTGCGGCTGGTGAAAAGGTTTCATCATAGTCAACTCCTTGTCTTTGAGTATAACTTTTTGCTACCAATCGTGCCTTGTAGGTTAGTACCTTGCCATCAGGCCCAAGTTTTCTCTTGTAGATCCATTTACACCCTATTGGAACAATTCCATCGGGAGGATCTACTAAAGACCAAATTGGTTTGTATGCATTGAGTCTATTTCCAACTGCATAGCATCAAGCCATAAATTCGAATCCGCATCAGAAATTGCTTCCTTGAAGTTTTTTGGATCACATCCAATGTCGGGTTCACTTTGATCCCCTTCAAGAAGAAGACCATATCGAATAGGAGGTCTAGAAGTCCTCTCGGATCTCCTAGATGTAGGCGTGTCCACTGAAGGTTCTTGAGGTGTGGGATCGTTATTTTGTATCTCAGGTTCTTCTCGAATTTCTTTGAGTTCCATCATCTTGCCTTTCTTATCTAATAAAAACTCCTTCTCCATGAAGGTGGCATTCCTCGAAACAAATACTTTTGTTTCAGTAGGATGATAGAAATAATATCCGATTGAATTCTTCGGATATCCTACAAAATAACATAAGGTGGATCGACTATCCAACTTATCTCCCACTGTCTGCTTCACGTAAGCAGGACATCCCCAAATCCTCAAGTACGAATACTTAGGAGCTTTGCCATTCCATAACTCGTATGGAGTTTTATTCACTGCTTTGGTGTGAACATTGTTTAACAACAACACCGCCGTTTCAAGTGCATAGCCCCAAAACGAAGGAGGGAGCTCAGTGAAGCTCATCATAGATCGAACCATGTTCAACAAAGTTCGATTGCGACGCTCCGAGACACCATTTAGCTGAGGTGTCATAGGAGGAGTCCACTGAGAGAGAATCCCATTCTCTTTTAGATAGCTCAAAAACTCGGTACTTACGTATTCTCCACCTCGATCCGATCGAAGTGCTTTAATACTTCTACCTTGTTTGTTTTCTACTTCAGCCTTAAATTCTTTGAACTTTTCAAATGATTCAGACTTATATTTCATTAAATATAAATACTCATATCTAGAATAATCATCAGTAAAGGTAATGAAGTAGGTGTGACCAAATTTAGTACCGATACTAAATGGTCCGCAAACATCTGTATGCATCAAATCCAACAGATTTTGACTACGCTCAGGCTTCCCTTTGAAAGGAGATTTAGTCATTTTTCCTTTTAGGCAGGACTCACAAGTAGGTAGAGAGTTAATATCAGACATATCAAACATGCCCTCTCCCACTAGCTTGTTCATCCTCCTTGAGAAAATATGACCTAGCCTAGCATGCCAAAGGTTTTTCGGGTTTTGACTATCGTTTTTCCTTTTATTTGTTGTTACCGGTTTATCAACATAATCAACTGGAACGTCTTTTAATTTTAAGTTATATAGATCGTTTTAAATTGTCCATTTCAAATCAAACATTCATTCTTGTAAATATTGCAAATCCCATTCGCAAAATTACAAGAAAAACCATCTCTATCAAGCATAGAAACCAAAATAATGTTTTAATGAAATCTTGGCACAAATAAAAAAATCTCTCTCAAAATATAGCTTAAAATTGTTTTGCAAATTTAAACAAATGTTTTCCATAGCTTTGGATTCAACTCTGGAACCATTCCCGAGCCTTAACTGGGTCTCACCCATCCTTAGCCTATTACTTCTTGTCATCATCTGCAACTAATTGCAAATGTGAGATCTACATCTGGTATCCAATACCCAAAAAATAGTATTAAGTGAAACATTTATAAAATATATCCTTTGCAGTTCGTAACTACTCGATATACATTCTTTGTAGTTGCGCTTCCAGTAACTGGGTTTCTTGCAGTGATGGCAAACTTATTTAGACTTGTCCATCTTTGCATGTAACATTTGGCCTAGAGATCATGGTCCTATCATTTCTCTAGTTCGGCCAACCTTTCCGAAGTTACATCAGCCGGGGCTGTTTTTCGGAGGAGCCTTTTCTAACACTTAGAAAATCTTTTCCGAACTCAGGACAATCTTAACTTATGGAACCATTCCGTATAGTTTGCGCCAGAAAGTTTGTTTTGTTCGAGAATTGAAACATGTGGATTACGAAGATTCATCATAATGATATACTGAGATGAAACAGACAATAATCGATGATTGTTTAATTAATTTACTAAGACATAAAATATGGCGAAATTTGTTTTATGAATTTCACTCCCACTATTTTAACGATTTCACTACCCTCTAGTGAAAACCGGAAACTTGTTTTCTTAGTGGGAACATGGAGTCCAATTGACAAACTATAGTCCCGAATAATATCAGCCAACCATAATTTTCAAAAGGTAGAGCCCAATTGCTTCCAAAGCAACTCCCATGTTTTTACCTCATGTCCAATAAGGGCCCAATAATATGACGCCGTTTAATGTGACATGTCAAGATGACCCATCAATATTAAGTTGTGATGGACGGTCGCCATGTGGATCCCCAATAATATGAGCCAATCCCATGGGAGTTCCACCCAACTTACAACATGTGTCGATCCAATGTACAGCTTTCCGATGAACGGGCCCTCCCAATAATATGAGCCGGACCGTGCCCGCGGGTAGCATCTCATACATTGATCGTTGATGGAAGGTAGGAACATTTAAACAATATTTAAATTCCCTTTTGTTTATCTTGATATCAATTTTAAATCATATTTAAAATGAGGGATTTTAATTTTGAAAATTGTCTCATCATGTAATATTTGTATGCTTGCGGGATTCATACAATTTAGTCTAAACATACATACAACAATAATATCATATATTATTTAAAGGATGATCGATCCCAATCACTAATCGACCAGTGGTTGCCAATCACGAGTCTAAGTCCAATCCTAGGTGATATGCAGGTATGCAATGCAATCCTATTATATTGTGCTTCCAATTTACATTTCTTCGGTCTTTATTGTTTGTTGGGCCCACCATTGTCTTCAAATCTTTATCTCCCACTAAGTCTAATAAATTTACAATAAATTTCAATAACAATTAGGGGATACATATTTAAAGGTGGGAACGGGCCATAATCCAGGCCCAATTTTTATTACAAATGACAATTCAAATTGGGCCATAAACCAAGCCCATTAATAAAACTCAACAACAATAAAATCAAATGTAAACAACCTAACATACACCTATAATATTGGTGATGGCAATCGATCATCCTTTTATCCAATAATTAATTCAATAATTAAATAATTGGATAACATGCAATGTCATCATAATTAAAAAGATAAAATCAAATTTTATCTTATCCTTTCATAAGATCACATCTTATCATCAATTGTACCAAAATAATTAATTTTATAAAATTTAATTTAACGGATAAAATTTAAAAATTTTCAAAAATTTAAATTTATTCAAAAATCAATTTTAAAAATTTTGGACTCAAACAATTTGATCCGACGCCTCGTGGACCAATCAAAAACAATTTTCGATCGGACCAAAAACTAAAATTTTAAAAAATCCAAAAAATCCAAAAAAAATTAAATTTTAAAATTTTCGGACTGCCCGGGACATTCCCGGGCAGCCCCGCCTCCACGTGGGACAGGGCTGCCCACATGGAGGTGGGCAGCGATAATCGCTGCCTCGGGCAGCGACGCTCGCTGCCCGATTGCCCTTGTTTCCCTTCAAATTTAATTTTTAAAAAAATTTTCGTTTTGTTTCAAAAACTGAGGCTAAAAAATTTTGTACAATCGATTAATTTTAATCGTTTGATCAAAGTTTACGACCTGGCTCTGATACCACTGTTGGAACATGTGTTCTCTGATGACACGGATGTGATACCCGGAGCAACGGAAGTTTAAAATATTATTTTTTGATATGGAACGATTCCATATCGTGGGTATCAAATCCTAACGATTAAAATCTTGCAAGTAAAAATATAAATACACAATTAAATATTTTTACCTATTCAAGCAAAGGCTTGATTATGGACTCCAGCAAAATTTAATCTGCTCTTCTTGTAAATCCCGGGAACAGATGACTATCACGATCAACCTCCGGAATTAAGTCCACGAATAGAAAATTAAAACCCTCTGATTAATTGCACTAGAAATCAATAAGATGTTTATCGAAGAGAATAAACAGATTTGATCTGTCAATTCAGAATGTAATTTTTCACAAAAATTACAGACTGAATTATCTCAAAAAGGAGTAAAGGATTTTCGAAAAACCTCTTGAAAATATATGTGTGTAATTCGAAAATTGCAAGACTGAAAACTTATGATTTTCGAACACTACACATGTATTTATAGATAATTTCTAGACTAGATTAATTTATAACTGTATTAGAACTCTAACTTCTTAGGGCCCACAATCCATAACTTAAGCCCAACAAGCCAAGCCTGTTATTATAGAAATTAATATAAAATTTATTGTGACTCCGATTGATAAACTGATTTTACCAATGTGCACAGAAACTATTTCTGCATCTTTTGAAGTCAAGATAATTTTTCTGAATCCGAATTCAGTGATATCCAAAAATGGCCATCCCTATGTCATTTTAGGAAATTCCACTCCTTTTATTTAAGAAGTCCAACTTCTCTTTCATTAATTTTAACTCTTTAAATTTAACTATCTCAACGGGGTTTAGTAATCCATTACTTGTGTGACCCTCAATGGTTCAGGGATACAGCTAGCCGTGGGCTCACAACTCCTTGTGACTCGGAACAACTGATAAGTGCATTTTGTGTGCATTATTTTATGTCTATTTGGCATGCATTCATATGGTTTCTTGTGTATTTTTATATATTTTATTTGTAATTAATCTCATGCATGAGCATTTCACTCTCCGGGTTAATTTTGTAGGAAATGGGTTTTTGAAGAATGAATTACGGAGCAGCCTTGGTAAAAAATTAAAATTTAATTTTAGGAAGATCCAAATCAAATCGCCACCGTCCAGATTGTAGTTTAAGATGTTTTAAAGCTACTGTCAAAATTTCAGCTCAATCCGACGGCTAGAACTCAAGTTATGAATTTTACAAAATTGTTGCGCGCTGGAAAAAATAGTGGGCGCGCGGGCTGCTATTTATTACCGCGCGGGCGCATGCCTGTTTGAGAAAAAAGTTCAGAACAGAAGCCCCAGCGCGCGAGCTGCACTTTTCTACCGCTCGGGCGCCCGTGCGTAAGTTGAAAAAAAGATATTTCTGGGTGTTTTACATGGAAAGAACTCTTGGGCACTTTAAATAGATAAAAATCTGACGTTTTAAGGGTTCCACACATCAGAAACGTAGGAGAAAGGCGGCCATCCAAGGAGAAAAACGAAAAGAGGGAGAAGAACGTGAAGAACTCAAGAACCACAAACTAGTTTTCTCTTTTCATTTTCTTTTATTTGTTGGGATTTAGGGGATCCTACCCCCAAAACTTATGTTTTGATTTCTTCTTGAAGATTGAAATTAGTTTTTAAGGATTCTTGATTATATTATTGTGTTTATTGAAATTTTGGAGATTGATCAACTTCTTATTGATTGTATGTGTTATAATTGATACCGAGAGGAGATTTTATGACATGATAGGGTAATATAATCCATGGATCTACAACTTACATAGAGATATGAGGTTGGATACATGTTGATAGTCATAGTCCACCAGGTCGAAAGCTAGAGGATTCCAAAAATTGTTAATGCAATTGCAGTTGTTAAATAACACAAGGAGACTTGGTTATTACAATTCGTTAATTAGATTAATATAGCTCGAGAGAGTATATTGATAGATTAGGGAATTCCGTCAAAAGCATGATTTAAGAATTAAAATTCAATCATTAGAGGAGAAAAGGGGTAGGTGAACCGAGATCCTAACAATCGTTTATTTATTTTCTGAACTTAATTTATTGTTTTGCTTTTAATTTATATTTTTATTTTAGTTTATTAATTTATTCTCTCTCTCGTTTTAATTAATTAAAGAATCATACTTGAGGTAATCTTGTCATAAATCAATCTCTGTGGGACGATACTCGTACTTTGTACACTATATTATTACTTGACTCATGCACTTGCGATTTATTCGAGCTTAATTGATAGATATATTTACGTTGTTGCTCGATCAACAAAAATTTCCGACTTGCCCAATGAATCATGGTAAGAGCGTCTAGCAACATCGCCCCATGATTCCCTAGGTATCACTGATAGTGCCTGCAAGAACCAGTAGATTTTGGTTAGCGTACAGTACGGTCCCTTCATCCATATATCCCGATCGAATCAACAACCATTGGTGCATCGAGAGTCGTTTGAGATTCGATAACTATGCATTACATCTTGGAGATCAAATAGTGACATCGCATGTGTTACTAGAAAAACCGAGTAACCTAAAACACATCATGTACTCTGGCCAGAGATTCGTCATACTAATATCTCCTCAGATCGCATAGGATATCCACACTCGCAAGTATGTGGTGAATCCTTGACAACAAAGCATCGACTCCTATATGTGTCGTAACTGTACCCAATACCGACACCTGATGACCCCAATAGAGTCGGTAAACGAGTCAAAGTATAGTACTAGCATATAGAGTCTCAATGATGTTTCAAGTAGTAAGGACTAATGGTGTACAACCAAAACCGCGGACTTATCCACTCAAATAATAATAACCACTTGGAAAGTCCGAATAGGGTAGTTCAATCATTCATCATATGAATATCCATTTGCATGCTTTGAACATCTCCATGTCCATTACCAATGAAACGTGGTACTTGGCATCACAAATGCTAGTCTCAATCTCGAGAGATCCTTATCCTTATTTGCGAACGGCTCAATTGACTAGGAACTATTTAGAATATACAGTGACTATAAGATGTGTTTCATAATAGTGATCTCTCTTTATTCACTATCTTATCTTACTTACACTATAGTATATTCAAGATCTTTATCAAAACAACAATAGTATATCACAATATAACAATATGAAGAAAGATAAAGATAATGCCATTAATGAATGTAAATTATATTAAACAAAGATTGTTTATACATAGAGTCATAAAAGCCCTTAGCCACAAGTTGGCTAACCGGGCACCCACTCTTTCAGGTCTGACACCCAAAGTTCACCTCAGTGACCCACATCAGTGGAATTCAAAGCCCAGACATGTCTGGCACCCAAAGTCCATCTCAGTGGCCCACATCAGTGGAACTCAAAGGCTAGGCAGGTCTGGCACTCAAAGTCCACCTCAGTGGCCCACATCAGTGGAATTCGAAGCCCAGGCAGGACTGGCACTCAAAGTCCACCTCAGTGGCCCACATCAGTGGAACTCAAATCCCAGGCAGGTCTGGCACTCATAGTCCACCTCAGTGGCCCACATCAGTGGAACTCAAAGCCCAGGCAGGTCTGGCACTCAAAGTCCACCTTAGTGGCCCACATCAGTGGAATTCAAAGCCCAGGCAGGACTGGCACTCAAAGTCCACCTCAGTGGCCTACATAAGTGGAACTCAAATCCCAGGCAGGTCTGACACTCAAAGTCCACCTCAATGGCCCACATCAGTGGAACTCAAAGCCCAGGAAGGTCTGACACTCAAAAAATCACATTGATGGTACTTAAAAGTTCAAGTGTGGATCGATATCAAAGACTGCAGTAAAGCTTGAATAGTTTTATTTTGGGGCTCAATTTGAATTCAATCAGTCCGGTAACATATAGGTCAGGCTTTAATGACAAAGCATTTATTGTTTATCCAGTCCGGGTACATGTAGTCCGGGCTCTCAGTAATTTACTCGGTAAAATTTCGACTCAACTGGAATTCAGCCAGTCCGGGTATGTGTAGGTCGGGCCCTTAAATGATTTATACTTAATAAATTTTGTGGTTGGACTTGCATGCACATTTATAACAGTAAAACCATGTTAGAATATGAGAATTCTTAAAGAAACCCGAAATGGGCAAAAACATTCATGCACGAAACAGTAAACAATGTATTAGCCCGACCTGGACAACAACCAAAATCACTGACCGCGCAGGGTCTACCATTAAGATTATGTTTTTAAACAATACATGCAACAGGAACAAAAATAATCAAGGAGCGGAGGCATCTTGAGGCTTTGAGCTCTGGTCGGGATTTGCTGGCTTCTCCGGCTCGGCCTCCTCCGAATCCTCATCAGGCATATCATCGAGAGCCTTGGTACAGTCTAGGAAAAGGGCGGGGTGCTCGGCCTCTGAGTACCCATTAGCCCTGAACTGGTTTAAGCACCCCTTGAAACCCTTTTCAAAGAAGGTAGCCGCCTTCTCAGCCACGGCATTAGCAAAATCGGCGGAATTCAAGAACTCCTTCTTCCCGACCTCCTTGGCAATCTCTAATTCTTTGGTCAGGGCCCGTACTTGGCTCTCTGACTCGACTTTTTCCACCTCCAGCTCGGCAAGTTTAGTATTGGCAGTTTCCAGGGCAGTATGATAGGACTTAATCTCAACCCTCATCCCGGCCTGTTCTTCTTCATATTCTTTTTCATCTCACGGGTCCTCCGCGTGAGTTCAGAAATCCGAGCCACAAAAGCCTCCTGGTTCATGGCATGCTCCTCTCGGGTTTTGAAAGCTCGGCTAGTAATCTCCCCTCCCCAAGCTAAGGCCTGTGATAGTATACAAGGATAAATACCAGCTCAGGATAAAAGTTATGAAGTTAAAAAATAATATACTTGCAGGAAAGCCAGAGCAAAGTTTTGCTCAGCCTCCAGGTGGGGCACAACTTGTAGGATCTTTACGTCAGACCGGGAGATCAGGTTTTGCATTATGCCCAGGCTCCCTTGGGGGTCGGGCTGTGAAAAGAAGGATATCTCGGGAGTCCCGGTCTGGAAAGCCATGCCTCGAGGCACGGGGTCCGATTGAGATTCAAACTCCTCTACCGGGCCTTTTCCATGAGCTCGGATGGGTAAAGTGGAAGGCTGCGGCGTCAGCTCGGGAGCCACAGTA
Source organism: Henckelia pumila (assembly GCF_033568475.1). NCBI lineage: Eukaryota > Viridiplantae > Streptophyta > Magnoliopsida > Lamiales > Gesneriaceae > Henckelia > Henckelia pumila. Next base: position 18,484,930 of record NC_133121.1, read on the forward strand.
TGCCCTTGCTCCTTGGATTTGGAGGATTTCTTCTTGGAGGGAGCAGTGGTCTTTGGTTCGGGGTGAGAGCTGGCCTCTACATCTTCAGATTTCTTCCGTTTTAAATTCTTCAAAGCAGCTCTGAAGTTAGCAGGCATGGTGGCAGATCTGATCCTGTCGTCTGAACAAGGAGAAATACAATAAATAAATATATTGGCAAAAAGGTAGATAAAGATAGTACGGGTACAGAGGTACTACCTACATCCCCTTGGGTCTCTACTCCCTTCCCACTGAAGCCATAATGACAGAGCAGATCCTCCTCAATCAGGCTCTCAATATCAAAGGTTTGCGGGGACATTGTGTTGATAAAGTTGGTGAAGTCATGAGTGGGCAGTGCTGGGGGTTCAGGGGTGGTGAAATTCATAGCCCAGTTGGACCGACATTCCCAGGGTTGGTTGAGTTTAACAAAAAAATATATGTTTGTCCAGCCCTTATGTGAGCTAGGCTTACCCTTCAAAAAGGGGTATTCGGGTCGCATGGAAATATAAAAACGTCCCGGGGCAGTTTTCTTAATTTGCAGGAAATAAATGAAATTTCCTATGTCTAATGGAATTCGGAAGAAACAAAAAAGGACACCTAATGATAGAATTGAACTAAAAGAGTTCGGGGATAACTGACTTGGACACACACAAAAATATTGACACAGATAGGATACGCAGCTCGGGACGGGAAATCTTAGACCCATCTTGATTTGGTCTAGGCTGAAGCTCAAGAAGTTAGGGGGAGGTCTGTGAGCCCGGTCTTTACGGCTCGGAATTATAAGATCATATGTATCGGGCATGCCCGATCTCTCCCTAATGAGGGGACCCAGGTCTGGACTTAGATGGGAGGCCAGTACTTCATACCATTGTTTTCCCTTAGTAGATAATCGGGCCTCATCCGACCTGAGTCTGTGTAGTCGCTTTAATTTTTCCTCTCGAGTCTCCGATAAATCCAGCTCTGAGCTTGGATTATCGGAATCGGAGGGCTCGGGGTTATTAGAGGGAGAATTGGGTGCTTCAACAAATGCTACTATTTCCCTAACAGATGTTTCATCTGGGGAAGACATATTAATCAACCTAGTGTAAGAACGGTAGGACTTACAGGTAAAAGAGTTGTAGCTCGGGATTGACACAAACAAAACGGAAGTAGTAGTCCGGGTCGGACGAGCTTTCGAAATTTTGACAGCGTAACAGTACAAGAGTGAAAAGTAAAAAATGAAATTTTACTGTCCTATTTATAGAGGTAATGAATTGATCTAGACCGTTGATTATCATCTCGATCTATGACTCGGGATGAGACAGGTCAAGGCCTCCAAAGCCTCGGGAGGCGAACCGTCAAGAAGCATCTGGGCCGTTCGTAAAAAGCACATCACGTGGATCCTAATCTGTACCGTTCAAAGAAACACATCCCTCAGATTCAATTTTGGACTCTGACTGAAGTATGGGTAGTACGGGGTTCGGACTGCATTCTTGGTCTAAATTCATTCTTCTTTTAGACCAGTTAGGGATGTACTATTGATACCCTGAGAAATTATTTTAACCCGAACCCGTTCAATATGGGTTTAAGAGGGTTGGCCCAATTATAGGATTATTATTAGATATAAGGTCCAGCCCAGTTTTCTACCTGTTAGGGCATGTCAAGACCTGAGCTGTTGTTAATGGGCCGACCCGAGCAGGGGCCCAATGGGCTTGGTATGTTTTCTAGTTCAAGTGGGACTCAAATACATTGAAGATAAGATTGACCATTGCACAGTTATGAATGAGATAGGGATAAACTCAAGGACGGACCAATGAATGAAGAGTCCTACTTCAGGACATGTTATAATTCGACTAGGTAACTTACTCTATTTTTCCTATAAATACGTGTACTGTTATGGTTGTGTTTATTCATTACTCACTATTCATTATTCATCACACATTCACTCTCACTTTTATATTCCCTCACTCACCTTTTTCAGTTTTCGCATTAATCATACCATCTGCCTTCAAAACACTAACTTAGGCATCTAAGGAGTCACGCCAAAAACACCTTCGGCGCCCCTTGACCTAGCTGTTGCTTGTGCAGATCTAAGTGGTGCCCGACCCGACCTGCTCTACAAGGGAATTGGAGGATCCATTCTACCAGACCGAACCCGGAGAAAAAAATCGACATCATCAAAAAATATTTTCTTCTGAAAATACAATGTACCAGTGTGCAGAATTTTCTCACATTTAGAAAATGTTTCGATTGTATCTGAAAATGATTATTGATTCAATATATATAATGTACAAATAATTTCATATGATAGGACACGTCCCTTTGACGATGCCCCATTTGTTTGAATCATAAAAAATCGCAAAACCACGAAGAGATGCCACAAACAGACGTATCTGTTCGTTTCAGACCCGAAAGAACTCAATGAACATATGCAAATGTTCACGTCATTGCGCGCAAATTCCCAGTTTCTCCCACTTTGGTTCCTTGGTTCCTTCAGATTCTTTTTGGTTTCTTTAGATACCATCTATCATCAACATAATATCTTCCATTTTTACGGAATCACCAAAATGTGCGTTAGCGCTAGGGTTGTCAGATAAGCCAACCAGCCCCGACATGCCAACTTGGCGGGTTGGAAAAACCCCAACCCAACCCAACCCAACCCGCCACGCGTTGCAGTTAGCCCGACAAAATAATAAAATTACCAATTTTGTTTTAAAAATCGTAAATAAAATAATATATCTTTTAAAATTTATGAACCGATCACCATGTAAAACCATTATAAATAATATAAATATTTCAAAATTTATCAATCATACGTAAAACATAAAAAATAATATATATTTTTTAAAAATATAATAGTATAATATAAGCATGTACAAGGGCCAATGAAGTTGGTCGATCAAGTCCAACTTCATTGGTTCTTCTAATTATTGCCCCCTCCAAGGGGTAATGAAACTGCACGCGAAAACTTCATTGGTCCTTCTAATTATTGTCCCCTCTCCAAGGGGCAATGAAACTGCACGCGGAAGTTTTCGCGTGCAGTCAAGATGGTTGGCCCCGTGCGGACACTCTTCGCGCGGTGAAGCCCACCAATCTTGTTTTTTTTTTCTTTTTTAATTTTTTTAAAAACATGGACATATCTCAACTATTATTTTAATTCATAAAAATGATTTTAATTAAAAATAAATGAAATAAATTGTAAAAAAAACAAAAAATTAAGAATAATTAATAAAAATATTTAAAAAGGTCAACAACTATATTTTTCAAAATCAATGAAATTTTCTTTTTATTTACTTGTGTCATGTTTAATTCATGTATATTTTTTTTTATGTTTGTTTTTTTTATTTTAGAATATTATGTATGCTTTTAAAATTTATTTTTTTTTTATGTATAAAAAAATATTATTTTTTATTTCTTATATTTATGTGCTTTTTTTAATGTAATTTTTAAATTTAATTATGTTTATTTTTAATTTGTTATATTTATGTGTATTTTTATTATGTTTTAAAAGTATTATTTAATTGATTAAAAAAATATTATTTCAACATCACCACTATAACTTCACACACTACTGTAGAAACATACAATGAAGTTATCAACACTGACATCATCATGCGATCAAGTTATCAATTTCATCACACCATTTTTCTCACATCTTTGTGCATGCTTAAGTAGTTCAAAACTCATCAATCATATGTGAATCATTGAAATAATATAATAAACAATTTTTAAAAGTAAAAAGACCGATGGACCAACACGTTCGCCAAGTGAATAATTTCGTATGTCCTACTTCTAATGACGGAATGGATTGACGGACATGTCGTTTATTATAAATTTCAAGTTTTCTTTAAAAATTTTATAAAATATTATTTATCTAAAATTTATATTAACAAATTCCAAATTTTATTTTAATTTTTTTACAAACACTAAAATTGAATTAAATTCCATGACTAAAATACAATTCCAATTCCATTTTCTCAGCCATCCAAACACACTGTGAGCGCGCTCTCTCCTCATCTCAAACCCACTCTTCCCAAATCCCCAACCGTTGCCTGCCACTCTTCACTGCCGAAACGCCGCCCTCCTCCGCTGAATCGGAAATTTGATTTATGGTTTCGAAGCTCACTCTATAAGCTTCGATTCGAGTCATCTATCGGAATACTTGGGCCCCGAATCGCGCGACCCGTGCCTTGATCGCGACCGGTTATGCGTGAGCTGTCATTCTTCGTTTGCTTCAGCGATTTTAATCCGATTTCTGGATTTTTCGTGGTCTTATAGCTAGGATTCAAAGCTTAGAATATTATTTCGAACCAAGCCCTGTCTTTCTGTGCAAATCCAGACGCAACCAACCACTTTTCCGGCCCATCCCAGCTTAGTTTGCTTCGAATCTTGGGTGTTAAGCTCGATTTCCAGCTCGAGTCCAGCTTTGTCCAGTCATTTCCAGCTGCGATTTGAGCTTCCTTGCAAGTGCTTTGCCACGAGACTCCCTGTTCCGGTGTCATTTGAGTTTAGCTTCGAGTTTGGAAGCATTTTAAGATCGATTCCAGCTTGTTTTCCTAAGGTATAGGAGCTGCGGGATGTGAGATTTTTCCCCTTCGAATTTAAAATTCGAGTGATCGCACTACATTGATTATATTATTGGTTATATGTGCCAAAGTTGGACGAGAGCTAGGTGTGATTTCTACAACCTATAATTTATGTCAAATTAGTATTGCGATATTTTAAAACTTTAAAGTGTTTGCAAGAATTGTTGGGACTATTTTGAAGAATATTGAGCTAGAATTTATCAAAGTAATTGGATGCTTGAAATGTTGGAAATAATAGAATAGTTGGATTATTTAAGTAATTATTGTTGTGTGGGAAATTTATTCGGCTTTGTGTATTATTTTTAGGCCAAGGAGATAAAAGTTGATCATTGGAACCGTTGAGTTGGTACAGGTATGTTACAGTTTGGTAGCATACGATGGTAACACATAAATTATGTTATATGCATATTTATGTCATTTTATGTGATTTCGATGGGCTATGTGATATTAAATGCCTTGTTTCTTATATGTTCATTTATTCGACATATTATATGACATTTAGAATAAGACATGTTATGTATGATATTGCATTTTGAGTCCGATCGTTTTTGTTACCCGATTCATATTGATTGTACTCTTGACACTTGTTATTGTTTCGGAATCAGTGGGTGGCTTTCGAGCTGAGTGAAACATGAGACGAATATACGATCGTCCATAGATGCATTTTCTGCGTGAAATGCTCTTGAGATCTTGATATCATATGTATTTTGATATTGTGCCTTCCTATTGTATTGTTGACTGCTGTGTGTGGACCAAGTCGTGGGTGTTTGATCTGACAGAACACAACATACCTCACATACTTAGACATGGTGGTTTACCTATTGATATCGTACCGTTTCTTGGCTCTTGTTTACCCTGTTCATATTGAGCTCATTTACATGCATTGCATATTGCAGTCATAAATGTGTTATGCATTGTTTATGTTTATTGTTGTGATTATTTAATTGTTTCATACCAGAATCCTAATCTTATTTTTCTGGTGGGCTACTGTGGCTTCTTTTGGGCACCATGGTAGGTCACCCAAGAGGTATTGCTACGCTAGGCGGAGAGTCCGCCAGTGGAGCTCGGGGTTGAGGTTGGGTCATGTCATTGTGTCACCCCGCTATTATTATATGTTTTTTTTCATATATTTATATTTTCCGAGAAGATACCCCTAGTATTTTGTATTATGTTTGAGAATTTTTGAGGTTTGGTTATTACGTTGTTGTTGGCCTTGCCGGCTCTAGTATTTGGTGGGATGTTTTCTATTGCTTTTATGTCTGGCCGACACTCAGCTTGTGAATATTTGAGTTTGTTTAGGTCTTAGTTTGACTTAATTTGATATAAATAGTTGTCTGTGTTTTTTTTGGTATGTCCTATTTACGGGGAGGTCATACCGAATTGTTTCTAGGCCCAATGTCTATTTTAAACCAATTTTAGCTGCTTTCGATAATAAATCTTTAATTACGTGTTAATTTAATGTAATTAGAGTAAAGGAGCCCCACAGATGTCCAGAGCCTTTATCGTACCTCAATTCTCAATTTTCAAGCCCTCTAGGAAAAGGTTTCAGTCTCACACACTTCATTTTCTGGGCCTTTCAATTTCTTTTTTTTTTGGTTGGTTTCTAATATCATGAGATAATCTGCAGATTGATTGTAAACATGTCAGCAACTGCCTCAAAAAATGTTGGAATTCGAGTTGGGTCTCCGGTGGTTGAGCCTCCAGCGCACCCGACTTATGATTTGAAGGCCGTGATTCGGCTCGCTCTCGCTGAAGACGCTGGTGATCGAGGTTTAGTTTTCTGTTGGCAATCTATAGGATTCGACTCTTGTGATTTGAATGGTCTTATTTTTAAATGATGTGACGTTGATGAAAATTTATTTTTAGTTTTGGAAATAAAGATGGTACTGTAAAACAAGTGCAAGTTTTTGACATTGGGTTTATGGTCAAGAATGTTGTAACAAAGAAGTGGTATATGCTAATATGAGTATAGTTCTTAATGTTATTACAAGAATGATTCTTTGAAGGTTGTTTATCGATTGCATATATTGTGTAAGAGTTTTCAGCTAAGCATTTGTTACCATGCTCAAAATTTTGTTATCGTAAAACATATGAATCAATCAGGAAAGAACAAAGAGACATACATTTTGGGGGAAATAATTGTACATTGTGACTGTCCGAAAGACCGAAACTTCAAGAATTACGTTTTTGGGATAGAAAATTAAGAATTGAGTAGCAGAGATAAAGTTTAAATTTGATGAATCTAGTTACATGATGAAATGAAATTATTTTTCAAGAACTGAATTAAAGGCCATTGTACCGCGTAAACTCATTCATGAGTACAAATATTAATGATGAAGAGTTTGGTCGGAATTATCTATTTTTGTCTCATTTGCATTGCTTAGATGAATGTTCAAAAAATTCAGTTGAGCCACTGACTTGAGAATGTTGCCCTACTTTTTAAGCAGCTATGATTTTATTTTCACGATTTCATCGATATTTTTAATTGGAACAACAATTGACAAAAAAAAGTAAAAGTCGTAAACTATTAAGTTCGAGAACTTTTTTTCAAATACAGGGGATGTAACCTGTAAGGCAACCATTCCAGTTGAAACGGAAGTGGAAGCCCATTTTTTGGCCAAGGAAGATGGGATAGTTGCTGGCATTGCACTGGCTGAAATGGTATTCAGTGAGGTTGATCCTTCACTTAAGGTATCTAAAAACTTGAATCTCTATAATTTCTGCAGCTATTAGTTCTTTAAAGTATTTGTTTCTCTCTTCTGAAGAAAGAATGGTGATTTTAATAGTTGATTTGCATATTCGTCAGGTTGTGTGGTACAGAAAAGATGGTGATAGTGTATATAAAGGTCTGCAATTTGGCAAAGTGCAAGGTAAACTGAACTAGTTTCCAGTCTGATTAAATTCTTGTTTAGGAAATTCGAGATTATCTGATATAGATTCACGAAACTATGCAGGAAGAGCTCATAGTATTGTTGTAGCTGAAAGGGTTGTTCTCAATTTTATGCAGAGAATGAGTGGAGTAGCGACTCTAACTAAGGTACGAGCCTGACAGTTGGTCTTTCAATTTATAGAGTTATTTCAAAATTTATGCTGTTATAGATCATCAACATTTAAATGATGTGCCCTGAATGAACTTTTCTTCTCCAATGAACGTTCTGTGAGAAAGAGGCTATGCACTTGGATGTTCTTTGGATCACTCTTGGATCTTTCACTTGAATATTGCTATCAAGATTGTGGTCTCATTATTTACCTGTAGCTATGGTGAGAATAGGTTTGCTTTGACAAAAAGCAGGGAAGCGGGCGGTCAAACTGTGTATTTTTAATAGTATTTGAATTTTTAATTGATTGTAAATTTAAATAACAAAAAAAATATTTTTTTTAAAAACATTAAGAAAAACTATTTTCATCCAATAAAAGATGAGTTTGTATCGGATAATACGGAAGATGTGAATGAAGAGCAGGCAATCGAATTAGAATCTAACAAAGAATTAGACAGTGTGTTTAGATTTGTTTAATGTTCTTTTGTTGTAAAGCCTACTAAATATTGCAACTTTGAGAGTTCGGTCTTTCTAAAAATGTGAGAATTTATGCATGAAACTTAAATTTATCATATTTATGTATTATTTGATCTATTTGTTTGTTTGAGATAATTAAATTATAGTAAAAAAATTAAAAATACATTTTTAATTAAATTATTGTTTCCCACTAAACACTTGCATCAACAGTACTTGAAGTGTTCTAAATTTTACATTTCTTCTTGATATTCCTACATGCCTGGTAGTAATTACTCGGGCAACCATTTTTAGTTTCTATGGAACTCTTGCAGTAGGGTTTGCAGGATGTTGTTGTATTATGCTATACTAGTGCTTTCTTATCTCGTCTCCTTAAATTCATTCTTAATCTTGAAACGTGTGAAGCATTTTTAGGTCAATGTAATTGTTCTCCATTACAACATCCCAAATAGATCCGGTGATGAGCAGGATTAGGCATGTGTAGCTGATGGGGTTCAGTTGAATTTTTCACATAAGCCATGACAGTTGAATTGTTGAGTTCTCATATAACATATATAGGATTTCGAATGTGGGTTTGTGATTCTCACCCATGATATTCCCATCTTTCATAGCCACAAATCATCAAAAGAATTGAATAAGATTGCTTGAGAAAATTTTTGCTTCAAATTGTGGTTTGCGATCTTCGAGAATTCTCCATCACAAAAAGGCTGGTAGGGCTGGTGATGAGACGTTTGAATTGTTCTCCTCTGTGCTTAGTGTCGTTAGTCTTCAATGATGAAAAAATAGCGAATATTGGCTCTAATATTACAAAATTTTGTTGTTTAAATTTTATTAATTTTTTATTGTGCAAATACCAGAAATATATAGATGAGCATGACTCACAACTGCTAGAAGTAGGGTGTAGGGTTTAGTCCTCAATGATGAAAAGGTGGCAGATCAGAGTGATTGGCTCTAATGCCATAAAATTGTGTTTGAATTTTTTTGATTACTTTTTATTATTGGGAGATGAAATATATAGAAAGACAGTAACTCACGGCCTCTCAAAAGTAGAATAAACTTTATTAAATTCCTTAAACAATTATGATTGTTAAACTGAATAATGAAATGTTTGAAAGGTGAATCTTGTTGTAAAAACATAACAACCAATTAACAAAAGTAAAACAAATTCCTAAAATTAAAGATGTATATAAAAATATTTATTTTATCCAGCGTTTTAAAAAACGTAGCGTTGAGCCATAACATTTTTGTCCAGTCATAATGCAGCGTAAATAGCGTACCGCAAAGTGTAAGCTATTCGTGATTTAATTCAAAAATAGAAACATGTATGTGAGTAAATAAGTGAGATAATTAGCCACGAAACCATACCAATTCTTCATTACATGTCAAAATAAGTCAATCCAAATAACCAAAAACAACGTCAATTTAGAAATTTTGTCAACGAAAACAACATAAAATAAAAGTAATCGATATCATCCAACTCTATTTCACTATCATCATCAAATACTACCTATGGTTGGAAAATCTTCACTATCAAAGTTTGTTCATCATGAGTTTCAACATCCATATAATCCTCTTCCACATCAACGAGAACCAACCTTGCTTCTTTGGGACTTTAATTTTGGTCAAAATATGTCAATTTTGGGCCTTTAGCTTTTGCCCAAATAGCCCACGCTGTTTAACTCGCTATTCCCAAAGAATAGCGGTTGCTATTCATGCAAAACGCTATTACACGGGCGCTATGTAGTGCTAAGTCATAAAAATGCGCTATACTGCGCTATTTAAAACATTGATTTTATCATATGACCTTGATTCTCCTGACATGAAGAAACTTGTTAGACTTAAATTTCTTGCAGGCCATGTCAGATGCTGCTCACCCCGCACGTGTTTTAGAAACGAGGAAAACTGCTCCAGGTTTACGTTTGGTGGATAAGTGGGCGGTATATATTGTTTTCCATTCTTCCTCTAAATTTAATATCAATGTCCAGCCACTTTTCTTATTTCTGGCCTTTTGCTTTATTTTCTTGAAGGTATTAATAGGTGGAGGACAGAACCACCGAATGGGTTTGTTTGACATGGTCATGATAAAAGACAATCATGTATCTATTGCTGGAGGTATCGCAAATGCCTTGAAATCTGTGGACCTCTATTTAGAGAAAAATAATCTTCAAATGGGTGTCGAGGTAGCTCATTAATTTTTTTAGTGACCATGGATTAGAGTTCTTGTATGCTATTACAGCGAAAATTCTTGTTTCTGAAACATGAATATTTGATGAATGTTCCTGAGGAATAGGTTGACTTGTCCCTTTAAGTTGGCTATGTGGGCAACGCAACTTCAAATCTTCATGATTGGAATTCCCCAATCTCTTCTACCAAGAAAGAAACTTCTTTCTGAATTTCTGATCATGGAATTTTTTTTCTTGTCTTTGGCATTATATCCATGATTAGATCCGAAGGGCATCTGCATCTCTGTGCAACATCGGATAAGATTATTGCTTCCTTTCATGCTTATCCGTGTTGCTGGTGGTTTTGGTGTATGAGCTCAGCTCAGTCAATCTATATTGAATTTGTTGGATATACCGATGTAATTTTAGGCTAGTCAATGAAAGAAAGGGGCATGGTCAACCTCTGTCAACCACTTTGTTTACTCTGTCGTCCATGTGGTTGTCATATGTGGTCTTTTATATAACATACGTTTTGCACATTTTTCCTGGAGTATTCATTTCAAAGTTTGATAACCAAGGTCTTCTCTTCTGCTAACAGGTTGAGACGAGGACACTGGATGAAGTAAATGAAGTACTGCATTATGCATCCACAACAAAGACATCCTTGACTAGGATAATGCTTGACAATATGGTTGTCCCTTTGTCTAATGGGGATGTTGACGTTTCCATGCTGAAAAAAGCAGTGGAATTGATCGGTGGAAGATTTGAGACTGAGGTGAGTTATTCATATCTTTATTGGTTTCCATTCAGTAATCTTTCAGTTTCGCAGACAGACAACAGACCGCATCAAGAATCATTTGTTAAACATATGATTTAAGTTCATATACTAGATAAATTAAAAAATGTTCTGTTATGTTTGGTATCCCGGTTCCCATAAATCCTACAAAGTTAAATAGGTTCCTACTTGGTGTGTTTGTGTTTTAAATATGTGACTGGATGGTTGGGTGATTAAGACTTGCATGCTTGTACGTGTTGGAGCATGTTTTAATATCATGCCTAAAGAATGTGCGACATATTTGTAAGCATTGTATCAAAATCTCTATATATTTGAGGGCCATTTACTTGTCACTAGAATTGCCAGGATAAATGCATGGTATTCTAGACAGTAGCAGCAAGAAGGATTTGGGCATGTTTCAGCCATAAATATTTTTTGAGCATGAGATAAATCACATTTCTACTATAAGCCTGTCTTACTTAGAGAATGCATGGATGGTACAGCTCGTGATATAAATATTTGTTTGCTTTTGTTGGTTGGTTGGTGTTGTCACCTGTAGGTGGTCTACTGCTCTGTGTCTTTATATTTGTTATAAATCAATTGCTCAGATTTCCCACTTGTTACTTGTTAAATAATTCAGCCGAAAAAATGCTTATACACATAACTTATCAGTCGTTTTAGAGATACAGAAAATATCAAAGACCTCAGCTCCAACATTTGTCCCATTGGGAATAAATGGAATATGATTTTGTTTATGTTATTATGTAAGCTTACGATCACTTTTGATATAACCAGAAAAAAACCAATGCTATTCACTTGCAACTTTGGTCAGCGGGGTGTAAATTTGTTGTACTGATGGGGGGTGATGTACTTGCATTATGAAAAATAAGTGGTAGAACTAATTATGTTATTATTTTTGATGGTATGATGATGGTCTCAGTAACAAGGATATTTCTTTGTCGAAAGGGTATTAAATTTTTTTTTTTCCAAATCTTAAGACAGTTTATTTGTCAAAGACTCAAAGCCGATTCTTGACAATGATTTGATATTCTAGTCTTTTGCTTTATCAATTAGTCATGTGCGGGAAATACAACTAAAACTGGTTTTAATCAATTGTGAGAAATTTTGAAAACAAGCACATAAGAATCAGATATCACAAATTTTAACTGAAAATCAAAGGAGAGAATTTGTAGAGGTACGGAGTTCATGTACTCGTTGGACATCCTTTTTTTCTTACATTTTGGATGTAAATTGTAATCCACTATAAGTTTTGATTCCGATGAAACCAGCTTCAATAATTTTTTATACTTCTTGCTGCAGTTACTCCTAATTCATCTCCTTTAGACCCCATTTGAATTATCTCTAAGCTGACAACTAGATTCAAGCCCCACTCAGATTATAACGTCGTCGTGCTCTATCTCTGCTATGTCCTCATCTATATTTAAATGAATTTTATAATGTTTTATTGCTGTTCATCAAGTCTTATTTGATCTGTCTCTTCCTCTGTTAATGTTTGTATTTGTCATGGTCTCACATGGCCTAATTAGGGCAATTATTGGTCGTCTCTCGTAGCCGTATGTTCATATTGCAAACTGGAGAAGACCAAGTTAGTGTCTTGAAATCTTGTGAACTGGTTGTCATATGTCGTAAACACCAAAAACATCTGAAAACCGAAAAGTAAGAGTTTATTTTTCCGATTTATGTATTCTAACTCAGTTGACAAGTACTGTTGGATATATTTTCCAAGGCGTAGGTTTTTTTATATTATTATTATCACCACATGAGTGGACTACATTTTAGTGGTCGGTTCCATGCCAAAAGTAGAACAAGAACGGTAATTTGAAATACACAATAGGTTTGATTGAAGAGTGGATAACTGGATATGGTGGATGGGTTTATCCGTAAGTTAGAAAATCTCCGGACAACGTGATTATCTGGATTCTGGAAATTATGATTCGACTTGGTTATATTGAATGGCAGCATAGGACTTATCTTCCCGTGGTATTTAATACCTTATAGTGCCAGTTTTTTGGTTTTGATTTAAGCTGGCAAAAATTGTATTCATGTTCGTTGACAAATAGGCTTGAATGAAATGATTCTTGTATCAACTTCATCCTGGTATTTTGTCTTTGCTTCACAAATCAATGTTATTTCTTATTTAAAGAGATGCGGTTGCATACTTGTTTTGTGGAAGACTGCATTCGTTTTTGGGATTCTCAATCGCATAATCTCCATCTAAATGAACTATGCAACCTTCTGTTGCAGGCATCTGGAAATGTCACCCTTGAAACCATTAACAAGATTGGACAATCCGGGGTGACCTACATTTCTAGGTACTTATTTTTGTGATAATTCCTCTGTATTTGGTTCGGAATTTTCCTTGTACGGTTGAGATAATTAGTTAACTGGCTTCCGTCTTTAGTTAGGCTCGTCGTGAGAAATGAAAAGCACAAAAAGGAGAAGCATCCCATGAACTTTCCATGATCAACAATTTATTGTAATCTTTCAATTTTGCAGTGGTGCACTGACCCATTCTGTTAAAGCACTCGATATTTCCTTGAAAATTGATACGAAGCTTGCACTTGAAGTCGGAAAGCGAACAAAGCGAGCATGATAATCTTGTAAATAGGGTAGCATTCAGGTTATATGGACTCAAACAAGGTGGACAAGCCATGCATCCTTTTCGACCGTTGGAAGGAAACCGAAACACCAGCATTGAGCTGAATGCAAATAAATATTCTCATAAACATCAAGGCATGTTAGTTCTGTTGTCGCCTTTATTCTTCAACCTCGAAAAATTTGATTGTCATGACTTAGGAGTGATAGAAAATCTTGTGGTTCACAGGCTAGTTTCTGCGCTGAAAATTTTACCCAACTTTCAAGTTCTTTTACATCTCGATAGATTTCCCGAGGCTCTGAAACTTAGGCGAATAAGAAATTCTTTCGAGTTTGATTGACGGATATGAAGGTAAGAATTGCGAAACAAATATATTGGTTTGTTTGGGTGAATAAATTGAGCATTGTATTTGAAATTTCCAGCTAGTTGCTCAAAATAAAAAAATAAATAAAAAAAAGAAAAGAAATGTCCGGCTGGTTGTTTTTTGAATCGTTATGGATTTCATATTAGGATTTCCTCCCTTCAAATACTCCTCTCACATTCAAGTGCTGCAAAGTCAATAATTTAGGACAATACTTTTTCTAATTTCAGGAAATATTTTTACAAATTATAAATTTGCAGCTACTGGAAGATATATTTTTGAGGGTCGATCTAAGTGTATTCGCTCATAAACTTGTAGTATCATTCTAATATACCCAAAAGAATATTTGAATAGGATTTCCGGGAAATGAGATCATGCTATTATGATATTGTCTTACGTTTGCATCTAATGATTGATATTTATCCATACATTTGAGGTTAACATTTTTTTAGTGAATCTTACATGTAAAAGTGTAGATTAGCTTGGTTGGGAGGCTGAATGTCTTGATAATATTTATTTTGGTCATTGTTTGTCATTTTTCCCGAAATCGTACTTTTTTTTTTTGGATCGTCAAATTCCTTTATGTTTCGTAATATTTCACATTTCTGTCTTTCCCGTCATATCCCTCTTAAAAACTAATATCCAGCTCTACTTCTCTTGACCAATCGGATTAATCTAAAATTTAGTCTCTCTTTTTATGTCACAACCCTCATTAATTCTATTTTTTTATTGACTCGATTTGGTCATCCATTTTCAAAAATATTCTCGAATTGGTTATGTAAGTTTAAATATTTTAAAAAATTCAAGCATTTTAAAAAAACACTGGCTGATTAAAGAAAATAACGTACTGTTTAGATCGAGTCGTACGGTTAGATATCACTTTGTTTGTGACATGGGATTGGTAAATGAAATTGATGCTCCGGGATACATCTCGGGGTATCATCTGATGGTATCCCGAGATATATCAATTTTTCACATAAACTTAGACCGAGATTTATAAGCAATAAACAGGCTGTCGGTGATGGTTGTCTCAGATAATTATGACTGGTTCACTATCTAAACTAAGACCTGGACTTGTTAGAATCATCAGAGCTTGGGTCACGTCTCATCAGATCACGAGTCTTGTCCTCTCAGGTATGGATCGACATCATGGGGTAGATGGTTTAAACAATCTAAATAAAAGAAAAGTTTTATATATATATATATATATATATATATATATATATATATATATATATATATATAGTTTTTTATGGTGACCAACACTATATGCCTACTTCATGCCCACAATGTACAATAGATGAGTTGACCGATACAATAGATGAGTTGACTTGTACATGGTGAGCATGAAATGTGCATATAGTGTTGGGCACCATAAAAGAACTATATATATATATATATATATATATATATATATATATATATATATATATATTTTCTTCCCGATTACAACGTGAGAAGAGAGATTTCTGCACTTTTTTCACCACGGTGTTTCTCCTATGTGTTCTTTTATCTATCTCCCATGTTTTCTCTGCATGACTTGGACATCGAAAGGGTCATGTCGGGAGAAATTCCGGCGCTCCTAACCAATTTATTCATGATTTTCAGGAAAAAACGAACGGAGAAATCACGAAAACGAAGGAAGAAAGTTTTGGGAATGCATTAGAAATATAATAGATGATGGAAATATAGAGATAAATAAGATGATATGACAAAATAGTGATTGGTATGATTTTAATAAGAACGATTGGATTTGTATATTGGGTTGTGAAGTCTAATACCTCGTTAATTTATATACAACTAGCAACCGTGGCACACGCGATGCGTGTGCGACGTTTGTGTATGAATATTAAGCATAACATGTGTGATAATAAGTGGACTATGATATAAAATTATACATCGCTTTAATCGTAAAATTTTTTTACTATACCTCGTAAAATTTCCAAAGCAAGAACCCAACTTTAGACAAAATTAATATTTGACCTTTCAAAAACTTTAAAGAAAGAACCGAGAGAAAGAAAGACTACTAACCAACGGAAATAAAACAGTATATGAAAATCGTACTACATGTCGTCAAATTTAAACCGGCGGTGTTGGTTTGAAGCTACATTATATACTACTCATAAGCTAGTAAAGTAAAATTTCATCAAATTGAGTAACATAATGAGAAAAATGAGTGAAGCCCATATGTAAGAATTCAATAATCAAATACATATTTTAAGTTTTTTCACTCATAAAAGAGATTCTACATATTTAATTGCAATTGCACCACTGAGTAAATATTATTTCGCCTCATACATAAGTTTTTATGTACCATCATAGCTTAAAATTCCCAAATTTGATCAAATTCATACACTGTAGCACTGCTAAAAACACATTTTCTTGAAATGGGCATAATTTGAAATACGTAAAGCATTACCCTCATTGAAAATCAAAAGCATCATGAAGACAATTATTCAAATAATACTGTTGCATGTGTAATCTCGTATATTATCATGTTAAGAGCAGAAAACTGAACTCTACAATAAATGCACAAATTTCACTCCACATCAGAAAAACCACAGCTTAAACAAATTGTCATATTCTCTAACAAAATCAAACTCAGACTAAAGATGACACCAAATCCAAATGTAATACCTTGGCTAGACCAACATTGAAGATGAGAATATTTTGGTGTTGGAAATAAAAAAAAATTTAACTTGTTCAAAGTATGTAGAGAACCTTCAGATTCCTAAAAAAGGTGAAACATCTTGAAAATTGAAATCACAAAAATATTGATGGTTCTCATCTTTAAATTCCACTTCTCTATCATTGAGATTGGAGGTCAATTCAACATAATTCAAGAAAATAAGGAAATTGATCTAAAGAATTTGCAAAAAGAATTTACTTTAATAAAACTACACCAAAGAACAGTAAGAAATCAAAATGTCATTTACTCCAAAAAAAAATTATGAAGATATCATATCACAACTTACTTACAATCTTCAGTGCAATTTTTAACCTAAATACAAAATGAAACAAACAAATATTATCGGGTAAGAAAAATATGAAAAAATAATCACCTACATAATTTTTTTATGATAATTTAAACGCCAAAAACATGTTGATATGCATAAATAGGGAAGAAGAAATCAGAATTGCAACATCTCGAGAGTGTAAAATGGAAAAAAATGGACAACATAAAATCATTAACAAACAGAGGTAAAGGGAAGAAGAATGAAAGACTAAATGAAATTATGTTCATGATTTTCAATAGTGAAAGAATAAAATATAAATAAATAAACAAAGTACATTATTCCATACATGTAGTCGCCAAACAATAAACACATTTAACTACATACTTTGTCACGGTCACAAAAATGAGTAGTTCTATTTTAAAATCAAAATGAAAAACTATTCGATTACGTACATCTATCATATTAGAGATGAAAACAATAAATAATTTGTAATCAATATAACTAAAATGGAAACAAACAAAGCCAATGGAACAAAATTGAAGAAACAGAAACCTCGAAGAAATGAGAGGCCAAATTAAGGGCGTTTGAAAGCTTGTTCTATGTATAATCAAACTTCCAATCTCGTTGCTGGAGAAATATATCAGTTTCGAATTAGCAAGAATCAAATTCTCAATTATGTCACTGTCAAAATTTATCAACTTCGAATGAGCAATCGGTGAAGATCTGAAATTATGGATTTGGTGCAAATATAAGTGGTTATGGGCCTACATATATGAAGAAACAGAAATTTGTACCATATAAAGGAATAAAGTTTCGTCCTCTGGTTCTGATTTGTCGAGAATCACACGACTTCGATCAAAACCCATAAAAATTTCAAAAAATATTTTGTAGGATTTCTATTTATAATCAAACTTCCTATTCAGTGTGTCGAAAAATTTGTCGGCATCGACTGATGAACAAATGAACCAATGAGTTTTGAAACGATAGATTTGTGGCAGAAACCGATTGGTGATTATGACTTCCTTTCTCCATCTTACCCACGATGATGGAAGAGGTGGGCGGCGGTTTCATTTCATTGGTTTTGCCCATACCAAACTGACGGGCCTTAATTAAGTTAAAGTTTTTTTTATTTTTATTTTTAATTTTTAATTGATTTTGTCATGCAAAAATTAATAGGTCATACCAAATCCTCTCTCTTTATAATATAGAAAGAGATTAGGATTGACGGTGTATGGAAGTGGAACGAAAATTTGATTTTATCATGGAGTGACACGAGTGTAAGAACCATGAATTAAAGTCGAGGTACAAGTTACATATTTGCACATCATATAAAAGGACTAAAAACTCCAGGGCTACCCGTCAAAAAAAAAAAACAAAAACTCCAGGGCTATTCTAAAATTAAAAAAAAAAAAAGAAAAAAAAAAAGACACCTCCAGGGCTAGGCTTAGGTTTATTTTAGTTTAAATCCGCAACAAATATATTCTAATTCTCAATGTAAAACGTAGACTGAAGATAAAGTTTGTATATCCTCAATAATCATACTAAATTAACAATTTTATGTAATTATTTTTTTATATTAATAAATCGGTTTGATTTGGTGGTTATTATTTTTATTTAAAATTTCACCAAACCAAATTAATTCTTTATAATGAGTTGATTTCTAAATCCAACCACGAATTTGACTAAAAAAGATCCAAACTCACGTTTGCTTTAGCTTGAGAACATTCTTCATGCGATTTAGACGACATTAGCGCCGAGGAAAGAACATTCGGACTTCGCAACAAAACAAATCCGTGAAATATATTTCAATTGGGGTTCCTAGTGGATGTTTTTTTCTTCTTTTGAAATGTATATCAAATGAGAGTAGTATCTTGTGACACGATCTCGTGATTAATCATCACCACACATATTTACAATAAAAAATAATATATTTTTTTAAAATATCAATGAGTCGACGAGCATAGAAGATGTCTCGCCTCACGGATAGGCAAGAATTCAAATTTTTTTGAAAAGGGTGAAAAAGTGACTTCCTTTTTGCATATATTCTCACAGCACCACCACCAAGCAAGAAAAAGTAGTTGTTCTGTTCATCTCCCCAACCAAAAGCAAATTCTGTGAATTATACATCTTGAAAATGCAGAACTTGAACAAACTCCATCTCCTTCTCCTTTTCCTCCACATTTTCGAGCCATCGTCGTCGAAATCCCATGAAATCCCACCAACACACTGTGGGAACATAGTCATTCAAGAACCTTTTTCTGCGCAAAATCCCACAAATTCTTCCATTATCTCAAACCACATGATCCTCTGCAAATCTGGTAAATTATACTTGAGAACCACCATCGGCCTTTTCCCGGTTTCCTCCGTAGATTACTCGGCCAAACTCCTCACTGTTTCCCACACTTATTGCTCTTCAACTTCCAACTTCATATCCCCCCACCATCTTTTTGCTGGATTCCCTTCTCCTCCAAGCTCGAACTCGCTAATACTACTAAATTGCTCGAAGAAAGTGCAGAGAATTCGTTCGTCCTCATGTGATAATCAGACGTACTTGGATCATGGCTGCGGCGATTTATCCGTAAAAGGGTCGTCGTTTCCTTGTTTGGCCATTGATGATTTTGAAAGCTTGGGAGAGAGTTTTGATCCCTACAAGGAGATGGATTGCACACACTACAGGCGAGTTTACAGAAATGCAGGGGAGAGATTAGAGATGGGAACCCAGATTGGTTTCGGTATTCCGGATCATGTTCCGAATCCTTGTGATCAGTGTGAGAAGCCTGATGGGAATTGCGGGGTTGGGTTAAGATGCATCTGCCATCCCAAGAAATGCAGTAAGTTTTTTCTTTTGGATCGGAGCAATTCATTTTTATTTTCTTTAAGTAGCAATCCATATAAGTATTCTTTTAATAAATGATCATTATAGTTTTTTTTTTTAAGAAAATATATTAGATAAGGTTTTAAAAAAGTTTGCCCAAAGGTCATTTTGTTAATATCCTTTGAAAACACGCATGAACAGTGTGTTATTTGAAAATATTGAAGATGTACGTGCTCAAGATTTGAAGACATGGAGTTAACAAAAATCATTTTTTCGTGAGAAAGTTTTTAGTAATCTCGATATTTCAAAAAGACAAGTGGATATGTATATGTAATTATTCCTTAATTTTATGTCACTGAATGAATGATGAAATAACTTGGGAGGAATTCTTTTATGTTAAAATTTGAGTTTATGATTTTTACGCATTTGTTCACGACGTATTTCATATACTTGGCTCGAATATGTATCCCATACAAACAAATTTCAATCAAATGTGTTATAAAAAAAAAAACTATTTTGAATTTTTTTTTTAAGAAAAAATTCGAAAACTTATATAACTATGGCCCCGTTTGATTTTAAAAGTCAGGCCAAAAAATTATTTTTTTATGTGCTTTTCGGTTAATAAGGTGTTTGGTTGACCAACACTTTTTTGAAT
This sequence comes from Henckelia pumila, assembly GCF_033568475.1. Taxonomy (NCBI): domain Eukaryota; kingdom Viridiplantae; phylum Streptophyta; class Magnoliopsida; order Lamiales; family Gesneriaceae; genus Henckelia; species Henckelia pumila. The sequence goes on from NC_133121.1 coordinate 18,505,367, forward strand.
CAAAATTAGAGCTTTTTTAAAAGTAAAAAATTGTAACTTTTAAAAGCATTTATTTTAAAAAATCTCTACAAAATCCAAACGGATTTATAAATCACAATTTTGGTATTTGAATTTTTCGCCAACACACTTTTAACATTCATTGTTGCTCTTGCAGAAGATAAGGTGATTTCAGTGGGTGCGGTATTAAATCCCTTTGGGAACATCTTTTTCTCTATGTTCTTCTTCATCCTTACGATGGAAACTCTTTGAGGATACCCATCTAGAATCTTGTATCTAGAGCAGGGTACGGTACGGTATACCGTATATCGTACCAAACTACGATACCGTATAATATCGAATTTTTTGGTATGAAGAATTTTTATATCGAACACCGTATCAGAAATAAAAAAAATTCAGTATACCGACAAATTTCGGTATTTCGGTATACCGTACCGTACCGAAATTTTTGGTATATTCGGTAAATTTTTCGGTATGATATGATGGTATTTTCGGCATTTCGGTATTTTTCCCCAACCCTACTTATATCTCTCTTCTTCTTTCCACTTTTTTTTTTAAGCAATATCTTATTCTGGGCAAATAATGTTATTTTGTCGAAGAACACTTTTATGTACAGCAATATCTAATTTAAATTAGTTTTTGTGAACATTTCATGTCATAATTCATATACTTGGTGCCTTTTAATTTTGAGTTGTCATCTTCAAAAAAAATAAATAAATAAATAAATTTGAGTTGTCTCGCAATTTTGAGTTGATCTCTTGCGAAACAAACCTACAGATCTATGTCCATAAGATAAATTGATTCGATTCATATTTGCAATGAACGATAATACTTTTGACGTAAAAACAATATTTTTCATGAGTCGGATCGAGTCAGAGATAATATCACAAATTGACTCACGAGACAATTTCATATTTGTGGTTTTAAAATTTGAAATATTTCAGTTACTATAGTATATTATTATTTTATACAGTATAAAAATATTCCGATCTAACCGTCTGGTTGAACCATTTTTTAAAAAATTTACGGATTCGATTATCGGTCGGTTTTGAAAACATTGGTCATAAGAGTTTTTTTCTTGTTTAATTTTTATGAAGTTCGCAGTTTTAAAGAGTTTTTATGAACAACTATTATTTTTTGTTTATGAGTTTTATCTAATCTTATGTTTTAATTAATTCAAAAATATTTTTACTCTAAAACAAACATAAAAATATATTATACATATATTGTAAACCTATGTATTTACTACGACAATGTTCATTAGTAAAGAAAGGCTTTTTCAAGCTCACTGAAAAATGAGTAATTTGAAATACATTATACTGTGTAGTTACTATGTAAATAAGTAATGTATCCTTGTTATGAAAAAACCACGTGGGAAAAATCATAGACAAGGGAAAAAAAATACAACTTTGATTGCTCCCCCTCTTGCAAGCATCACTTGAATTTATTAACCCATCTTATTCCAATCTTGTGCACTTATTTGCCAAAAATTAATTCAGATGCTGATTTTGTCATAGTTATGGTACTTCAAGACCAAATATCTTTTTATTCAAGTTGGCAAAAATAATATTTTAAGCATCAAATCCTTCTAGGATGATTCTATATGTATCACCATGCATCAAATTAGTGCATCCACGATAAGTGCAATATTTTCTCACAATCCGCTTGAAATAATTTGAGAAACTTTGCTAATATTTGCTCATATGCAACATGTCACTTGTCAATCATTTGTTATTGACAATCTCTACATATTGTATGTAAGGCCCTGAAAATATTAAGTTATTAATTACGAAATTAGAGATTTAAATTTCGTTCTTGAAAATTATTAATTGGAATTTATGGAAATTAGAGATGTAATTTTCGAGGCGAAAATATTTAATTTGAGAATTTACGGATATTTGAGAATTAAATTTCGGGATTCTTAAATTAAAAGAATAAAATATTTGAATGGATTATTTATGAGATTTAAGATTTAAATGTGGAGTTTGGAATTAAAAAGGATTTAATTTGAAGAAGAAACTCGAGCAGGGACCGAATTGCAAATATTGAAGTTTTAGGGACCAAAGTGCAATTCCCTAAAGCAAGTGGATTACACATGGCTTATATTTGATGCACTATACGTGTATGTATCACGTTCTTCAGATTCCATTCAGCAGCTACAACCGTGGGAGAAGGAAGGAAAGCTCCAAGCCATTTTTGTTCTTTGCAATTCCGGTAAAACTCGATCCGGCCGGTAGAATTTCAAATTGATCGTATATTTGCGATCACGGCTTCGAGTGATACACTTTGATGTAAGTTTGGCTAAATTCTACCGTGTTTGAATTTTAAGATGTTGTTAGAATTACGATTTGGTTGTATAAACGTGTTCTAGTATATACGACGATAGCGTATCTAAGTCGGATTTAGAAAAGATCGTCGTTTGGACATATTTTTGAATTATGGACTATTTTATGAAATTTCTGGAATTTTTGGGCTACTGATTTCGTGTGATATGGATTGAATTGAGTATAATGTGGTGTTTAGATGATGATAATATTGATGGTTATGATTTTGGAATTACCGAATTCGAGCCGTTACGCCGTCGGTTCTTGTTTGTTGAATTTTTGAAAAATGCAAGTGCTGATTTTGAAATTGTAGTGATGGAATGATAGTGATATGAGTTAGATATCAATGTTTGGTTGATGTTTAAAATATTAGAATCATCGGTTTCGAATTGATTCGTCATCTGTTTTCAAGGTTTCGAAAGAATTATGGCTCAAGAGGTTTACTCTCAATTCTATAACCAATCTACCATAGATTATGAGGTTTTGTTATTCAACCTCGATTGATTTTGATTGGCTCTTATTCCTTGATAGAGTCTTATTTTAATTCAGTCTCTTTAAGTCGAGATGCAAGTGAGTTGTTTTCACTTAGCAGATTTTGTCATTCAGAATATTTGTTCTTTGGATGACCTTGACTTGAGTGAGTTTTTTTTATTATGAATTTCAAGAGTCGTTGATCATTTGGTATATACATTCAGTATATTTTGATGATTTTGGCTCGTAACTGATAGAAATTTGGATTCAGAGTACCAGTAAGAGTTTTGGATTGATTGTATGATTTTTCCAGAACTTGAGAAATAGAAAGAAGAAATTAGAAGAATGCTTAATCGACTGATTAAAGACTTGGTTTTGTACTTGAGTTTCTAAACAAGATACTCAAATAATCAGGATTGTTGCAATCCAAACTGCGTTAGATTAGTTTGGAAAGATTAAAGCAACATTGAGATTAAATCAAGCGATTAGAGTTTGGTTGAGAATGCTAGATTGAGATATGAAACAAGATAACAGATCAGAGATAATGGATTTTGAGATGAATATTAGTTTGATTGTGCTAGATAATCTAGACATGAGATATTACATTCTGGAAAAGGCACACTACAACAGATTATATATCCATTCAGTTGTTTGGAAATGTTGTATGAATTACTTGGAAATCAGTATTGGCAAAAGAAAATGGAAGACGATATGACATAATTGAGTTTCCGATACCTACGTTTCCAGTAATAGAAACAAAAAAGAAGAGACTGAGTGATCTATGAATCAGTTTAGCAACTCTGAAGTCAAAACAAGAATAATTATTTGACAGATTTTAGTTCGAAATTACTCAAATCGTCATGAGTTTGCGATTTGTATTGAAATAGATTCGTTAGATTCAAGAATACGCTGTATTAGCTGTAATATCGATATGAGTTTCTAGCTGCTAAGAAGTTGGTGATATGATAAAATTACAGGAATTGTTGAAATTTATTGTCGAGATAGAGACTTTAGATTTAGTTGGTAGATTGTGGCATCGATTTTCAGAAGTTCTGAGTGTTTGGTTGTATGTGATTGCATTATGCCACCCTTTGATCAATGGATTGTCTGAGGTGACTATTCAGATTTGAGGAAATGCTCAGAACTATAGTATCTGATTCGATACTAACTGATAGATTTTGCCACTTGCTTATTGCAATTCCTGTAACAGTTATTCGATTGATATAGAAATCGTGTTTTTGATTAAGAAATGAGAAGAAAAGCAGAAGTTTCTTTGTGATGAGACGATATTGCAAATGTATCGGCGATCAGATCAGATGTTGCTTGATAATAGACAGAGAATATGAAGATTGTTTCGTACCAATTTTGAACAGAGCAGATTAGACAGAGTCAGAGTTTGAATCTTGAACAGAATGTTCAGTGAGAAATATTCTTTCCGGAGCAATATCTGATTCAGAAAGAAATTTCATTATGAGTTGATGAATAATCGATACAGATTTTGATCAGAAAGAATAAGAAGATAAGATACCAGAAAAGATATCTAAAGCTCTTAGAACTGAAGTAAGAATTACTTCAGTCAGCTTTACAGTCTACGAGATTCATTAGTACGATTGAATGCGATTTCGAGGACGAAATCATTCCTTAGAGGGGAGGAATTGTAAGGCCCTGAAAATATTAAGTTATTAATTACGGAATTAGAGATTTAAATTTCGTATTTGAAAATTATTAATTGGAATTTATGGAAATTAGAGATGTAATTTTCGAGGCAAAAATATTTAATTTGAGAATTTACGGATATTTGAGAATTAAATTTTGGGATTTTTAAATTAAAAGAATAAAATATTTGAATTGATTATTTATGAGATTTAAGATTTAAATGTGGAGTTTGGAATTAAAGAGGATTTAATTTGAAGAAGAAACTCGAGCAAAGACTGAATTGCAAATATTGAAGTTTTAGGGACCAAAGTGCAATTCCCTATAAAGCAAGTGGATTACACATGGCTTATATTTGATGCACTATACGTGTATGTATCACGTTCTTCAGATTCCATTCAGCGGCTACAACCGTGGGAGAAGGAAGGAAAGCTCCAAGCCATTTTTGTTCTTTGCAATTTCGGTAAAACTCGATTCGGCCGGTAGAATTTCAAATTGATCGTATATTTGCGATCACGGCTTCGAGTGATACACTTTGATGTAAGTTTGGCTAAATTCTACCGTGTTTGAATTTTAAGATGTTGTTAGAATTACGATTTGATTGTATAAACGTGTTCTAGTATATACGACGATAGCGTATCTAAGTCGGATTTAGAAAAGATCGTCGTTTGGACATATTTTTGAATTATGGACTATTTTCTGAAATTTTTGGAATTTTTGGGCTACTGATTTCGTGTGATATGGATTGAATTGAGTATGATGTGGTGTTTAGATGATGATAATATTGATGGTTATGATTTTGAAATTACCGAATTCGAGCCGTTACGCCGTCGGTTCTTGTTTGTTGAATTTTTGAAAAATGCAAGTGCTGATTTCGAAATTGTAGTGATGGAATGATAGTGATATGAGTTAGATATCAATGTTTGGTTGATGTTTAAAATATTAGAATCATCGGTTTCGAATTGATTCGTCGTCGATTGGATTTTTGGTTATTGACAAGACTTGAAGTTGATTAAACTTTGATGAGTTGAAATGAGTTTGGGAAGCTAATATTGAGTTTTAACATACTTAACATTCAGATTGAAGTTGAAGGATATCGAGTTCAAGTCGACGAGTCCGAATTGACGTGAAGTTGGCTGCTAGTTGGGAACAATTAGAGTATGAATTAACAAGAGTTGAGTGAGCAGATTTTTGAAGGAAGTGCAGATTTTTGGGACAACTTGTATGTGATCAAGAAGTGCCAGAGTTCAGAATAAAGGTATGATTCGACATTAACCTCGACAGATAGAATATCTCGAGAACGTGGTGGTTTTCGAGTTTATTAAATCACATACATGCATGATTAGTTGTTTTACTTAATCTTATATGATCTAAATGAATAACTTGACTTAATTGATTTGGTTGATATATGAGTTGTTTGATTTAAACATGATTACTTGTTGAGATTGATGATTGATAATTTATTTGAGATTGATAAGTTTAGATTATTTTGAATTGTTGAGTTATGGTAGATTGGTTATAGAATTGAGAGTAAACCTCTTGAGCCATAATTCTTTCGAAACCTTGAAAACAGAATCGAAAAGAAAATATTGGAAGTGGTGAAATTATATATGAGAGGCTAGAGATCTGGCTTGATTTCTTTTTGCCACGGTTCTCAGTATATTGTTCACAGTCCAGGGAATACGAGATTGACCACCTCGAGCGGGAGCGTAGGTGGGAGGCTTGATTTTTGGCCTTATTATATTCCCGGGATCCCAACGAGATGATTATTGAAAATATCGATTCTGTGAGATTTGAATCCTTTAACCCTCGACTTGTCTTTGAGTTTTTATGTTATTGAATGAATTTTCTATGAAAAATATTTTACAGGTAAGGGTATAAGGAAATGACGATTGGGATAGTAGATTACTTGTTTGAGTTATATCTACTTGATTTATATAGATGTCTTTCATACTGAGATTTATTCTCACCGGAGATAATCGGCTGTTGTTTTGCTTGTATCTGTGCATTGCATCAGGTTGAAGGGTAAGCGAGTCAGACTTGACATGGAAGCGAGAGATTGAGAGATTAGAGTGGAGACTCGGGTGATAGAAGAAGTCTATGTTCTTTTGTAATGTCAAGCATGTTAGATTAGAATCCAATGTTGATATGTTAAATTCATTGGTTTAGTTTATCCTTTCATGTTTGATGTTTGTATTAAAGGCTTGAGATAAGACTTTAATCTAGATGTAGATGTTGTTGCTACAATTGAAATTTAGTTGAGTCACTTTTGTAGATTCTACATGTAAACTTGAGTTGGTTTATATGAAGAAATGAAACTTATCTTGTTGTAGCATCATGCTCTCTTGATTATGAAGATGATTGTATTAATTATGCCATTAGCTTTGATATTATCATAGAGGAGTTAGCATGAACTTGTTCTAATTCTTTTGGATATGATTATGTAGCATTGGCATAACTTGTTAGTTGATCTTATGGCTTGGAAGGCATGGACAGCACAAACCAAAGTGCTGTTTTTTTTAATGTTGTGCAGACCTGCGTGGGGGCGAGCCCTTGGCTCGCGCACGCGCGATCTAACTAGCTCGGCTGCTGGTTTGTTTGCCCGCGCTTGCGCGCGCGCAACCTTTATAAAAAAAAATAAAATTTAGGCCTTTGATTGCTTGATCTTAATTCATGTATTGGATGAAATGTTCTTATTTGATCTTGGATTAATCGTAATGATTTGAGAGATTAGTACCCGAGTCCTCACATTGTAGTTCAAAATAATCATCATTTTGCATAATAGCAAAACACACGAATGATTATATCATTTCGATCTCAAATAATTTGTGAAATCCCATCTTTTAATATACTTTTTATTTTTCAAGAATAACATAATCCGAATTGGATTCATTTGAATAATTGATCGTTCACGCTTCTAGCGTTCTTTTTTATTTACTTGCAAGTAGTATAAGATATGACATCAATTCTTTTATAACGACCAACCTCCGTTATTCTTTTTACATTAAGATATTCGCTCATTTTGTTAAAGGGGTTCTTCGTCACTAAAGCCGATTTATATACTTTGTTCAACTTGAACATAAATAAAGCTAAATAGTATAAATGATTTTATACACAAGATCAAATAATGTATTTTGAGATTTAAACTTTGAACGCCATGTTCACTTTATATTTCATTGAGATCGATCTCAAAAATATTCTTGTAGCTTATAATTCCTCCCCCTCAATGTTGAAAAAATTGTTTTACAAGAATAACAAATGAGAATTTCGCGTCATAAAATCTCATTGCTCAAAATAATTGATCATAAGATCCAATTTATTTCCAATATATTTACAATCTGTTCAAGAGATTTATGTAGTGCATTTCTTGCACAAACATTAACTTTCAATACATAATCATTTGACATAATATATATTTCAGATATCCCCAACTTTGACGCATTTATTCCCATGGTTTAGTAGTTGATTGGAGGCAAAATAAATCAACTAAACCAACATATTTATAATCATAAAATTGGTATGCATATCCTCTTTTGATTAAACTTGTCTTGATTACATATTCTGGAAATTTTTCTCAGTACATATTTTTGAAAATATTATGTTGCGCTTCGTGGGCCCACGTTATTTATTCATTCCAGATAATATGGGGATTCTTTATCAATTTGAGCTAATGATAGTGATATCAAATTTGATAAGACAATAAGAATTCACAAAATCTTCTGGATCTTTGATTAAAAAACCATTCTATTTATCGATCCAAAAGCTTTTGACTTATTCATCAACATCTTTGTGCACTATCAATAGTTTTTCAACTATTTATATAATTTGAATGCTCAATTCAATCCATTATGCCAAACTCTGAAAGTATTTGTATCAATGATACTTTTGAAGCTCTTTAGCTCTTCTAGAAATATTGATTTGTAATATAATATTTAAACCAAATCAATATCTACTAGATTCAAAAATACATATACATCATTATTGTGTATCATTATTTTATAATATCAAGCACATCATCTTTTTTCATCGTCAATCAAACGATCTTTAAGATCTTCCATACATTCATATCAACGTACGATGAAACATATAATTTGGATAGACATCAATGGCCGGTCTCAACAAACTTTTATATCTTGCTTGATAGATATCAATAAAATATTTTTACGTACTTCAGGTACGATAGTGATACGAGATACCGATGTACATTTAGTACAATACTTTGTTATGACATATATCTCAATATTTTGTGCCGAATTTATGATTCATATCTCGCTTCATACGAGATGACATGTTCTTCCTTGAAGAATTAAACTACAGTGTATCAACTGTGTTTATTGGCACTGTCACATTCACTTAAAAGAATAGACCACAATAATCAGACAACTTTCATAATTGTCATTCCTTGAACAAATTACTATAAATAAGATATTATAATAAAAGAATTGAAATTGAAAAATCGAACGTACCTTTTCAAATTCATGTATGCATCAAGTAGATCTTTTACCTTTAATAATGACATTCAATCTATCACGAATGTCATTTTACATTAAATTCATGTTTCTACATGTAAGATAATAACATGTGATAAAAATACTCTATCATTCGTTTAAAAAGTGATAGCTTAATCAAATGATTTTGAAAAAAATCAAAATTTATATCCACAATCAAAATTGAGGAATTTAAATCCATAATCAAATTTTATGGAATAAAGATTTAACAACCCAATATATCATTAAAATATAAAAAATTTCAAATCATCAAATTGCATAATTAATATTTAATACAATATATTGACCAGTAGAATATATTCACAAAATTTGTAGATCTATTTTATATCATCAAAATAATTTATGTTAATCAAAACACATGCTAGAGTTTTCCAAAATTTAGTTTAAACAAATACAAAATTAATTTACCAAAAATGAATTAGTTCAATAAATAAATAAAATGACTCGAAGTTAGTCATAAATCAACCCATTGACATCATCATTCTTAGGCTACCATCAATCCATCGTCGTCGTTGCCCAATATAGATGATGATCCAATTCATTGGGTTTAACATTTATTTTTCTTTTCGATTGATAGTGTTACGATTTTACTATCGCACATTCATAATTTTCAATCAATAGCGTAAGTAGTTCATCATTTAACATCAAGTCGCTATTTATAAAAATAGTGAGAAATAATATATCATGCTTCTTCTAGAGCATTAATAACAAATATATGATTTGAATCGATATCAAGTCAATATCTTTTGATATATATCTCACATATGTATTTAATAATATTTTCTTATGTGTATTGACAATTTTAGATCATATATCGATATTCTTTGAGAAATTGTATTAAATTTCTCAATTCATAAGATTCTCAACAACCAAAATAGCATTAAATTATATTCTTCGAGAATATTTTCAAATCTTGGATCTTATATAAATATTCTTCATGAATATTATCAAATCTTGCATCTTTTTATCAATATTTCAATATTGATACACTTTGACATGAGATCTATTTCTTCAATGATATTTATAGATCTTGGATATCATATCATATATCAATAATGATTTCTTCAGTTTCTTGATATACGAAATCATATATCATATTTTTATCATGAATCTATTCAGATTCTCATATATTATATTATAACTAGGAATCTCTTTAGATTCTCAATATATTTGATCTTATATCAAATCTTAATCTTGAATATCTCAATATTCAATATATTATATCATGAATATCTTTTGATATATCAAAATTGTAATCATGAATCTCTCAAAATTCTCAATATATTATATCATGATCATGAATTTATTCAAATTCTCAATATAAAATCAAGTTGTGCTACTTTATAGCCATCAACATATTTATGATATTTCATGGGCACCAATATATCAATTATTTTCATTGTGCTACTTCTAGAGCACCAATGAATATCTCTTTGTGCTACTTCTAGAACACCAATGAATATCTCTCATAAATTTGTATTGACAACACGTTGTGCTATTCCAATATCATCAATAAAACGAGAATTATTTTTATTCTCAGTTGGTTACAGCATCGTGCTGACAACGTGTTATAAATCATAATAGAAATAGAGAGATGAATAGATAGAATTCATGAGAGAAGAGAATCATATGAGTCAATACTCAGGTAAAAATTTTATTGAACTCCATCACCTCTATTTATAGAGAAAATAATAGAATATAAATCTTTACAAATATTATATTGACATATTTATTTAGATTATAAATCTTTCAAATCTACATAGATAAATATAATCTATAATAACGATATATTTATAACAATAATTAAAATTTAAAACTAATGGATTTCAAATTATCTCTCCAAACACAACCTAAATTATTTTTGTTAGATTATAAAATGGGAAATTTGAATTTAATCATGCGTAATTGCGTACCCTCTCACTGAAAAAAGAACTCTCCTAAGAATTAAATTTGAATTTGTATCTTTTAAACGGGGTGAAAATTACCAATTTATTAGTCTGAAAAAAGTCCAAAACCCCAGCAGTTGTGGGGCGATGACTTGTATATGTTATCAAAATCTCAAATATGAGATAATATACATCTTGAGTTTGAAATTCAATGTAATATCGTTTTTATAAAAAACAAAAAAAAACAAACATTGGATATTTAGATAATTGGCAACGTGTCACTATTGAAAATATGTGGGACAAATGCAATGTAATGAACACAAGAACATGATGTGTAATACTTCAAGAATAACTTAAACTTATTATTTTATATATCTCTATGCTGCAACTTTTTTAAAAATCAAGTGATTATTTGAAAATCAAATAAATCTAATTAGAAAAACATATCAAATGATCAATATATATGAAATCGAAATCGAAATCGAAATCGAAATCGATCGAAGATGCATGCCCTAGCTCCAATCCATCCTCTCAAGCAGGAAGTGCCTTTATTCCCTTCAACAATGGCTCTTCCAACATTTTCCCTGATTCAATATCATCTTCAGCCAATTCATCGTCTTTTTCACAAAGTATGTAAAATTGAAGGCATATGAATAATCCAAGTTTTAGTAGTATTGTAAGAAACAAAAGAAGCATTAGGGATGTCATGTTACGTATACACTATACACACACATGCGTATACGTTTTTCACAAATAGCTACCCTATATTTATAGTGATATTAATTATTATATACACATTCAACTTTTTGACTTTTACATTAAATTTTCATTGTAAAGTCAGATTGTGTAATCCAATTTTATCATAAGGAATATTATAATTATTGAGTGGGCAGAATATCAAAATTATATATATATATAGCGGTGGAATAGTGGTTCCTTCAAAGCAAGTTATTTTAATTTTATTTTTATGGAAAAATGTAATTCCTCTTTATAATTTAAAATATAATAAAATTTTATATCTGTTGAGATCTTGAGAAAATTCTTTTAGTCAGGTCAATACGTGTCACGATAACTGATCCGTGAGACTATACCACATGAACCTACTCTATCTTATGATATAGAAAAATGATAAATATAATTGTCCTTTTATTTAATTTAATTTAATTATTATTATTGTTTGGGGGAATGAGAATCATGGGAGATTGCCATTTTCTTTAAAATTTTGAGAATGAGAATTATGGGAGATTGCAAAATGGGTTAGGCAAATATGGTGATGATCAAGTCAGTTATTTATTCAGAAATCGTTGACCAGGTTTAAGCCATTTGGTTTAAGAAATTACCCATCTATTTTTTTTTTTAAATTTTTTGAGCATAGAAATTTCCCATATATTGATTTTCCTTTTCTAACAAATTATTTTGGGAAATTACTAGAAAATCTAATGAATAAGATTTTCATATTAGAAAAATCTTCCAATAACTTTTTACTCTATTTTGAAATCCATTCTACTATTTTTCGTACCAGAAAATATACATATAAGATTATATATACAAGCGACCGGTTCACACGCTTTGTGTGTGTGAAACATAATTTATGAATCATAAAATTGCATTTCAATTAATGTTTCTTATAATTTTCATATAAAAAACATTAGATAACCTAAAGAGCATATTGTTAGATGCATGATTGTCGTTTTGCAACTAATTATTTTTGTATAATTGTTCTTGCATTAAATATATGTCTATTTCATATTGCATTTAAATTTAAACATGAAAAAAGAATACGAAAATTTTAAAAAATATGATTGAAATTAACAAAATTTGTGTGGAAATGTCAATTTTTTTAGTTGACATATGAACATAATTACGACAACATCAAATACATATTCTAATATCAAATGTTTTAAAATAAGATACTCAGTTTTTTAATGTTGAATCTATTTTAATATAACTTTCTCCTTGGCAAGTCTTCTCTCATAAAGCATCTAAAATGTTCCATTCCTCATTTTTCCAAGCCTCATTTTGCCTTGTCCTCATTATGGCTTGAGCATTTATTTAGAATACTAAATATTTTTAACTAACAAACAAACAACAAACCCATATCCGAAACTCGTTGATTGATCTTAAATCTTTTGATTGTCTTTAGATAAAATTGGTGGCTATGAGGAAAAAAATTTAGATAATAATATCTTATAATTTGTGCATAATCACGCAAGAAAGGTATTCAGTCTGAATACTTGGGCAAAAATATTAATGTACATGTAACTCGTATCAAAAGCCTCATATATGCCTTCTCTTTAAAGAGAATTGAAATGGAGGATATCCTGTCTTTCTCATTCAACGTGAGCAACAATAGTGATATTACAACATAAATATATAGCCATACAGAGAGAGATCTTTGAGATTTAAGAAAGGAAACTTATGACTATAATCCCATGATTTAAGAAACAACCTCGATCCTCTCCTTCGATTGTGAAGCATCTGTACCGAATCCGTCTCTTTTGATTTGATTTGGATTGTGGGAATCTTTATCATCGGCAATTATAGTATCATCTTTATTTTTCACTAATTGTGAAGAGCTATTACCGCCCCGCAAACTTTGCCGAGGGTGGAGGCAAAGTTTGAGCTGGAAAAAGGCAAGAGTGGCTTTAGACATAGGTTTGGTAAAGATGTCGGCAACCTGACGCGAGGTAAAAACATGCTGAGTTGTGAGAAGGCCAAGGGCAACTCTTTCATGCACGAAGTGATAATCGAGCTCGATGTGTTTGCTTCGCGCATGAAAGACCGGATTGATTGTCATATTCAATGCACTAAGATTGTCACAGAATAAAATAGGAGGTTGAGTGAGTTGTGCTCCAAGATCTTTAAGAATAAAACTTAACCAAGTAATTTCAGCAGCAGTGTGCGCCATTGCCCGATATTCTGCTTCAGTGCTCGAGCGGGAGATAATAGTTTGTTTCTTAGCACACCAAGAGATAGGATTGTGACCAAGAAAGGTGCAATAACTAGTTGTTGACCGACGGGTGATTGGGCAGCCTGCCCAATTCGAATCAGAGAATGCACATAAATCAAGTGTAGTATGAGAGGTGAAGTCGAGACCAAGATTAATCGTGCCTTTGACATAGCGCAAGATTCGACGAACCATTTTTTGATGTGTCTGGGTTGGAGCATGCATGAATTGAGAAACAAAGTTGACACTGTATGCTAGATCAGGCCGAGTGAGGGTGAGATATTTCAATGCACCAACTACTCCATGGTAATGGCTAGGATCATCAAGGACAGCCGTATGACTGGGGCCTTTAGTTTTGGCTTCAAGCGGGGTGCTCATAGGCTTGCAGTCCACCATGTCTGTCTTCTCAAGGATAGTAAGAGCATAGTGAGATTGTGACAGATTTAGACCATCTGGGGTGTGGGTAATCTCAATACCAAGAAAATGAAGAATGGGACCAAGATCCTTCATGTCAAACTCAGTATGCAGCAGCTGGATAAATGTAGACAAAAGCTGTGAATTTGATCCTGTAAGAAGCATGTCATCAACGTATAATAGAAGAATTAAAGTTCCATGAGGGGAGTGCAGAATAAATAGCGAGGGATCAGCTAGACTGCAAAAGAAACCATGATGTAAAAGAAAGGAGCTGAAACGATCAAACCAGGCCCGAGGTGCTTGTTTCAAGCCGTAAATGGCTCGCTGAAGTTTGCACACATGTTGCGGGTATTGCGGATCAATCATCCCTGGAGGTTGTTCCATAAAGATGTCTTCAATGAGTATGCCATGGAGGAACGCATTCTTGACATCAAGTTGACGAATCTCCCAACGTCGAACTAGAGCAAAACTGAGTACAGTCCGAATGGTGCCAGGTTTGATGACCGGTGAGAATGTGTCAATGTAGTCTATTCCATCTATTTGGTGATAACCTTTGGCAACAAGTCTTGCTTTGAGACGATCGATGGTTCCATTGGGGTTGAGTTTGGGCTTGAGAACCCACTTAGAGCCAATTATGTGCATGCTCGGATCACGGGGAACAAGCTGCCATGTATTGTTGTGATGAAGAGCAACCATTTCTTCTTGCATTGCTGCCCTCCAACCATCATGATTAAGAGCAGCCTTTATTGAATGTGGTATGCGAGGGATAGATTGGCTGGAAACGACAAGTGCATATTTTGGGTTTGGTTTGTGAATACCAAGAAGGGATCGAGTGACCATAGGATGATGCTGAGGCTGAGATGGTTCAGATTGGAGGGAGTGGGGAGTGGATTCCGCACGTGAACTAACTGGAGTTGCAACAGAAATGCGAGATGTATCTGAAGTCTCTGGTTCTAATGTCAAGGTGGACCTTTGTATCGAAGAGGGTGGCGTAGATGCATCGGTAGAGAGTGGTAACGGAGGCAGAGGAGGTGACGGGAGGGATGGATCGCTGGCAGCTGCAGATTGAGAGAAATAATCATTGTTAGAGACAGAAAAAATAGTCCATGAATCAAAAACACTCATCCACTGGTCTTTGAAAATAATATTTTCATTACATTGTTGATCTTTGAAGGGAAACTTTTTTTCGTCAAAGACAACATGTCGTGAGACAAAAGTTTTTTTTATAGGTGGATGAAAACATTTATAACCTTTATGTCGATCGCTATAACCAATAAAAATACATGGGACTGATTTGGGGTCAAATTTATTTTTGCGTGTATCCCAAGTGTATGGAAAGCATCGAGAACCAAACACCCTTAAGTAGGAATAGTTTGGGTATGTGTTGTGTAATTTAAAATAAGGCGTAGCAGAGTCAAGAGAAGTGCAAGGTAGACGATTAATAAGAAACACAACAGTTGTAAATGCTTCTACCCACAAATATAAAGGAGCACCACAGTGAAACAACACTGACATACCTAGTTCACGGATTATCCTATGGCACCGTTCAACCATACCTGATTGTTCTGGAGTGTGTGGGCATTAGAGTTGATGGATTATTCCTTCTGCTTGAAAGTGCGAGCTAAGTCGCGAGTTAACAAATTCTCCACCACCATCGGAATGAAAAATTTTAATTTTTTTTTATCAAATTGTCTCGCGACATATTTTTTAAAGGCAAGATAAACAACAACAAATTCAGATTTTTGTTTGATAGGGATTATCCAAGTGTAACGGGAAAAATCATAACAATGCAAACGTAGTAGAGAAATTTTCCAAGAGATAAGACAGGAGACGGTCCCCATAAATCACAATGAATCTTATTAAAAATGGATGAACTAGAATTGTCTGACATAAAAAAAGGCAGTTTACTAAGCTTGGCCAATTGACAAGTATCACAAAGAGAATGTAACTTATTAGGTCCTTGAACATCAATCAACCCTTTTTTTTTTGGAGAAACTTAAGTGTAGATGTTTGAGGATGTCCGAGTCACTGATGCCACACTTCAGCGGTGCAAGACTTAAATCTATGAGAATAATGCAATTCATGTGGACTGGAAATAACATATAAATCACCCTTTCTTTGACCCTTCATCACCTTGTGACATGTCTCCCGTTCCTTAACACAAAAATCAACATTAGAAAATTCACAATTCACAGGATAGTGATCTGTAAGTTGGCTTATGGATAGTAAGTTTTTGTTGAGATTTGGTACATGCAAAACATCATTTAATGGTAGAACTCGAGTGCCATTTTTAATATGGGTATCACCAATAGACTTAATTCCTAATAAT
Organism: Henckelia pumila; assembly: GCF_033568475.1. Lineage (NCBI taxonomy): Eukaryota > Viridiplantae > Streptophyta > Magnoliopsida > Lamiales > Gesneriaceae > Henckelia > Henckelia pumila. The sequence continues at coordinate 18,521,896 of NC_133121.1, forward strand.
GTTCCATCACCTATAAGAACTGAATCATTACCGAAGTATGGTCATAAATTTTTTAACATACCAGGGTTACCTATCATGTGATGAGACGCGCCCGTGTCCGATGTCCATTCGGTGTCGTACACAGTGTTGTCTAGAGTGAGGGCGGCTAATGCCTTTGGGAGTTCATCATGAGTGGACTGTTTGTGGTGAGGGAGATACCAACAGATTTTTGCTACATGGCCTTTGACTCTACAAACTTGGCAGGTTTCTTCCCGATACATTTCTCTTTCAGCAGGTGACATTCGGCGTTGTCCCGGAGAAGGAGGTCTTGGAATCTTCGAGGCCTGGTGATTGCTGTCGTGCTAGTTGAAATTGTTGTTTCCGTGGTTCCTGAGATTTTGATTGTGAGCTTGAAAGCCACGGCCATTTGAGTTAAAGTTGGGTTGAGGATTGCGATTTGCTGAGCTAGATGATTGTTTCTGTCCGTAAAAGGCGAATTGATGGGTTGGTGTAGTGTTAGTGGTAAACCAATTTTGGCGTTGTTCATATCCTTGTAACAGAGAAACCAATTCACTGTAGGAAGGACGTGGTGGTTTCAACATGGTTGTGGTGAATGACTCATATTTGGATCTTAGACTTGTGAGGAGAGAAAAAACCTTAACTTTGTCAACTACTGGACTTCCTATGGCTGCTAGGTTGTCACAGATGCTCTTGAATTTGCGGATGTGTTCTCCAATGGTGGTATGGTCATCTTTGCATAGATATGTCAATTGTTGACGGAGGGTGAATTCTCTCTCTTGAGAGTCTTGTGCATATGCTTCCTTCAGAGCATCCCATACTGATTTGGATGTATCTTGTCCGATGGCAAGACCAAGTGCTTCTTCAGAGAGGGTTCCAATAATCCATCCACGACGGAGCCGATCTGATTTTTTCCATGCTGTGATTTTTCCAGTTGTTGGCGATGATTCTGTTGTTGTTGAATCTATTGTTGGTTCTGGTGTTTCGCTGGTGAGATGTCCAAGCAAATCTTGGCTTTCAGCAAGAGCTAGAGCTTGCTCATGCCATAGAGGATAGTTGTCTTGGTTCAGTTTGAGAGTGACGAAGTTGCTGACATTGTGAGAAAGAGAGGACATTGTGAATATTTTGTTGCTCACAAAGGCTTTGATACCATAAAGAAAATTGAAATGGAGGATATCGTGTCTTTCTCATTCAACGTGTGCAACATTAGTGAATTTACAGCATAAATATATAGCCATACAGAGAGAGATCTTTGAGATTTAAGAAAAGAAACTTATGACTATAATCCCATGATTTAAGAAACAGCCTCGATCCTCTCCTTCGATTGTGAAGCATCTGTACCGAATCCGTCTCTTTTGATTTGATTTGGATTGTGGGAATCTTTATCATCGGCAATTATAGTATCATCTTTATTTTTCACTAATTGTGAAGAGCTATTACTCTTAACTCAAACCATTTAGTGGGACTGGTTAGGGTGTGATGAAAGTGATTATTATTATTATTATTATTATTATTTCACAATGAAAAGAATTAACTTTAAACATATTACATGTAACTTTATTATAACTTCGAAAATTTTATATTACATGACCACATTTATCGTCCTCTGCTATACTTCACATTCTCTCCAATAATCAATCGTGAAATTTAATAACTCTGCAGATCCATCAATACTTGTTACTATTTAAATAAATCACTTTAAGCTAAAATTAATTTAATTTAGAGAACATATACCTGAAGAAGGGAACAACTGTCTCTCTTTCAGGTAGTGATCTCTTAAACAAATGTATCAGCTTAGTATGAGAGACATAAAACTCATTAGACAATGATCAATCAAGATGTAACGAAATCAAGATTTCGTTCTACAACTTTCCAACAAACTTTATTGTCATACCATTTTTTCATGCTTTAACTTAATTAAAAAGTATAGTGAAATAGAAAATTAATTACCATAAATGAAAAAAATAAAAGTTGCATAATTTGTTTTAGGAAAATTTGAAGGGAAAAAAATATTATTGTATGCATTATTATACAGAAGCAAATATGCAAATAAATATTTAACAACAAATGAAATCAAACATAACTTGTTCAATGCTAAAAATACGTTATTAATGAGATTATTTGCTTCCTTATAATTCTAGTAAAAGAGATTACAAAGATTAGAATACAAAGGGAGACGGAACGTGAGGGTAATAAAGAAAACAATGATAACAATGTCTAAATTCATTTGGTGCAAAAAAATGTATTTGTTATCAGACAAAATCAATATATAAAATAAAAGTAGAAACTTAACATAAAATCAATATTTTAACAGTATTAAAACTAAAAGGTAATGCAAAGTATAAACTCAACATAGAGAAAAAAATGAAGAAGAAAAAAAGAAAAACAAAAACATCTCCTTGCAAGCAACAATAAAAAAAAACATCCACTTCTTCAAGAACAATTTGCTGCAAAACACAAAAAAATAAAATAAATTAAACACAAACAAAATCAAAGAAAGAACACACACACACACACACACACACACACACACACACACACATATATATATATATATATATATATATATATATGATGTCGATTTTTTACTTCGGGTTCGGTTTGGTAGAATGGATCCTCCAACTCCTTTATAAAGCAGGTCGGGTCGGGTACCAATGAACTCTGCACAAGCAACAACTAGGTCAGGGGGGGGGGGGCTGAAGGTATTTTCGGCGTGACCTCTTTGCTGCCTAAGTCAGTGTCTTGAAGGCAGATAGTATGATGAATGCGAAAATAAGAGAATATGAGTGCGCGAATGTAAAAGTGAGAGTGAGTGTTGATGAATAATGAATAGTGAGTAATGAATGAACACAACCATAACAGTACTTGTATTTATAGGGATAAAATAGATTAAGTTATCTAGTCGAATTATAACATGTTATGTACTAGGACTCTTCATCCATTGGATCCTTCTTAAGTTTATCTCTATCTTGTGAATATTTGAAAAGATCCAAGCTTATCTCATATAAATCAGAGTCCTACTTGAACTAGAAAAGGATACTTGTGGCCCATTAAAAACAGCCCAGGTCGGCCCATAATGACCAGCCTTGATCAAAGTCCAACATAGCCCAAACTGGGCTGGACCTTGACATGTTGGGCCATATCGGGTAGACCCATTATAAACGGGCTCGGGTTGAAATATTTTATCGGGGTAACAATAGTACCTCCCTAACTGGTCTAAAAGAAGAATGAATTTAGACCAAGAATGTAGACCGGACCCCGAACTACTTGTGCCTCCTTTGGACGGCCCAGATTTGAATCCACGTGATGTGTTTTCAAAGAATGGTCTAGATGAAGGTCTGATTAGAACCGATCTCGAATAAAGAGCAATAGACGACAACCTGATGAAACTGAGCTCAAATAAAGAGCTGTAGATAACAATTGATGTTGCGGAGCGGATCGGGCTTTTAAGATAACCACGAGTTGCGTGGGATTACATGATGCCGAGCTTGGTCGGGCTTTGGAGAATATCACTGACGTGGATTTATGATGTCACTGATGTGGACTTTTTGATGCCACTGATGTGGGCTTTTGATGCCACTGATGTGGGCCACTGAAGTGGACTTTAAGTGCCAGACCTGCCTGGGCTTTGTATACCACTGATGTGGGCTTTGAGTGCCAGACCTGCCTGAGCTTTGTATACCACTGTTGTGGGGACCTCGAGTTGCTAATCTCATCTTAGGGCAATTAATGAATAATTAACATTCATTAAATATCAATTAAATAAACCAAGAGCCAAGTAAAATTTTTTTTTTTTTTTAAAATATCAGTGTCTCGCTCGATTGGTGAAAAACACCCGATCGAGCGAGCACAATTGCTCAACTCTCGGATGAAACCTAATTTGGCCTCGCTCGATCCGTCAACTTTTGCGGATCGAGCGAGCCAAAAACTAAATTCTCTGTTTTGCAAAATACAGGGCTCACTCGATCCGTCAACTTCTGCGGATCGAGCGGGCTTCAATTTCCAGAAAACCTGCAGATCATATTTTGCTGTCAAACTTGAGCACTATCACTTCTAGTCATCAAGAACAACATGAGGCATGGTTTAAAAGGTCCAAAACTTGCATATGTACATAAACAAGGTCTCAAACATCTATACATGCATTTTATTACATCAAACAAGTCGTTAAAGATCGTAAAAGACAACAACTATATCAAGTTTCATACATGTATTCCAAAACCAACATAACTAAAGTATCATGCTTCTAAAGTTCAAGACATCATCTACAACCCGAGTCCTCACGTGCTAGACTCTCTCCCAGCTGTCAATGACGTCGATGAATAGCTCCTGCCCCCTTCTGTTGTCATGCACACATACAAAACAAGACAACAGCCGGATAAACTCCGGTGAGAAAACATTCTCAGTATAACCAATATATAGAAAGCGTTAAATAAATCATCTTGACTCTATTTAAACTCGACTCAACAAATAGAGTACGTAAACGCTTTAAATACGAATTGATTCATATAACTTCGAGGCCATCAAGATTCATAAATGATCTTGACATGGATATCCATCTAACGAGTTCGTAAACGACTCGCAAATAAGGTTAACCGCAACCTTGGCATAGAATCAATTCAATATAGCATCATATCAACTCGAATATAAAGATCCACTACCTGTGATGGATCGACAACATCACAATCAAATCAAAAACATAAACAAGTATGTGGTTTTTGTGGGCCAACTCAAGATTAGTCGTTCCTGAGTTTCAAAGTCCCTACTTCGCGATGTCATCATTATACCTTAGTTTATCTCGGTTCTAAACTCTTCAAATCTGAAAGATAACAACCAAAATACTCATATCAAACTTCATTCAAGATTATCATTTCAGAAACGAATCAAAACCATCATAAAATCGTCAATCAATCGCATTTCAAACCTCCACTCTTTCTTCGTTCGTTCAAGTCGATGTCTTGTGTCGTTTAGCCTTCAAACTCAACTGAAATTGAAGAATAAAAATGCTATAACATTCACATCATCAAGATAACAACTTCAGCTCAGATATAGGCTATCAAAACGATCCAAAAACTCGAATCGACGACGTAGCGATTGAAAATCGGTAACCGACGTAATCCCAAAACCACTTCTAACTTCAAAACCCAATCATATGTATAGTCAAGTCAATAACCAGCTGATAAATCATTCAAATCCTCATCTCAATAGCCATACATATCGATTAACATGCTGGAATTAAGATTGGATACATGTAATACAAACTCATCAATCCGGTTTCGAAATAGAATCGCATAAACGTCGATAAACATAATCGAAAACTCAACATCTGATATCTGACCTTTATTGATTTATAAATCCATATAACACAACATAAAACTTACACGAGATCGAAGCCCTCGTTGTAAGGATTCCAGAACACTTTTCGGAATCGAAAACGGATAACCGGTTCAAAAGATATAAGGATTTGAAGATCAAAATTCTAAAGAAAACAAAAAGATCTCGGATTCTTTGTTCTTATTTTCTGAATTTGAGAAGGAATTACACGTGCACATGCTGAGTCTTGCAATAAAATCTGATAACTTTCAACCAAAATTGCACTTTAGTCCCTCAAAACTTCAATAATTGCAATTTAGTCCTCGGCCCTTATTTTCATTCAATTTCAATCCTAAATAATTTAAGAATATTAAAATTTAAATCGAAACTCTAAATATTCCCAAATTAAATATACTCGGATTAAAATTTAATAAATTTGGATTAATATTAATTAATCCGGGGCCTTACATTTCTCCCCCACTAAGACATGAGTTCGTCCTCGAATTCATAAACAGTATAGATATGCAGTCCGCATGCTCATAAGAATAAAGAATAACTGAAAACTGATTAAGAACTCACATCAGTGAAATAGATAAGGAAATCGTTGCTTCATATCTTCTTCGACTTCCCACGTTGCTTCTTCAACTCCGTGTCGATTCCATTGAATCTTCACCAATGGAATGGTCTTTGTTCGGAGTTGCTTCGTTGGTCGTTCGAAATAGCAAAGAGTATCATCCAACTCAGCTTTATCAGATCAAATCACATGAGACGCATCAGATATATACTTCCTCAACATCGAGCCATGAAAGATATCATGTATTCCAGATAAAGACATAGGAAGAGCAAGTCGATAAGCAAGATTGCCTATATTCTCGAGAATCTCATACGGCCCAATATACCTCGGAGATAATTTTCCTCGTTTGCCAAATCGAACTGTGCCCCTGAATGATGAACTTCAGAAACACTCTATCTCCCTGATCAAAAGATAACGGCCGTCGTCGTACATTCGCATATCTCGTCTATCTATACTGCGCTGTTCTCATTCTCTGCTGTATCAATTTCACTTTCTCAGTCATCTGTCTAATCATGTCTGGCCCTAACTCAGGTACCTCAGAAACATCATCCCAATACAAAGGCGATCGACACTTCTTCCCATATAATGCTTCAAATGGTGCCATCTCTATACTCGTCTGATAACTGTTGTTATAAGAAAATTCCACGAGTGGTATAGAATTTGGCCATGTAACACCAAAATCAAGTACTTCAGCTCTAAGCATATCCTCAAGCGTCTGAATAGTTCGTTCAGATTGACCGTCAGTTTGAGGATGATAAGCAGTACTCAAATGTAAATGCGTACCTAGAGCTTCCTGTAGGCTATGCCAAAAGTGCGATGTAAACCTCGGATCTCGGTCAGATACAATTGACTTTGGCACACCGTGTAGTCTTACCACTTCTCAAATATAGAGATCCACCATTTGATCATGACGATAAGTCATTCGGTAGGGAATAAAGCACGCATATTTCTTCAATCTATCGATGATCACCCAAACAGCATCGCATCCTCGAGATGATCGTGGCAACTTCGTTACAAAATCCATGGAAATGTGGTCCCATTTCCATTCAGGAATCGATAAACTCTGTAATAAGACACCTGGTTTCTTTCTTTCAGCTTTTACCTATTGACAATTCAAACATTTAGATACAAAATCAGTCACATCAGACTTCATTTGTTTCCACCAGTACTGACTCTTCAAGTCGTTGTACATCTTTCTGCCTCCAGGGTAAACACTGAAGCGACTACAATGGGCTTCTTTCAAAATATTCTGTCTTAAGTCTGCAATATCGGGAACAACTATTCGGTCATTCACATATAAGATATCATCGTCACTAACCTTGTACTCAGACTGATGTCCTGATCGAATCATTTCAATAGATTTCCGCACATTCTGATCGGCTTTTTGTGCTTCTTTGATACGAATCAATAACTCTGGCTTAGCACTGATTGCATAAACTCTCATCGGTCTTCTATCTGTCTCAAATACATACCCAGAAACACAACAATTCTCAATCAAATTAGATACACCTACAGTAGATAAAGATAGAGCACATACTTTTCTACTCAGGGCATCTGCTGCTGCATTAGATTTTTTCGGATAGTATTTGATTTCACAATCAAAATCCTTCAATAAATCAAGCCATCGTCGTTGTCTCATATTCAATTCAGATTGTGAGAACAGATACTTCAAACTTTTGTGATCAGAAAAGATTTCAAACTTCTCACCATATAAGTAATGTCTCCAGATTTTCAATGCAAAGACGATTGCAGTCAATTCAAGATCATGAATCGGATACCTGACTTCATGTGGTTTCAGTTGTCGAGAAGCATAAGCGACAACATGTCCTTTCTGCATTAAAATATATCCCAAACCCTGGTGAGAAGCATCACAATAAACAACAAAATCACCAGTACCTGTAGGGATTATTAGAACAGATGCTGTAGTCAATCTCTTCTTTAGCTCGATAAAACTCCTTTCACAATCCTCAGACCAAACAAATGGTGCATTCTTCTGTGTAAGCTGTGTAATAGGCTTCACTATAAATGAAAAATCTCGAATGAATCGACGATAATAACCTGTTAAGCCCATAAAACTTCGAATTTCTGGCACAGATGTCGGTCTCTGCCAACTGATCACAGCTTCAACCTTACTCGGATCAACTGAAATGCCATCTCCTGAAATTACATGACCAAGAAAAACAACTCGCTGCAACCAAAACTCACATTTGGATAACTTGGCATACAATTTCTCTTCTCTTAATATTCTCAATACAGTTCGGAGATGATCAGCATGTTCACACAGATTCTTAGAGTATATAAAAATATCACCGATAAAGATAATCACAAACTCATCTAAATATCTTTGAAATACTCTATTCATCAATCCCATAAAAACTGCCGGTTCATTCGTTAGACCAAAAGGCATGACTATGAATTCATAATGGCCATACCTGGTTCTAAATGCAGTCTTAGGAATGTCTTCGTCTCTAACCCTCAGTTGATGATATGCGGATCGTAAGTCAATCTTAGAATATACTGACGATCCCTGCAATTGATCAAATAAATCATCGATACGAGGTAAATGATAGCGATTCTTTACCGTTGCTTTGTTCAATTGCCGGTAGTCAATACACAATCTCATCGATCTGTCCTTCTTTCTAACAAATAATACCGGAGCAACCCATGGGGATACACTCGGTCTAATATATCCCTTGGCCAACAAATCTTCAAGTTGGTCCTTCAATTCTTTCAGTTCAATCGGTGCCATACGGTAAGGTGCTTTAGATATCGGTTGTGTACCTGACATCAATTCAATACCGAAATCTACCTCTCTGTACGGTGGCAATCCTGGAATCTCGTCAGGGAATACATCTGCAAACTTGCTCACCACCGGTATATCAGTCAATGTCGGACTAGTCTTCAGTATATCGACTGCATAAATAAGGAATCCTTCCGCCCCTTTCTATAACAAGTCAGTCATAGAAAGCACAGATATCAAAGAAATTCTGGCTCGTGATCCCTTACCATAGAATTTCCACTCATCAGTCATATCAGGTCTGAACTTCACAATCTTCTGAAAGCAGTCCACTGTTGCTCTGTACTTGGTTAGCATATCGATACCGAGTATGCAATCAAAATCAGATAAACCAAGAACATTACAGTCAAGCTCAACTTCATTACCTTCGTACTGTAGTACACAATTTTTAACAGACTTTACTGATACTATACCTTTTCCCAACGGTGAATATATAGACACTACAGTAGCTAATGACTCAACAGGCAATGAATACAACGTAACAAATTGTTCAGATATGAAGGTATGCGATGCACCAGTGTCGAATAAGACATAAGCAGGATAACCAGAAAGAAAACAGTTACCTACAATCACATCGTCCGGTGCTGCTTGTGCTTGCTCTTCTGTCAATGCAAACACTCGTGCTTGTTGCCTAGGAGGTTGATTCACTGTCTGACCTCCTCCTCTACTTGGTGCTACAGGCTGTGGTTGAAAAGAGTGAACAGAAGATGTAGGTTGACCTACCGGTCTCGATGATCCTGCACCCTGTGCACCTTCAGAACCTCGTTGTGGACACACTCGTGCAAAATGTCCCATCTTGTTGCAAATGTGGCAGCTTCCAAATACACCTTGGCATTGATCATTGGTATGGCGTCCACCACACTTGGTGCAATACACATCAGACTTCTGTCCAGCCCTAGACTGTCGGAAACTACCTGAACTCGAAGAGCTACTACCACCAGATCTCTTGAACTGGTTACTCTTGCCCTTGAAGAAATTCTTCTTTCCACTGCTGCTACCTCCAGCTTCAAATCGAGGTGGCGATGGAATCTGCGACTGTTCTTGAGACTGTCTCACTGGCTGTGGCACAAACTGTGCTCCTCGTTGTTTCAGTATCCCTGCTTCTGCACCCTTTGCTCGATTCAGAGCATCAGCAAAGGTATTCGGTCTTCCCGAATTCACAAGTGTAAATACATCAGGATTCAAGCCATTGATAAATTGATCGGCTTGAGCTTCATCATTAACAGCGATATGTGGAGCAAACTTCAACAAGCTAGTGAACTTTGCAACATATTCTTCGATATTTAACTGTCCCTGTTGCAAACTCAAAAACTCTGCTCCTTTGTCCTTGCGATAAGACACCGGAAAGAAACGCTGATAGAAAGCAGTTCGAAATACAGACCAGGTAATAACAGTACCTTGGTTCTCCTATGCTTTCTTCGTCGCTATCCACCAACTCTTGGCAAGGCCATGCAGTTGATGAATAATCAATCTCACACGACGATCATCTGAATAGTCAATGGACTCAAATAACTGCTCAATATCTCCCAGCCAGTTCTCACACTCCACAGCATTCTCAGTTCCTTGCAACTTCGGTGGTTGGAATGACTGAAATCGTTTCAGAAGTTTCTCCATCGGATTAGCATCACTAAACTCATCAGTAGATGTACTACCCTGTCCATGTTCAGACACTGTCACCGGTACCTGTGCAGCATTTGTCTGTTCAGGCTGATTCGTAGCCAACGTCTGTCTAACTCTCGGTGCTGGTCGGGGAGGCATATCTGATAATCAAACAGATTAGTGTACAGTTCAATCTCAATTACAATAATTCTGTTACAGTCCACCTTTCCTTCATAAAAGATCGAGTTTCGATTCATCCTCATAATACATGCTAGTACGTCAATCAAATAACCAGATAGCATGTAATTCAAACCATTGTATAGCATATTCTTCGCAAATTATCACAGCATCATGTGACAATTTAATATCTGTAATCAATAAATCATATACCATACAATTATGAAAGCAATTAATAAATCAGAATAGAAGACTCGATCTACCCCGCTCATCTAATCTTAGTCCAAGAAACTTATGCTTTGATACCACCTGTTGTGGGGACCTCGGGTTGCTAATCTCATCTTAGGGCAATTAATGAACAATTAACATTCATTAAACATCAATTAAATAAACCAAGAGCCAAGTAAAAATATTTTTTTAAAAAAATATCAGTGTCTCGCTCGATCGGTGAAAAACACCCGATCGAGCGAGCACAATTGCTCAACTCTCGGATGAAACCTAATTTGGCCTCGCTCGATCCGTCAACTTATGCGGATCGAGCGAGCAAAAAACTAAATTCTCTGTTTTTCAAAATACAGGGCTCGCTCGATCCGTCAACTTCTGCAAATCGAGCGGGCTTTAATTTCCAGAAAACCTGCAGATCACATTTTGCTGTCAAACTTGAGCACTATCACTTCTAGTCATCAAGAACAACATGAGGCATGGTTTAAAAGGTCCAAAACTTGCATATGTACATAAACAAGGTCTCAAACATCTATACATGCATTTTATTACATCAAACAAGTCGTTAAAGATCGTAAACAACAACAACTATATCAAGTTTCATACATGTATTCCAAAACCAACATAACTAAAGTTTCATGCTTCTAAAGTTCAAGACATCATCTACAACCCGAGTCCTCACGTGCTAGACTCTCTCCCAGCTGTCAATAACGTCGATGACTAGCTCCTGCCCCCTTCTATTGTCATGCACACATACAAAACAAGACAACAGCCGGATAAACTCTGGTGAGAAAACATTCTCAGTATAACCAATATATAAAAAGCGTTAAATAAATCATCTTGACTCTATTTAAACTCGACTCAACAAATAGAGTACGTAAACGCTTTAAATACGAATTGATTCACATAACTTCGAGGCCATCAAGATTCATAAATGATCTTGACATGGATATCCATCTAACGAGTTCGTAAACGACTCGCAAATAAGGTTAACCGCAACCTTGGCATAGAATCAATTCAATATAGCATCATATCAACTCGAATATAAAGATCCACTACCTGTGATGGATCGACAACATCACAATCAAATCAAAAACATAAACAAGTATGTGGTTTTTGCGGGCCAACTCAAGATTAGTCGTTCCTGAGTTTCAAAGTCCCTACTTCACGATGTCTTCATTATACTTTCGTTTATCTCGGTTCTGAACTCTTCAAATCTGAAAGATAACAACCAAAATACTCATATCAAACTTCATTCAAGATTATCATTTCAGAAACGAATCAAAACCATTATAAAATCGTCAATCAATTGCATTTCAAACCTTCACTCTTTCTTCGTTCGTTCAAGTCGACGTCTTGTGTCGTTTAGCCTTTAAACTCAACTGAAATTGAAGAATAAAAATGATATAATATTCACATCATCAAGATAACAACTTCAGCTCAGATATAGGCTATCAAAACTATCCAAAAACTCGAATCGACAACGTAGTGATTGAAAATTGGTAACCGACGTAATCCCGAAACCACTTCTAAATTCAAAACCCAATCATACGTATAGTCAAGTCAATAACCAGCTGATAAATTATTCAAATCCTCATCTCAATAGCTATACATATCGATTAACATGCTGGAATCAAGATTGGGTACATGTAATACAAACTCATCAATCCGGTTTCGATATAGAATCGCATAAACGTTGATAAACATAATCGAAAACTCAACATCTGATGTCTGCCCTTTATTGATTTCGAAATCCATATAACACAACATAAAACTTACACGAGATCGAAGCCCTCGTCGTAAGGATTCCAGAACACTTTTCGGAATCGAAAACGGATAACCGGTTCAAAAGATATAAGGATTTGAAGATCAAAATTCTAAAGAAAACAAGAAGATCTCGGATGCTCTGTTCTTATTTTCTGAATTTGAGAAGGAATTACACGTGTACATGCTGAGTTTTGCAATAAAATCTGATAACTTTCAACCAAAATTGCACTTTAGTCCCTCAAGACTTCAATAATTGCAATTTAGTCCTCGGCTCTTATTTTCATTCAATTTCAATCCTAAATAATTTAAGAATATTAGAATTTAAATCGAAACTCTAAATATTCCCTAATTAAATATACTCGAATTAATATTAATTAATCCGGGGCCTTACAACTGATGTGGGCCACTGACCCACGCTTTGAGTTCCAGACCTGCCTGGGCTTTGTATACCACTGAAGTGGGCTTTGAGTGCCAGACCTGCCTGGACTGTGTATACCACTGATATGGGCTACTGAAGTGGCCTTTGAGTGTCAGACATGCCTGGGCTTTATATACCACTGACGTGGGCTTTGATTGCCACTCATATAGGCTTTTGAGATCACTGATGTGGATTTTTTATGCCACTGGTGTAGGCTTTTGATGCCACTGGTATGGGCTTTTAATGCCGGACTTGCTCAGACTTTATAAAGTGTTGAACCATAAATTGGGCCTTATTGCTAGATTGCATGCCCGATATGATATAATTGGGCCTTACAGCGAGATTGCATGCCCGATATGATATAATTGGGTCTTACTACGAGATTGCATGCCCAATGACGTAAAATAACCCAAACAAAAATACAAGGAAAGAGAAGTTCAACAAATTTGATCACAAGAAAACAAACATGTAATTTTGATAGTAGAAGATACCTCAGAATATTATTAATAATGATAATAAATAAAAATTTAATAATTTAATTCAAACATAAAGATGATTGAAATACTTATCTCGTTCATGCGTTGTCGATGACATGACTTTGGATGTATAGCAAGATAATATCTTCTATACTTTGATCAAAGAAATGACTTGATGTAGCAATCGAAAATAAATCTCAACCGTCCAGAATGTGCGTCAAGATGTTCTGAACTCATGATAAAAATTTCAAATAATTTCAACGGTTAGATTTTTCAAAATAACTTTTTCAAGAAACACTGCTCAGAAACTATGCAAGTAGATTGTGTTGCAGCTCGGCGGTCTGAGCCACCTTTCCCCAAGTCCCAAAATTCTGATCATGATCTCACCGTCCAGATGCTAGATAACATTATTATAAATATTCATACCAAATTTGAACTTGATCCGACGGTTCAATAATTTCCAATGATTTTTGCAAGGTTCTGATGCACAAGCCATGCAAAAATATACAGAAACTATGCGAGTGAGCAGCTGCTGTTCGGATGTCAAAATCCCATTGTACAAGAATCCATTCATGATCTTCACTGTTCAGATCCTATAAAACATATTAATAAATATGTCTGCAAAATTTGAACCCGATCCGACGGTTCAATTAATTTCAATGATTTTTGCAAAGTTCTGATGCGCAAGCCATGCGAAAATATACAGAAACTGCGCGAGTGAGCAGCTGCTGTTCGGATGTCAAAATCCCATTGTAAAAGATCTATTCACGATCTTGACCGTTCAAATTATAGAAAACATATTAATTAATATATTTTCAAAATTTTAACCCGATCCGACGGTTCAATTAATTCTTATGTTTTTTGCAAGTTTCTGATGCGCAAGTCATGCAAAAAACACATAGAAGCTGTGCGAGCGAGCAGCGTCTGTTCGGAGGTCCAGATCTAATTCTACAAGACACCAATCACAATTTCCACAGTTCGAATCCTAGAAAACATATTAAAGGATATTAATACAAAATTTGAACCCGATCCGACGGTTCAATTAATTTCAATAATTTTTGCAATTTTGTGATGTGCAAGCCATGCAAAAATCCAAAATTTGTTTCTTCTCTTGTACTCATCATCTTAACCCTTTGTTTTCAAATTCCCACAGATGACGCCAATTTATGATGTCGATTTTTTACCTCGGGTTCGGTCTGGTAGAATGGATCCTCCAACTCCTTTATAAAGCAGGTCGGGTCGGGTACCAATGAACTCTGCACAAGCAACTCCTTTATAATGATCAGCCTTGATCAAAGTCCAACATAGCCCAAACTGGGCTGGACCTTGATATATTGGGCCATATCGGATAGACCCATTATAAACAGGCTCGGGTTGAAATATTTTATCGGGGTAACACTATATATATATATATATATATATATATATATAATCCTGATCACTCTTGATTTTCCCAAAATTCCCGAGTATTTTCTGTGTTCAGTAATTGATTGGGGCTATGTTTTTTAGATGAAAATATGACATGCCTCCGTTTTATTTTTCTTTGGAACGTAATTGTGGGGATGCACTCGGGAAGTTTTTTCATGGGCAGTGGGGACGTGAGAGAAAATATAACATAAGAAAATTCATTATAATGTTAATATAGAATAGCTACAGACGCACACGTAAAATGTGACATATATGATTTTTTATGTGTAATGTGATAAACATATATCTAAGGGTGGTTTTTGGATATACTTTATGAAAAATGTTGGTTTGAAAAAAATTAATACCGATACCGATACAGAAATTCTGAAATTTTGGTACGGAAAAAATCCATATTAATACCGTTTAGATACTAAAAAAAATTCGGTATACCGAAAAATATCTGTATATCGAAAAAATTTTCGATACGGTATGCCAAAAACTCGGTATTTTGATTCGGTATCCCAGCCCTGATATATCGATAACTTATTTAATAAATTATATGCATAATGTGAAAATAAATATGAACAAATTTAATAAAATATTATTAATTTTTACCAAATAGTAACCTAATTGTATATTTAAAAAAAAAATAGAAAGTAAACCAACTCAAACATAAAACCAAATATTGTATAGTTTTATTCATCTGTAGTCAAAAGAACTAAGAACGTGATAGCAAAAACTAAAACGAAACCGGAAGCACATTTTCAGCCTATGCATTGCCATCCTCGTTACTTGATATTTTTGTTAAAATCATATGAATTTAATATGAGGTATTATGACAATTAATAGAATAGAAAAAGATTAGAAAGAAGCTAATAAAGATGACCAAATCCATGGAAAATAAACATGGAAAAACACCTCTAATCACCAAAATATATGAATTGTGGGTCACTGGAATATGTGAGCCATGGAAATATCGCTTAAAAATTGTGGTGAGTTAAATAATAGGGAAAATTTTACCTCAGTTCAAGTCCAAGAAACACACATCTGAAATAATTTGAAAAAGAAATCTGAAGGCTCCTCATGTTCCGAAGCAATGTACCATTATCATTCCATTTAACATTTCAATTAAAGCAGCCTCCCTACGTTGGAGTGAGCAGTGGCGTTCACAACATAATTTGAAAAATAATTACACATTGCACTTTTTAATATTACATTTTTCTACATCCAAACATGGGACTAATTGTGATGGGTCTTTATCAGTGAATCAATTTATCTCACGATTTCTTTTATCAGTTCAGTTGTTACAATATTTCACATTGAAATACTAAACTAATAAAAAGTTGGTTATAAACTCATGAGGCCAAATCACCCAATAGGCAAGTCTTTTGAGATGAACACCTCATAGGTTTATAACCTAACATTTGGTGCTCTCGTTGAGAGTTGGCGTAGCGGAAGGGACGACCTAAAAAAGGTGTAGTAGCCCGTAACCAATTAAAGAGATTAAAGAACTAATCGCATTTGCTAAACTTGAGTTCGGACGATCCGAAGGCAAGTTCGGACGCTCCGATCGTTCTGCCGACAGACGTCATGGATGACGTCATTGTGCTGACGTAAGCAATGACGCATTATCAGGATCGGACATCCCAATCGTGTTCGGACGCTCCGAAGCGTGGTTCGGACGGCCCGAACTCCGTCTATAAATAGGAGGGCCGAGTTTCACTTTCAGTCGCACCATTCACCTCTTCTCTCTCGATTCCTTGGTCTTACAGCTTAGATCTAGGGCATTCTAGGCGTCCCATTGGGAATCCGAAAGTGGCATAGCGGTCCAGGCGTCGTAGCAGAGCTGTGGCCTAGTTTTGAGGCAATCGACAGCAAATGGCTAACGACGGACGAAGGTATAGCTTTTGCTTCCTAAAAATATTTAGGAGTATGCAATAGCCTAGTTAAGGCTTTTAGAGCACTATAATGATATTAGTATCATTTGGCAGTGTAGTGCGGACTATAGGCGTGGACTTAGGGCTGATAGAACTTGCCTAGTATTTGAGGTACGAAAGTACTGTTCGAGATATCCTGACTGAGTATGGATGTATTATGTGACTGCATGATTTACATGACATGATATTATGCTGCATTCATTTGCATATTGAGCTATCTCTTTTGAGATGTCTGTTCGTACTGAGCGTTTTATGCTCACGTCTCGTACTCTGTGTTTCTGGACACCCTATTCCATGGGGCAGGTTTGCGATTGGATGAGGCGGGTGGATCCAAGAGAGGGTAGGCAGTGGTTGGCCAGTTGGAGCTTCGCCTAGGGTTTATCTTTCTGTTGTATTTGGATTGTTCCAGCGTTCGATCTGGTTGTATAACTTTGGGTATTTGTATATTCCTTTCCTTGGGATTGTATTATTGTTTCTGGTTTCCGCAGTTTAATTCTGATTTCTGTTTAATTAAGTTAATTGCATGTCTAAGTTCTTCTTAGTAGGTGAACCAGGTAAGGGTCACTACAAAAGGGTTACCTCCAAAATGAAAGGTGAGTGAAAGTCGTCTAGAGTGGGCCACCGTGCGGAAGGGGCAACCTAGGAAAGGACTACCACAAAAAATAAAGGCGAGTGAAAGCTGTCTAGAGTAGGCCACCGCGGACGTTGGCTTCTCAAGGAGTTGGAAATGTTACAATATCCTACATTGAAATACTAAACTAATAAAGAGTTGTTTTTTAAACTCATGAGGCCAAACCACCCAATAGACAAGTCTTTTGGGATGGACACCTCATGAGTTTATAACCTAACATCAGTTGATGTTGGATAACTGATCTCTTGTTCTCTCGATGCCGATGTTAATCAACAAACAATAAATGTGCGGAAAATGCTGAATAACAAATTCTGAACTCAGTTATCAATTGGACTACTAATCTTGTGAGTGGGTAGTAGTGAAAAAAACTGAAAGTAAGAAAACAAGGGATGTTTATGGATGTTTGGAGATTTCAACAACTCCTACGTCACCCTTTCTTTCACCTCAGAAGGATTCACTCTAGAAGACTTTGACTGTTACAAGCAATTTGTAAAAGCCCGATCCAAGACTAGAACTTACACACACAACATATCTCAGAACTCTTAGAATCAAGAACACAGCCCTCGACTGCTTCTTGTCACAACGATAGTGTTTTTACAGAACACTAAACTGATCTATTACAGAGTTTATAACTCAATAGAACTCAACACAGATTGATCCTGCTCTTGATCAGATAAGAATTTATGATTGTGCTCGATCAGTTGACTACCACCGTTCTTGATGTTTTTCTTCTTGTGTACAATGGATTCTTGAGAGTATTTGAATGTTCTTGCTCTTGTATTTTGCGTTGTTGTTGTCTCTCTATTTTTAACTCCTTTTGATCTTGTATATATAAGCTTTCTCCAACGGCTCTATTTTGAATTCAAATCACTTGCCTACCCGTTGGCTTGTCTTTTCTCCAACATTCTTTGACAATAGTACGATGGTTCTGCGTCTGTGGCTTTGCGTTGTCAGCTTTGTACGAGAAAGCTTATCCACTTCTAATTGCGATGCGTAAAGTGCTTGCGATAGATCAGTTTGGTAGCTTAGTCTGATACTTCAGTTTGGCATCAATTTAGCACAGGTCTTCATGTGATTAGTTTAGCCCTTTTCTTTGAAAACTCATTTTAACGCTTTTTTTAATAAAGCATTCTTTCTCCTTTGAAGACTAAATCTTGCTCCTCGATGTACCTTTAGTTTGGGTCAATGATCAACTCATTTTAGCTCTAATCCCTCGGTTTACTTCTCTAATTCTTCTCGTTGCTTTGCATATTTTAGCTTGAATCAGTTTGCGCTTCCTGCTTTGTTGACTTCGACCAGATTAGTTTGACAAAACACCGAAACTTGGATATTTCAGTTTTCAACAAATTGCATCAACATCCATTGTTAAAAAAAACCATATGTAAAATCAATAATATATTTTGAGTATTTTATTATTAATTTGAAAGAGAAGCTTAAGCATATATAAAAACGATCTTTTCTGGTTTTTCCAAAAACAAAAAAAACATAAACCAAGCTTCATTATTTTAAAAAGAGATCAAAATTTCAATTCAGCCTAGGCCTTGATCATGGAGTAATGAACCAAAAAAACTAACGGAACATAGTTTGTCCAGTACTGATTTCCTTACTCCACTCGGCTTCTTGAGTAATTTGTCACATACAATAACAGTAATACCAAAAAAAAAAAAAAAACAATATTCAGAATACAAAAATAAACTCCCAAAATCAAATGAATGGAATGGTAATTCACATGTTTTTTTACACGTACGCATATATCATCAACGAAAACTCGACCTTGTCTTGCTCTTTCTTCTCCTCCATCCACAATATTCTGCTATCCATCCCACCCCTTGTCCTGAACATGAACACCGCGTATCCCCGCCCCCCCGAATCGTGGTGGATCCAATCATGAACATCCCACATGAAATCCACCAGCAAACCATCCAAGAATATTGTCTGGTTCCCTCTAAAATTCCATTGCAGCCGGTCCACTCGGCTCACCGTCTTTTTATCCACGAAAACCGATAGGACCGGATGCTCCAACCCTTCCTCTTCTCCGCCGCAACGTATCAAGATATCGTGTGCGACGCCATTTTCAGAGAATTGAACCTTAGTTGAATGAAGGGTACTGTTCCCTGAAAACATTTCTTGGCGTGAAAGTAACGAGAATTTAGCGATTCTCGTCCCGGTTTTCAGCTTCCTCGCCATGGCTTCGTCCACCATGTCCCCAAGAATCAGCCCGAGTTCCGAGTCGAACATGATCAATACATAGTACCCATCCATAGGTTCCGGGCCTGTTTGGTACTGTGCCGTCGAAAGATCCCAGAAGACCTCGACTTTAGAATCAGGAAACTCCATTGATTTGCTGCCTTTGAGCTTTCGGAATAGCCTCGAGTTCGTGTTGAGCCTGAAGGAGCTTGAATAATCGTCGCCGAAAGTTATGTTGAGCCCTTGAGATAAGGCGTTCTTGCACCACGAAACTGTTATCAAAACCTGCTTCTGAGTGGAGAGAACAGTTCTGTAGAAACAAGTGACGGAATCTTGAGTCGACGACGGGTTCGGAGACGGAGATATCATC
Source organism: Henckelia pumila (assembly GCF_033568475.1). NCBI lineage: Eukaryota > Viridiplantae > Streptophyta > Magnoliopsida > Lamiales > Gesneriaceae > Henckelia > Henckelia pumila. Next base: position 18,541,765 of record NC_133121.1, read on the forward strand.
CTAGAGTTATTTGAACGGCTCGAACAAGAAGTATCAGAGAGTCGCACTGCATTTTCCCCGAAACAAGACGCGAAATCTCTCATTCTCTAGCTTGTTCAGGAGATGGCTAGAAATAAGTTTTAAATTTTGGAGAACGAAGTGATGAAAAATTGAATACGATTGCTTGTTAAAACTTGATAGAAGGAGAGAATTAAAGAATACGATTTTGAGACAAGACCAGATTTTCTTGGTGCATTTGAATATGCGGTGCAGCAATATAATGACGGTATATTTAGGGTAAGGATTTAATATTGACAGCAAGTTCTTTGGTCAACGATCATTGTAAGGAAATTTTTAAATTTCTTACTTACTTTGTAAAGTTTCTCTTATGTTTTAATAAAGGAAACTGAGAAGACCGAATTAAATATTTTTACTTGTTCCATAAATTCTATTCTGATCTTACATATTAGAATTATGTCATATGTATAATGGATCATGTTAGATATATAGTACATGTTATCTTCCAAATTAAAATTACTAATTGATTCAAACATTTCTTCATTGACATAATTTTATATTTTTAGAGATATTGTGCAACCGTGGTGTAAGTTTAGCCTTCATTTTACATATTAAATACTTCCGTGTTTACTTGCTTTGATAAAATTAGAGATAACATAATTAATACCGACTAATCCTATGTTTAGTTGCAAAATTGAAAATAATTATAAATTAAGCCCGTTAATAATGTGATTTATAAATGATTATTAATCTTAAATTTTAGAAGTGATTATAAATCTGTACATGTTGAAAAAAAAAAAAAATCAATCCCAAATTTAATCCATCAAACTAAACATATTATTATTTTTTCATATCCTATCAAATTATATTAATAATCACATTTTAATCTATCCTTGCACAATCTCATCACTCGAAGTAAACACAACCTAAAAAATTTTATATTTGTAATTAAAGGAATTAATATATTATTAAATTAAAATATCGGGTTAATAATTGATTTTAGATCAAGCTATCAAATTAAAGTTGTGTCATGTGTGATGGAATTTAAAAGTAAAATAATTTTTTTATTTATTTAGATATAAAATTATTTTAATGAATTTTCATGTAAATTATATATTTATATCACTATAAAAGAATATACAATTGCTGCAAAGGCCAACCCAAATATTAATGACATCCCAACAACCCATTGAAATCGAACTACTCCATCACTACTTTTATTTTAAATTTATAATCAAGCATCTATCTTTATATCAAAAGTTATAACAACAATCCTAATACTAAAAAAAATATTTTAAGACAGTAATTAGCCGATTTTGACATTGTTTTTTCTATTATCTATTTTAGGTTTTGGCCGTTTAAATTTTAAATAGTTAAATTAGATCTGATACTATTATATATTTATGCTCTCTTTATCTTTTATTCCTATTTTGTAATGACGTTAATGTGACGTCGAAAATTTCAACCTGATCACATAACTCCGAAAATGTTACCATGACACCATATTGAAATATGATAGAAAGCTAAAAAAGAACCAACTTGTAAGATCAAAACCTAATTTTAATTATTTAAAATTTAACCGGAACTCAAAATAGATCAACTTCGATTAGATTGCGGTAATTTTCTCTCATCAGTTCCCACTGAATGTACTAATGCCATATTGCTAGTTAAAAATTGTGCTAGCCTGCCGGTTTCGGTTAGTTTAACAGAAAGAACTCCTATTTTAATACAAGTGTTCAATATTGTGGCCAAACACTAAATTTAAAACGTGGAAGCAACAATCAATCTTTTGTTGTTTAAACTCCTCTAATCAATTATCTTTATATATATCTTATGTTGTTTAAACTCCTAATCAGTTATATTATAAACTAACGAGTAAGTCTCTTATAGTAGCCCGGTTCCATTTTACAAGATTAAGTGATTTTAAACATGTTAGAAAATGACATATAATTTTAAAAGTGTCAAAACATGTTTAAGGAGTCCTTATTTGGTGAAAATAAGTGGAAAATCAGATTCGGAACGTCCGAAAATGGTGGGGTAGGTCCCGGGGGTCCAAAAATGACTTCGGAAAGACCAAAACAGTTCGGAGCACACGGACCAGTTCGGGCCCGCCGAACCAGTTTGGGCCGTCCGAACTCGAGTTCGGACCGTCCGAACTCCGCAGGGTCCAGGTGTCTAAAAGGCTCGGACAAGTGCGGTTTGGACAGTCCGAACCCAGTTCGGACCGTCTGAACTTCGCCTATAAATAGGGGTCCGAATTCCTCATTTTGAAGAGCAAATTTTCCTCTCCTCTCCCGGTAATCGCTCTATTTAAGGGCTTCGGGACTCTTTTTTTAAGAGTTGGAGTAGGAAATAGTGTTTTTTTATAACGGACAGTGTCCGCAGTAGCAGCCAGGCGGCGGAGCTCTGGCGAGGCGTCCAGGGGTCGTAGCTAGGCTATGCCCAAGCTCTGGGGCATGCGTCATCAGCGGGCTGACGACGGACGAAGGTATGACTTTGGTTCCCTATAGTAAATAGGGAGTAGACTATAATTTAATTAAGGCTTTTAGAGCCTAGTAGGTGATGTTTGGCATGCTAGGTAATGCAGGGTTATTATGTTGTAGTGCTGCATAATAGGCTTGGACCTAGAGAAGAAGCTTCTAAGATCTGCCTTAGTAAGGTACGGAAGTATTATTCGAGATATCCAGATTGAGTATGCATGTATTATGTGTTTGCATGGATTATGTGATTGCATGTTTTATATGCCTTTATATACAGCATGTCATGACTGTATGTTGCATACATGAGCATATTGAGCTTTTACCTTAGAGGTATCCTGTAGTAGGGCGCTCACCCTACGAGTTTGTGGATGGTTGGATACGTAAGTTTTGTGTCAGGTCACCTTTATGGTTGGATACATATACTAGTATCAGGTCACCATTATTCACTGGGTATATGAGTCACCTCCTGATGCGACGGCGCAGCGTGCTATATATCCTGGGCCCGATCTATGAGCTTGTTTCTTGACATGAGTGTCTTGGTACCCAGTTCATTTGCATTCATGTGCATATAATAGTGTATACTCATACTCTCGTACTGAGAATGTTAGGCTCACTTCCAGTCATTTTTTGTTGGCTGGATGCCCTATTCCATGGGGCAGTTGCAGGTAGTTCTCTCGGAGACAGGGAGGTTAGGTGGTGACCAAGGTTGGATAGCGGGGTTGACCACTAGGTTTTGCTTACCTGGTATTTTGACTTACTTTAATTTCGCAGTTACTCTGATTAAGATTATTTTATTGATTAATTGCATGCTTAAGTTCTGATTAGTAGGTGATCACGGCGCGGGTCACTACATTTATGGTATCAGAGCATGCAATAAGATTCTTTGGGACATAATATTGATTTTGGGTTATCCTTTGCAGGATTACAATTTGGTTTCAATGACGATAACCGTATCAAGAATTGGAATAGTAGGATTTCTAGGTTTTTCCAAGATCGTCATTGCCAAGGTTGGCTGCAGAGGATCGTATTATGTGGATCCCAGCAGGATGGAGCTAGAAGAGAAGACCCAGTTTTCAACGCCAGACGCTTCTCAGGGTTGAACGAAATGTGTGACATGTAGTCATCCATTCTGAGTCAACCAAGGAAGCCATCCCGGAAGACTCTTCACTTGTAGTTGGAGAGATTGTCAGGAAAATCTTGTCTCATCTACCAGATTAGGAACCCAACAATATTGGAAGGATCTAGTAGATTAGCAAGATTTTATTCTTTTAGATCTTACGAGGTAGAAGTTCTGCTGACATGAGTAGCAGACAGAAAACTTCATGTTCAAGATCAGTAGACGGAATGAAAGACTTCCGCATGAATTTAAATACTGTATTTTGTTGTAAACAGTATTTCAGTTGTAATCAGATGTATTAAAGATTTCCATATTTGATGTACTCAGTTATTGTTGTATTGTACATCTTTCAGTGTAATCTTTTGGTTAAGTTATGTATTACATGAGATTGTAATAAAAATTTTATTAGAACCTCGATTGGTGGTTCAAGTGTTGTAATCTTGAGATTAACTTGGTTATATTAAATAAAAGATTGATCATTGTTTAAATGAGTACTTGGGAATTTTGCATGTTTTCAATGAATAGTTCTAGATGTTTTACCTAGAATATTCTAGTAAGCCAAGTGTTTTCTAGAGATGATGTGATTCATCAGGGGGCATGAGTGTTTGTTCTAGGCGGGTTTCCTTAGAGCAATTGGCTGTTTTGTATTTTTTATAGGTTGTTACCTAGTGATGATGGATTTTTCATCAGGATGACAGACTAAGTAATACCAAGATTTGTGGATGGTGACCAGTACTAGACGTGAGGAGGCGCCACCCTTAGTCGGTATTCCTCTGGAAGTTTCCATACTTCAGAGATTGTTTGGAGGCCTTGGTGCTCCAGGGACTATATAGGGAAGGCTACTCAGTCTGGAAATTTGGCAAAAGTCACAACAGGGTATGACTTTGGATAGGTCAGATACCAGGTGTGGTATCAAGGTTTAGTTATCGTCTGTTTGAGATAAAGATGTTCCGTTGTCAGAACAGTCTTGGAATGGATTTTTCCTTGACAAGTAATTGTTCTGAGTAGATAAGTTTTGATCTTGATTTGTGATTTCGGGATTTAATCCAGGAGATTAGTTGAATTGATATTCAACAGGATTTAATTATCAGATGCTTGTAGACTCGGGATTTGAGTTGTGTCTCTACAGAGAATTTTCCTTGACCAATGATTTTGGTCCAGATAGGAATGTTGCATAATATCAGAGACTCATGGATGAGTTATGCCAGGGTGCTCTTGACTGTCGGGTTTCGAGATGGTATAGTAAGAGCGACCTTATGCCGGTGTACTCTGGAAGAATTCTTTTGTTCCAGTTTGGCATTATAGGAAGACTTACCTCAGTCTCGTTGTGTGTACAGTCATAACAATGGGTATAACTATCAGGAGTATATTCAGAATTTATTTGAGTCTTCTGGAATTGTACTTGGTGCTAAATTAGTTCCAAGGGAATGTGGTGAATTATCGTCTGAATTCATCAGAGATACAGATTTTAGTTCCCGTGATTATAATAGTCTTGGAAAGGATTCCTTGACAAGTGAATATTCTGGACGGGTGGTTCTCGCACGTGATACTGGGGGAGAACCAGAAAGTTTTACCAGTATTGTCTGATTCTATCAGAGGTATATTAATGATCAGGATCTTGATTTCAAGATGAACAGGAAATTCTAAGTGATGAGTTTACTTAGGTAAGTTTTCTTGTAAGAATTGGAATTCAATTGATGGATTTTCAAGCAAAGAAGAATTTTATCAGGGCACTGTGATGACTTATACTGGGAGACGTGAACTGTGATCAACGATAAACATGGGAGAGTATATTTCCATTGATATTCTGGAAGTCTTTTGTACTTCAGAAGAGGATGAAATATTTACTCAGTCTAGAGATCATTGCAACAGTTACATTAAAATATAATTTGGTGTCAGTTTGATAACCTTTAAAAGATACTCGATTCTATTGATAGATGTTATGAGCCTGCTAAGTTACAACATAGATTCGTCAGTATGAGAATTCACTTGGATAGTGAAAGTTGTGCACTTAGGTGATCATGTATGTTTTGAAATGATCAGTTAAATTGGTGCAAGTTTGGTGCCCAATGACTATTTGCAACTATTTGTCTGAGGTAGATACAGATGTTATAACCCCGTGACGGAGGAGCTAAATATTCGTTTGCATAAATAACGATTGGAATTGTTCACTTTTTGGTAGACTGATAAGATGAGTATAGTACTCAGATATTCAGTTCTCAGAAACGTTTATGCAATATTACTAGGATTATATTATCACCAATTCATCTAGAAAGTGTTGGAATTTCAAATGAGTAATTTCAGGATAGCATCAAGGGTTTAAACATGGAAAAAGGACAACAGCTGAGATCTAAAGTTACCAGATCTAGCAGGATTTTTGTCATTGATTTTTCGGGATGTCTAATGGATGCATTGATAAGTCTGATTCGATGAGCTCGAATCAAAGGTTAGCTAGATTGTTTTGATTTAAGGACTTTGCCAAAGAAGGATGAAACAGTTTTGTTCATCTAATAACGCAAGTTAGAATTCAGCAAGGAATTGTTATCCATGGCAGGATAATCAGTATTCTCATTTTCAGATGTTATCTCAAGTTATGAGATAGATTTCATTATATTAGTACTAGATATTGTACTAATCAAATTTTGAGTCAATAAGAATATTAGTATTGATATTTCCAAGAAGAGAACATGAGGGATTCAGGAAATCGAGAATTGTGGACAACGACGTTATCACAGGTGTTATGACAAGTGTTAGTCATAAAGTATGAGAATCCTTTCGGTGTACAAAGATTTGCGTCCGAGGTTCTTTCTTGTGGAAAGGAATGAAGAAAAGTGTGTATCAGTATGTTTTTTAGATGTTTGGTGTATCAGTAGGTCAATGCTGAACACCAACGACCTGGAGGATTACTTCACAATTTATCCATTCCTGAGTGGAAATGGGAGTCGATCATGATGGACTTCGTGACCCATTTACCAGCGAGCTCGAGGAATTGTGATGCTATCTGGGTTGTGGTGGACCTACTCACCAAGTCAACACATTTCATTCCTTATAACCAAGACTTTAGTTTTGATAGGATGACACGGTTGTACATCCAGGAGATTGTTCGATTGCACGGAGTGCCTGTGAGCATAGTCAGCGATCGAGATCCCAGGTTTACTTCCAGGTTTTGGGGGAGTCTTCAGCGCGCTATGGGTACTACTCCTAGCTTGGGTACATCATATCACCCAGATACTGACGGGCAGTCAGAGCGCACGATCCGTACTCTTGAAGACGTGTTGTGAGCATGTTCTATAGATTTTGGTCCAGCATGGCAAGATCAATTGCCATTGATTTAATTCGCGTACAACAACAGTTACCATCACAGTATTGGGATGGCTCCGTTTGAGGCGTTGTACGAGCGGCGATGTCATACTCCACTGTTCTGGGAAGAAGTGGGGGAGCGACAGATAGAGGGACCAGAATTAGTCCAACAGACTGCTGATATTGTTGGGCAGATCAAGAAGAAAATAAAGGTTGCACAGGATCAACATGCTAGCTATGCGAATGTTAAGAGCAGACCTTTGCAGTTCGAAGTGGGAGAGAAAGTGTTCCTGAAAGTCTCCCCATTTCGCAGAATTTTGAGATTTGGTCTCAAGGGTAAGCTATCTCCTAGGTACATTGGTCCATTCGAGATACTTGAAAGTGTTGGAGATCTGGCTTATATGTTGGCGTTACCGCCGTATTTGTCAAGTATCCATGTCGTGTTTCATGTTTCACTATTGCGACGGTATGTGGCAGATGGGTCTCATATCTTACAGCCGTCTGAGGTACAGTTGGATTCGGATTTGACATACGTGGAGAGACCTTTGCGTATCATAGGTCATAAGGATAAGGTGTTACGCAACAAGACCATTCCTCTTGTTCTAGTTCAGTGGCAACGCCGAGGCACTGAGGAGGCCACTTGGGAACTTGAGAGTCGTATGCATACAGATTATGCAGAACTATTTTGAATTGTTGTATTTTCAGATTGCAACTTGTAAAATGAATCAGTTTGAATAAAAAATGTTTATTCAGTATTTTACTGCATTCAGTACTTAAGATTGTTCGAGGACGAAATATCTTAAGTAGGCGGAAAATGTAGTAGCCCGGTTCCATTTTACAAGATTAAGTAATTTTAAACATGTTAAAAAATGACATATAATTTTAAAAGTGTCAAAACATGTTTAAGGAGTCCTTATTTGGTGAAAATAAGTGGAAAATCAGATCCGGAACTTCCGAAAATGGTGGAGTAGGTCCCGGGGGTCCAAAAATGACTTCGGAAGGACCAAAACAGTTCGGAGCACACGGACCAGTTCGAACCCTCCAAACCCGAGTTCGGACCGTCCGAACTCCGCAGGGTCCAGGTGTCTAAAAAGCTCTGACAAGTGGCAGTTCGGACAGTCCGAACTTCGCCTATAAATAGGGGTCCGAATTCCTCATTTTGAAGAGAAAATTTTCATCTCCTCTCCTCTCCTGGTAGTCGCTCTATTTAAGGGCTTTGGGAATCTTTCTTTAAGAGTTGGAGTAAAAAATAGTATTTTTTATATTGGACAGTGTCCGCAGTAGTAGCCAGGCGACGGAGCTCTGGCGAGGCGTCCAGAGGTCGTAGCTAGGCTATGCCCAGGCTCTGGGACATGCGTCATCATCGGGCTGACGACGGACGAAGGTATGGCTTTGGTTTCCTATAGTAAATAGGGAGTAGGCTATAGTTTAATTAAGGCTTTTAGAGCCTAGTAGGTGATGTTTGGCATGCGAGGTAATGCATGGTTATTTATGTTATAGTGCTGCATGGTAGGCTTGGACCTAGAGAAGAAGCTTCTAGGATCTGCCTTAGTAAGGTACGGAAGTATTATTTGAGATATCCAGATTGAGTATGCATGTATTATGTGTTTGCATGGATTATGTGATTGCATGTTTTATATGCCTTTATATACAGCATGTCATGACTGTATGTTGCATACATGAGCATAATGAGCTTTTACCTTAGAGGTATCCTGTAGTAGGGCGCTCATGCTACGAGTTTGTGGATGGTTGGATACGTAAGTCTTGTGTCAAGTCACCTTTATGGTTGGACACATGTACTAGTATCAGGTCATCATTATCCACTGGGTATATGAGCCACCTTCTGATGCGACGGCGCAGCGTGCTATATACCCTGGGCTCGGTCTATGAGCTTGTTTCTTGACATGAGTGTCTTGGTACCCAGTTCATTTGCATTCATGTGCATATAATAGTATATACTCATACTCTCGTACTGAGCATGTTAGGCTCACTTCCGGTTATTTTCTGTTGGCTGGATGCCCTATTCCATGGGGCAGTTGCAGGTAGTTCTCCCGGAGACAGGGAGGTTAGGTGGTGACCAAGGCTGGATAGCGAGGTTGACCACTAGGTTTTGCTTACCTGGTATTTTGACTTACTTTAATTCCACAGTTACTCTGATTAAGATTATTTTATTGATTAATTTCATGCTTAAGTTCTGATTAGTAGGTGATCACGGAGCGGGTCACTACATCTCTAGTGAGACGGTCTCATGAAACGGTCAATCTTACCCATATTTATGATAAAAATAATAATTTTTCATGGGTGATCCAATTAAAAGATATGTCTCACAAAATTGGCCCGTGAGACCGTCTCATAAGAGTTTTTGTATAAACTTAAATATTTCATTAACATCGCTATAAAATAAATGAACAATTCTCCCCCGTGTGAGACAGGTTGACCCGACTCATATATAAAATCAAACGTAATATCTTTGACACCAAAGGCAACACATTATCATGGAGTAGACTATATATCTGTCTCACCAAATTAACTTATAAGGTATAATTTGCTGAAAAATACTTCCTTAAAACAATCTCAAACACTATCTAAATATTAGAGCTGTTAGATGGGCCAACCCATGGCGGGGCGGGCGGGCCACCAAAAATCCACCGTTTAGCGGGTCGAGACGGGCCGGAACACCATTCTGGCGGGCCGAAAATCCTCAACCCTACCCAACCCAAGGTGGGTTGTGGGTTAGACAAGCCGGCCTGCGGGTTGACTTATTAAAAATAAATAAATAAAAATAAAATCATTATAATTAATTATAAATTAATTTTATAAATAAATATTAATATAAACATATTAATAAATTTTTAATTTTTGATTTCACACGTGTCAATTTTATATAAAGTAATTAATACAAAAAATAATTCACCACTTTTATTCTAAAAAATACATATATCACCATAAAATTAAAAAAATTATTCAAGCTCACGGGCCAACTGTGGTGTAAGGTCCAAAAATTTCATTAGTTTAATCATGATAAATTAATTTAATTATATGATTTAATGCATGTTAATACAGAAAACATTTAATTGTTATGTGAATTTATGTGATTTATTTTAATGCCTGAAATTTTATGTGATATGTTGTGATTTTTAAAGTTTTCAGGTTGATATTTAATTTTGGGTCGTAGGGATAATTTTAGCCTTCGAGCGAGTTAAGGAAAATGTTTTATTTAAATAAGATTAAGTTGATGTAATTTATTTATTTATTGGGAGAGTTAAAAATTTTACAGACTTTTAATTGAAACTAATGGGATGTGTTAGGAGCCCATTAGTCACGAAACAAAACAAGCTTTCAAAAATCTGTCTCTCATTAGAACGCTTTGAATCTCTCCAAAAAAATTTCTCTCGCTCAAATGCTGCATCCAAGGCTAGGGTTCGTTCGTATCGAGACTAGATCATCCTTCCGCCCAGTTTAATTCCAATCAAACATATCAGGCAAGTTTTTACTATTTTGAAATCCATTCAAGACTATATCTATTTTAAAGCTTTAACATTGGGTGGTTTTATGATGATCGATGCATGTTTTTTTGTAAAATTTCATGAGTATGATGTTTAAACGTGAAGCGTGAGGTGTTCCTGATGTCTTGGTGTAAATGTATTAATGTTTTTTTAATGGATTTTGAAATATAGTTGCAGAATTTTGATGTTGGTAGTTTTTGGGACAAATCTTTTTTTTTTTTTTTTTTTTTTCAAGTTTTGAAGTTCTCCTGTCCAGGAGTGATTTCTTTTCAAGTGTAAAATATTTGATGGTGAAAGAGAGTCGTTTAGATCAGAAAAATCGGAAAGGGAGGGTGTATGGGCGTCTGTCCGTCGCTGCATAGGAATCCCGGTAGCGAGCCTCTCGCTCGGGTCGGGTCAGGCTTGAGACCAGGTCGGGTCGGGAGTTGACCTAGGACAGCTGGGGGTTGTCTTTTTCCAGCTTAGTTCAGACTTTGGTGTTAAGTACGTACACATTGACTGAGATTGCCAGCGAGTATACATGTTTATATGTTGCATTTATTTGGCATTATTATATGGCATGATATATGATTTACCGTTTTCCATATTCATATGTCATGTGTATATACACGTTGAGTCTATACCTTGTTATACCTGATTATAGAGCCACTCAGCTCTATACTCGATAGTCTGTCACTGAGAGTACCGCGACGGCGGGGACATGTATGTCTGACTACTCTGGTGTGCTAGACGAGTGTGGTTGCACCCAAAGGTTGATCCGCGCGGTGGCAGCACTCATGTGGCGCCGGTACTGACCATGACTTTTTAGATGACCCTTTACCAGTCATCATGTTGCATGCATCATATACATATGTTTACTCATGTTTATGTACTGGGCGTTAGCGCTCACGTCCTAATTGTTATCTTGGACACCCTATTCCATGGGGCAGGTCGCAAGATGGACGGAGCCGGTAGCTCAAGGCAGGACTAGGGAGCCAGAGATTTTCCAGGGATTTTATACAGCATGATTTGTTTAGCTGTATAAATGCTTTAGATAGTTTATTTTAAGCTTTTCGATATGGTTATATCACTCAGTATTAAGCCTGGATATGTTTTACTAAGCTGATATGTAAATTATGGATTATGTTTCCGCGCGTTTTACTCTGTTAAGCATTCTTGCTTTATTAAGTTTAATGCATGCTATTAGTTGCCAGTTAGTAGGTGATTCAATGCAGGGTCACTACAGCATGAATCTGTCTCAAATTTTAAGTTTTCGTGTGTTTAGTTCAAAATTCAAGTTTTCGTGTGTGCAGGGTCACTATTGCATGCTTATGTGATTTTTCCCCATGAAAGCCATTTTATCATGAAATGTTTTCAAGTATTTTATGCATGACGTTTATCAAGAATCTTATTAGCATGGAATAATGAAGTATGGAACGTATGAGAAGTATGATGATATGAAGGATGCACGAAAATATTTTGATGTTGTATGTGAATTTGTGGTGGAAAAACGAGACGGATAATGCATGGTTTTGGATTTTCAAGTTGAGCTCCGGAAGTGCCTTCCCAAAATATGTGCTCAAGAATGCAGGGTTTCGGATTTCCGGGATGAGCTCTGGAAGTGCCTTCCCAAAATACGTGCTCAACGCAGGGTTTCGGATTTTCGGGTTGAGCTCCGAAAGTTCCTTCCCAAACTATGTGCTCAAACGATGGTTGACACAAATGCATGCACTTCATTACCTATGATGTCAAGTTTTTACTACATGTTCATGTTATGACATAAATTTAAATCTCAAGATTTTTATGAAAAGTTTTATATGCAAATTTCTTGCTGAGTTTTTAGACTCACTATACTTGAATGTGCAGGTAACGATGATATCGATGCCTTCATTGATGACTTTGTTGGTGGACATGAGGAGGAGAAGGGGGTCGGTCCAGCGGGCGATGCATGAGTGCGAGACATGAGGATGATAATTCATCAAACAATTATTTTATTTTGAAGGTTTCATTGAGGGGAAAAACAAGTTTTATTATTTCTTTTGATGGTCATGTTTGGCAAAGTTTGAAGAATTTTTATTTCATTATTTCAATTGCACTTTTTAATACCCTTATTTATTGAAGAAGATGTTTGTTTCCGCAAAATTTTTAATTTTCCCAATTTTTAAGTATGTATGTTTGAGTAACGCTTCGATAAAAAATTGGGACTCTACAGCTTGGTATCAGAGCAGTTCGCTCTGGTACTTATCGCACACATGCATACTCGCCACGACCCTATGCTTCGTCTTCATGTCTGTATGTTTTATGTTATGAATAGTTTAAGATGCATGATAATATGTACGATTTATGAATTATGCATGTTTCAAGTATGTTGTTTATGTTTAAAACGTGATTGAGTATGTGGACTATGTTGGACATTAGTAACATGACTACCCGTAGGAACCCGAATAATGAGAGCGATCAGAACAACCAGAACAACCAGTTTCTGGCCGGGTTGGCAAATCTGTTGCAAGAACAGAGTAGAGCTCAAGGGGCACCGATTCAACAGCTAATCCAGGCGCATGCATGTGGCAGGAATAACAATCTGCTGGGAATAACCAATCCGATCTTTAAACAGTTGAAGGATCTAGGACCACCTGAGTTCAAAGGAGGGGCTGATCCCATTGTAGCCGAGGAGTGGGTGCTGTCGGTGGAGACCATATTTACAATAAAAAAATAATAATTTTTCATAGGTGATCCAATTAAAAGATATGTCTCACAAAATTGACCCGTGAGATCATCTCACAAGAGTTTTTGTATAAACTTAAATATTTCATTAACATCGCTATAAAATAAATGAACAATTCTCCTCCGTGTGAGACGGGTTGACCCAACTCATATATAAAATCAAAAGTAATATCTTTGACACCAAAGGCAACACATTATCATGGAGTAGATTATATATCTGTCTCACAAAACTAACTTATAAGATATAATTTGTCGAAAAGTGCTTCCTTGAAACTAGGGTGGGCGTTTGGGGTCGGGTATCGGATATCCGACCCGACCCGATCGGGTCGGTTAATTTTAAAAAAAATCGGGTTCAGGTACCCGACAGAACCCGACAATTTTTTTTTTTGGAAAATTCAATATATATTAGTATGTATTATCCAAGCACATATCCTCTCTATTTTCATTCTATTGCTCTCAAATAAAATGGCCGTTTGTTTTCCTTGGATTGGGTATACATACATCAATTGAGAAATGATGATTATTTTTTCCATAGATTTCGATTATTTAATTGTTCGATAGACTAGAGATTTTTTTTTTCAAAACTTGTGAAAAATAATTAAATATCTGAGGGTAGAAGTATCTCACAACCATAAATATATGAATTGCTTTCAATTTTTACATTCATCAAATTTGCAAAAAAAAAAAAAAAAAGAAGGGTACCCGAGACCATACCTGAAAAAATCGGGTACTTTTTCAGATCGGGTTCGGGTAGTCAAAATGACTACCCGACATGTCGGGTACCCGACCCGACAAAACCCGACCCGCACTCACCCCTACTTGAAACAATCTCAAACACTATCTAAATATTAGAGCTATCACGATACACTGCTGGTGCATTGGTTAACCCAAACGACATAATTTTTTTTACTTTATGGTTATATATGTATTTTTTAGAATAAAAGTGAATTATTTTTTTATCGTAATTAAACTAATGGACTTTTTGGAACTTACACCTGAGTTGGCCCGTGAGCTTGGATAAATTTTTTTTTCTTTATGGTTATATGTGTATTTTTTAGAATAAAATTGGTGAATTATTTTTTGTATTAATTACTTTATATAAAATTGATACGTGTAAAATCAATAATTAGAAATTTATTAATATGTTTATATTAATATTTATTTATGAAATAAATTTGTAATTAATTATAATGATTTATTTTTATATTTATTTTTATTTTTAGTAAGTCAACCTGCAGGCCGGCTTGGGTTAACCAATGCACCAGCAGTGTTCATGGATTTGATGAACATGGTTTTTCAACCTTTCTTGGATCAGTTTGTCATAGTCTTCATAGATGACATACTGATCTACTCTCGCAGTCTGGAGGAGCATCGTCAGCACTTGTCTACAGTGTTTCAGATTCTGAAGGAGAAGCAGTTGTATGCTAAGTTCAGTAAGTGTGAATTTTTGCTCGAGCAAATTGCATTTTTGGGTCATATAGTTTCAGCTAAGGGAATTGAGGTGGATCCGTCTAAGGTAGAAGCAGTTTGGAACTGGGTTACTCCGAAGAATGCTACAGAGATACAGAGTTTCTTGGGTTTAGCAGGCTAATATAGGCGGTTTATTCATGATTTCTCCAAGATTTCTCTACCATTGACATCTCTAACCTGGAAAGGCGTGAAGCTCATGTGGTCAGAGCAGTGTGAGAAAAGTTTCGTAGAGTTGAAGGAAAGATTAATGTCATCACCAATGCTAGCTATTCCAGAAGGCACAGATCATTTTGTGGTTTATACCGATGCTTCTAAGAATGGATTAGGGGTTTTTATGATGCAGGATGACAAGGTGATATCTTGTGCATCACGACAGCTGAAGATTCATGAGAAAAACTACCCGATTCATGATCTTGAGTTGACCGCAGTTGTATTTTATTTGAAGCTATGGAGATACTATTTGTATGGTGAGAAGTGCCAGATTTTCACTGACCACAAGAGCCTAAAGTACTTTTTCACTTAGAAGGAGTTAAATATGAGGCAGAGGCGATGGCTGGAATTGGTGAAGAACTACGACTGTGACATTAGCTATCATCCAGGCAAGGCTGATATAGTAGTAGATGCATTGAGTCGCAAATCTGCGACATTGAACCAGTTGGTAGTTTAATAGGAGTTAATTGCAGATTTTGAGCGGATGAAATTGGAGGTATCTAAACCAATGGAGGTAGGAACTCTATCAGCCTTAACAGTAGTGCCAAGTTTGCTTGATAGAATTTGAGCAGGCCAAGATTCTGATGAACATCTGATGGCGTGAAGGAATAGAGATGAGGCTAAGGGTGGTACACTGTATACCGTCAAAGATGAAATTGTTCATCACAAAGGTAGGATGTGGGTGCCAGCAGTAGATTAACTGAGAGTATTCAGTAGATATGATGACTGAAACCCATAATATTTTGTATTCCCTTCATCCAGGGAGTACAAAGATGTATAAGGACCTGCAATCCTTATATTGGTGGCTAGGTATGAAGAAGGATATTGTAAGATTTGTGTGTGAATGCTTGACATGTCAGTAGGTGAAGATTGAGCACCATAGGCCAACAGGACTTCTGAAACCATTGCCTATACCCACATGTAAGTGGGAAGACGTCACTATGGATTTTTTGGTAGGATTTTCAGTTACACCGCGAAGGATGAACTCGATCTGGGTGATAGTTGACAGGTTAACGAAGTTAGCACATTTTCTTCCAGTCAGGAATAATTTCTTGATGAATCAATATGCAGAGCTGTACATTTGGGAAATTTTCAGAATGCATGGAGTTCCAGCAAGAATAGTGTCAGACAGAGATCCTAAGTTTACCTTGAATTTTTGGGAAAGTTTACACCGAGGTTTGGGAACGAAGTTAGCTTTCAGCACAACTTTCCACCCTCAAATAGATGGTCAGTCAGAACGAGTGATCCAAATACTCGAAGACATGTTGAGGGCTTGTATGATCGACTTTGGAGGAAATTGAGAGTCTAAATTGCCCCTAGGTGTAGTTCACTTGTAACAATAATTATCAAGAAACTATTGGCATGGCTCCGTATGAGGCATTGTAAGGGAGGAGATATAGGATTCCCTTGCACTGGGATGAAGTTGGAGAGAGAGCTGTTTTGGGACCTAAAATAGTAACTCAGACAGTGGATTTGATAGCTAAGATCAGAGACAAAATGTTGACATCTCAAATTCGACAGAAAAGTTATGCCGATCAATGACATAGGGACTTGGAGTTTGAAATAGGTGACCATGTGTTCTTAAAGTTGTCACCATGGAAGGGTGCCTTGAGGTTTGGAAAGACTGGTAAATTGAATCCAAGATATATATGACATTTTGAGATGCTAGAGAAAGTTGGGGCTCGAGCTTATCGAGTATATTTACCACCAAACTTGGAGGGTGTACATAATGTTTACCATATCTCCATGTTGAGAAAGTATGTGACAAATCCTTCGCATGTTATTCGCCATGAGCCAGTGGAATGGACACCAGACTTGTCCTACAAAGAGATGCATGTTCAAATCTTGGACAAAAAATTCCTAGATTGAGGAACAGAGAGATCCCAATGGTGAAAGTGACACAACCAATTGGTTGAGGAAGCTACCTGGGAAACTGAGCAGGATATGCGAGCACACTACCTTGAGCTGTTTGGTAAGTCGAATTTTGAGGACGAAATTCTTTTAAGGAGGGTAGAGTTATTATAAGGTACAAAAAGTTCACTAGTTTAATCACGATAAATTAATTTATTTATATGATTCAATGCATGTTAATTCAGAAAACATTTAATTTTTATGTGAATTTATGTGATTTATTTTAATACCTGAAATTTTATGTGATATGTTGTGATTAATTTTTAAAGTTTTTAGGTTGGTATTTAATTTTGGGTCGTAGGGACGAGTCTAGCCTTCGAGCGAGTTAAGGAAAATGTTTTATTTAAATAAGATTAAGTTGATGCAGTGCAATTTATTTATTGGGAGATTTAAAAATTTTACAGAATTTTAATTGAAACTAATGGGTTGTGTTCGGAGCCCATTAGTCACGAAACAAAACAAGCGTTCAAAAATCTGTCTCTCATTAGAACACTTTGAAACTCTCCAAAAAATTTCTCTCTCTCAAACACTGCATCCAAGGTTAGGGTTCGTTCGTCTCGAGGCTAGATCATCCTTCCGCCCAGGTTAATTCTAATCAAACATATCAGGCAAGTTTTTACTGTTTTGAAACTCATTCAAGACTATATCTATTTTAAAGGTTTAACTCTATGTGGTTTTATGATGATCGATGCATTTTTCTTGTAAAATTTCATGAGTATGATGTTTAGTTGAGGTTTTTTTTTATGGATTTGAAACATAGTTGCAGAATTTTGATGTTGGTAGTTTTTGGGACAGATATTGTTTTTCCAAGTTTTGAAGTTCTACTGTCCATGAATTATTTCTTTTCAAGTGTAAAATATTTGATGGTGAAAGAGAGTCGTTTAGATCTGAAAAATCAGAAAGGGAGGGTGTATGGGTGTCTATGCGTCGCTGCCTAGGAATCCCGGCAGCAAGCCTCTCGCTCGAGCACAACTTGTTGCCGCTCAAGCGAGAGCGTTAACGCACGGCTCGCTCGAGCGGCGAGTTCCTGCGCTCGAGAAAGCAGGGCTCTGTCTCAAATTTTAAGTTTTCGTTTGTTCAGTACAAAATTCAAAATTTTGACTTTAAAGCTATTTGAAGTGTTTTTAAGATGTTCCATCGGAAAAAAGTTTTAAATTTGAAAGTCCGAGACGGACGAAACGACTCACGTGGATCGATTATGCTAAGTATTACACGTTTATGTGAGTTTTCACCATGAAAGTCATTTTATCATGAAATGTTTTGAAGTATTTTATGCATGATGTTATCACGAAGTTTAAGAGCATGGAATGATGAAGTACGGAACGTATGAGAAGTATGATGATATGAAGGATGCACGAAAATATTTTGATGTTGTATGTGAATTTGTGGCGGCAAAACGAGACGGATAATGCATGGTTTTGGATTTTCAAGTTGAGCTCCGGAAGTGCCTTCCCAAAATATGTGCTCAAGAATGCAGGGTTTCGGATTTTTGAGATGAGCTCCGGAAGTTCCTTCCTAAAATACGTGCTCAATGCAGGGTTTTGGATTTTCGGGTTGAGCTCCGAAAGTGCCTTCCTATACTATGTGCTCAAACGACAATTGCCACAAATGCATGCACTTCATTACCTATGATGTCAAGTTTTCACTACATGTTCATGCTATGATATAAATTTAATCTCAAGATTTTTATGAAAAGTTTTATATGCAAATTTCTTGCCGAGTCTTCAGACTCATTATACTTGAATGATGCAGGTAACGATGATATCGATGCCTTCATTGATGAATTTGTTGGTGGACATGAGGAAGAGCAGGGGGTCAGTCCAGCGGGCGATGCATGAGTGCAAGACATGAGGATGAGAATTCATCAAACAGTTATTTTATTTTGATGGTTTCGTTGAGGGGAAAAACAATTTTTATTATTTCTTTTGATGGTCATGTTTGGCAAAGTTTGAAGAATTTTTATTTCATTATTTTTATTGCACTTTTTAACTCTTATTTATTGTAGAAAATGTTTGTTTCCGCAAAATTTTTAATTTTCCTAAATTTTTAAGTATGTATGTTTGAGTAACGCTCCAATAGAAAATTGAGACGCTACATCAGTCCCGCCGCGTGTTGGCCCATCTATGTCCATCCTTTAGTTGGGTTGAAAAAATTTCAACTCAACCCACTTAAATTGTGTGCCAGGGTAGACTGACCCTGCAGGCTACTCAAATTGACGGCTATACTAAATATGATTTCAGTCACGTTATTTCTCAAGTAGGAAAAATAATTTTTTAATTCATTAACTGTCCATTTTTTAGTTTTGCACTACAATTGAATCAACATTTAAAAGACAACAGTTTTATGCTAAAATTGTTGTCTTTTACCTTTTAATAGTGGTTTTAATGAAAAAAACCGTTGTTTTTTTTAGCGTTTTTTTTATTTATCAAAGAAAAATATTTTGAAAAAAACTTTGTATTTGATGGGTAAAAGACAACAATTTTTGTCAACCGGTGTCAATGTTCCTTTTTTAGGGTCAAACACAACAGTTTTTTTACACGATTGTCTTTTAGGTTTCTTAGTTTTCATAAACAGTTGTCTATTAAATTTTTTTATATATGTATATGTATATAAAAAAAAGTAACAAAGACGATGTTTTTAAGTGTTGTCTATCAAGTCCTTTTATAAAGTAATATACATACATATATATACTTTATGCTACATTACTTTAAAAGAAGTAACATAGAAGAATCTCCCGTCACGAGTGACAATCTCTTATCGTCTCTCTCGTAACCCACAACTTGTCACCTTCATTGACGCACAACACCTTTGTCTGTCGTGGAGAACCGAGCTTGTCACTTTATAACCAAAAGCTATAGCTGGTGTTAATTATGCAACTCAAATCTTTTAAACCACGCAGTAACCCAAACGTCATGGTTTGATCGCTCAACCAAGCAAGGACAATTATTGCACCCCAATAATCTCCCTCCCAATAATTGCATTCATTGCAATCAATGATAATTGAACCCATTACCTTGGCTCTGATACCAGTTATAGGACTGAACACTTTCCGATTTACCAAAAACTATAGTTGGTGGTAATAATGGAACTCAAATATTTTAAACCGCACAGTAGCTCAAACGTCATGGTTCGATCGCTCAACCAAGCAGAAATAATTATTACACCCCAACACGCTGCCTGGATTTCCCTTCTCAAATATTATTTCAACTAGTTATTATGTTATCATATAAAAAAAAATAGAGTGACAAATTTTTAATTAACGGACTATTAAAAAATGTATTTCTTCTTCTCAAATATTGAAAATTTAATGGATTAAAACAATAAAAAGTAATGGACTAAAAATATATTTTTCCTTTTCAAATATTATTTCAACTAGTTATTATGTTTTCATATGAAAAAAAACAGAGTGACAAGTTTATATTTAATATCAACCGATAGAATTTCAATATAAATTCAAATATATATATATATATGTATATATATATATATATTAATTAAATAGATTTTGTTTTTTGTTTTTATTTTTTATTATGTAAGAACCTGCGGCCGTTGCCTTTTGATACGCACTGGTAATCCCAAGACTAATGCAATAGTGTGTGACAAGCTAGCTAGTTTAAGAAGGTGTTTGTAGGAGAAATTGAACTGATATTAAGCGATCACCTACTTCACCAACTCGAACATCTCTTAGAAATATTGAATATATTTAGTTGTTTTTTTTTCTTTTTCCAAATTTTATATTAAGTTAATGAGCCCAATTCATTGTGATTATAATGAGTACTTGTCATTTCGTACTTGGTAGCAGACATTATATTGGGGACGTGGGTGCCACCATTGACCGGAATATTTGATT
Source organism: Henckelia pumila (assembly GCF_033568475.1). Classification (NCBI taxonomy): domain Eukaryota; kingdom Viridiplantae; phylum Streptophyta; class Magnoliopsida; order Lamiales; family Gesneriaceae; genus Henckelia; species Henckelia pumila. The sequence goes on from NC_133121.1 coordinate 18,562,309, forward strand.
CTATAAAAAATCAGGTTAATCCCGCAATAATTTCAAGAATAATAAGTAACATTAATATAATCTATTATATATAGAAAGATATAATCACATATAAAATTTTATTGGATATATAGATTTTTTTTAATATATAGACTATAGATATATAAAGTCAATAATCATATTCTAATATATTAACAATGAGAGGATTGAATAATTAATAAATATATGATAAAATAAAGTAATAAATAAGGATGTGAAATATTGATAAAATTTGTTGTGTTTGACTTGATTTTTATGAATATGAAGAGGGTGTTTGGCTAAGCTTGTACGTTCTTCCAATTTTTTGACATTAATTTGGTCAAAAGCTTATAAACGGTCAAAATAAGCTGTTTTTAAAAAAGTTGGGGCTACCTTTTTTTAAATATCTTATTTTAAAATTTTACTTTTCCAAAATAGTTTTCTATATTTTCATAAATCAGCGCCATGTTTTCCACTTATTAAATAGTAAATAATTTTAAAAAATGAAATTTCCAGAATATCAATTTTTAAAAATAAAATATGAAATGTTTTTATTTTTTTTATAATATAGGTTTAATATTTACAATAAAATTTTAAAACTATTTTTAAATAATATTCATAGTATTATACCCTTTTTGGTGATTTTACAATAAAAATATTTTGTAATATCAAACACATCGATCAACATCTTTAATTCTTTTAAAATAAGATCATCCAAACACTTTAACAACTTATTTTAAAAATAAGTCGTGACAAATTATAAGCTTATAGACCAGTTTATAAGCTCTAGAGCTTATAAGCTGTTTTTAATTAGTTTAGCCAAATATTCTTGGAGACTTTAATATTATCCTAAAATATCCATAGAAATTGTTGGGTATTTTTTTGTTTGGTTAGGAAAAATGACATTTTCGGAATAAAATGAGCATATTTAAAATATGAATTCTTAGTCGTTGGGGGTGTAGGTGAGTTATATTATCAAGCTTTTAAAAAAACACACACACACACGTGCACACAACTTTGTCCTTAATACCTTATGTTATTCGATAAATTTAAAATTTGTAGACCAAAATTCACATTGATATGCCACCAACCTTTTGACTTAATCCATGTTGTGAATTTGAATATAGACACACACATATATATATATATATACATATATATACATATATATATGTATGTATTAATGTACCAAATGTTTTGCATGAATTTATTAACATACAATAGATAAATATACACATGAAATGTGTGTACAGAAATACTCGTATTTTAAAATTTCTGAGACTAAGATTACCAAAGTCCACAAAACCAGGTATGTATTATTACAAGACCATATCCTCACATAACTCTCGACGAATTGCATATAAACCTTCTGTTTTTTGTAACTAAAAAAACCAGGTGTGTGTGTACAGAAATACTCGTATTTTAAATACATGTTGTAGTACCGTCTGTTTTTTGTAACTAAAAATAAAAAAAAATGATAAAATACAAAAAATACAAAATGACTTTTTCGTAAATAAATATCAACAAAATGACATCATACCAGATGCTGCTCCATATTATAATTACAATAAAAAAATATGGAAAATATTTGCCAAAAGTTCGAACTTTAATTACGATATAGTGGAAATAAAGTATGCAAAGTGCAATATATGGCAAAAGAGAAGTAAATAACATAAATACTACTTAATCGAAACATTGGCTTTTTCACAAAATTAAACATCCCAGTTATGTACAGTGTACTGGTCGATCTATATCAAGGGTGAATTGGTATTCAGTCCCTAAACCAAGAGTCAATTTATTAATCAGTCCTTGTCAGAAAAAAATTTGTTTGCACTCCTTGGTCTCACATTATTTTTCTCGGATATAATTCGGTACAAAACATTGAAAATATGGTACATGTACATGATATTTAAGCACTAATTGTTCAAGATCTTTTACAAAAAATAAGATTTTGAGTATAAAATTTAAACATCTTTATTCATGTGAACTTGCAACATATGTTTGAGTACTCAAAAAAATTATATATGTATACCAAATCTAACACATTGGGTACTCAAATATCATATATGAGTACAATATTTTTAATATTTTGTACTGATTCCATCCAAATAAGAAAAAAGTTTTTTTAATATCAATATTTTCTTAGTACTCAAAAATCATATATTTGTACCATATCTAACATATTTGATACTCAAATATCATATATTAGTACCGTATTTATAATATTTTGTACCGATTGTCATCTAAAAAAGACAAATGTGGTATTATATCAATATTTGTTTAAATATTTGAGTACTCAAAAATCATACATTAGTGCTAGATTTGAAACAGTTGATACTCAAATATCATGTATTTGTACCAATCGAATTTCATCCAAAACAAAACATGTGGGCCCAGGGAGTTTAAACAAAGTTTTTTACTGACAGAGACTGATCACCGATTTATGTTTGGGTTTAGGGACTGAATTATAAATTACCGCTATATCAATACCATGGACACACATGCACACACACACTCTCTCTCTCTCTCTCTCTCTCTCTCTCTCTCTCTCTCTCTCTCTCTCTCTCTCTCTCTCTCTCTCTCTCTCTCTCTCTCTCTCTCTCTCTCTCTCTCTCTCTCAATTAATAATACAAAATCATCGCGTTGTTTAGTTAGTCATGTTCTATTTTGTGATGGAGTGATGCCTTAGGAAGTTAATTTCATCCCTAAAAATGTTTGTTATTTTGTAAGTCGTCTTCGACGAAAAAATTTTCTGGAAAAGTCGAGACTAATTAACGACTTAATAAATTCTTGACTTTTTGTTTTAACCAGCAATCAGACATAATATTTAAATTGCGAGTCTTCAAACACATAAAGGTTTTGATAACGATCAAATTGACTCTTTGTGTTGGTCCCAGGTGCGGCATCACGAGATAAAAACTATGGAAATTGAAGAATAAAATAGACACCAAGATTTACGTGGAAAATCCCCAAAATTATTAGGGTAAAAACCACGGGAAAGATCCAAACTTTTTCACTATAATATTTGGAGAATTACAACCTCTCTCTGTGTTTCCAAAGAGATACTCACTCTCTTATATAGGAAAAAATCTATCTCACAAATATATATAGAAATAAACAAGGGAGATAAAGAACACTCAAGATCAAAAGAAGAAACTTGAGGATGGGATGCTCTGAAAGTATCGCGGAATGCATCTATTTATAGGCCTTCATCTTCGTGTGGACATGCAAAACAAATTCACAATTGAATTTGCTTTGCATGCATTTAATGCATATCTCCTTGCTGTCCTCGGTTGAATATGCCACTTGCTGCCATTTGCCTTCCAGCTCATTTGACTATTCACACTGACATTTCTCCCACTTGAAGATTTGATTGAGAATCAAACACATCTCCACACATCCTTTCAATCTTGTCATTCCCGCTTCTTACGTTTTTGCTAGGCCACATGAGAATCTACAACTACACCATTCAAACTTCTTTGTGCTCACTAGCTTGGTCAGAATATCAGCTATGTTATCCTTTGTATGGATATTCAGCATGTCCACACTTCATTCCTCTACTACTTCCCGAACAAAGTGAAATTGTACTCCAATGTGTTTAGTTCTGAAATGAAAGACTGGATTCCTTGCAATGTGCAAGACACTCTGACTGTCACAAAAAAGAGGAATATTTTCTTGTTTGTGTCCAAGCTCCTCCAATAACCTTTTAATTCATATTGCCTCCTTGCAAGCTTGAGTAGCTGCCATGTATTCTGCCTGCGTTGTAGATAATGTCACAACTGTTTGCAGTTTTGAAACTCAGCTGACTGCACCTCCTGCAATTGTAAGCACATAACCAGTAGTAGATTTTCTTTTATCTGGATCACCTGCATAATCTGAATCCACATAGCCCTTGAGTGTAAAATCTAATCCTCCAAAACATAATGCAGCATCCGAGGTACCCTTATTATATCTAAGGATCCTCTTAACCATGCTCCAATGCTCTTGTCCAGGATTTGCCATATATCGACTGACTACTCCCACTGCTTGTGCAATGTCTGGTCTTGTACAAATCATGGAGAACATCAAACTCCCCACTGCTAATGCATATGGTACTCGAGACATCTTCATCCTCTCTGCTTCACTTCTAGGATACATCTCAGAAGATAACTTGAAGTTAATAGGAAGAGGGTTAGAAATTGGCTTACTATCTTGCATGTTGAAGTGCTGCAAAACTTTCTTCAAATAATTTTTTTGGGAAAGCCAAATCTTCCTATTACTTCTGTCTCGATGAACTTGCATCCCTAGAATCTTGTTTGCTGGCCCCAAGTCTTTCATATCAAATTCCCTAGCCAACTGTGCCTTCAATTCTTGGACCCGATCTTTGTTAGGGCCTGCTACCAACATATCGTCCACGTACAACAGCAAAATGATATAATCATCATCACCAGACCTCTTGAAATACGTACAAGGGTCTGCACTGAGTCTGGTGTACCCAAGGCTCATGATATAGAAATCAAATCTCTTGTACCAACACCTCGGCGCCTGTTTGAGACCGTACAGAGATTTGTTCAACCTGCAAACCAAGTTATCTTTGCCCTTTTCTGCAAAACCTTCTAGCTGGATAATATAGATTTCTTCTTCAAGATCGCCACAAAGAAATGCCGTTTTCACATCAAAATATTCTAGATGTAGGTCAAACACCGCACACAATGCCAATACTACTCTGACTGTTGAAAGTCGAACCACAGGAGAAAATATCTCATCGAAGTCAATACCTTCTTTTTGAGCGTACCCTTTGACAACCAATCTTGCACGATACTGCTCCACTTGGTTATTGCCATCACGCTTGATCTTGTAGACCCATCTGTTACCGAAAGCTTTCCTCCATCGTGGTAGTGTAACAAGATCCCAAGTTTTATTCTTGTCCAATGCTTCCAATTCTTCCTGCCTCGCTGTCATCCACAGGGATACATCCGATCTTTGAGTAGCCTCATGGAAACTCGATGGATCACCATCCTGTGTTAATAGAAAATATGCAATGTTGCTTTCAGTGACATAATCTGAAAGCCAACCTGGTGGTTTTCTCTCTCGAGTTGACTGCCTCACTTTAGAAACCTCTGACTCAACTGGTTCTTGTTCCCCATGCTCCGGTACTGCTTCACAAGAAACTTGATCTTCGTCTGTATTATTTTCCACCCGAATGATAGTAGTTTTTGAATTCAATGTGACTTTTTCTCCCTTTACTTTATCTTCCTCGAAGATAACATATTCCTCGTGCTCCGGTATTGCTTCACAAGAAACTTGATCTTCGTCTGTATTATTTTCCACCCGAATGATAGTAGTTTTTGAATTCAATGTGACTTTGTCTCCCTTTACTTTATCTTCTTCGAAGATAACATCTCTGCTGATGATAAGCTTGTGGACAGTAGGATCCCACAAGCAAAACCCTTTAACTCCATCAGCATAGCCCAAGAAGATACACTCGGGATTTGGAATCCAACTTTGATCTTTCTTGTTCATTGTACATAACGTACACCGGACTTCCAAATGTATGTAACCGAGAATAATCAGCTAGCTTGCCAGTCCACACCTCCATCGGAGTCTTTAAATCAATCGCCACTGAAGGAGAAATGATATAAGAAGCGGTTTTGAGTGCTTCTGCCCAAAATGACTCGGCTAGATCCGCAGTACTCAACATGGCCCTTGTTCTGTCCAACAAAGTTCTGTTCATCCGCTCTGCCACTCCATTCTGTTGAGGCGTGTAAGCTGTCGTGAACTGTCTTTTGATGCCCTCGTGCTGACAAAATGCACCAAACTCATCACTGGTATATTATCCTCCATTGTCAGTCCTCAAACACTTGATTTTCTTATCAAAATCAAGTTCAACCCGCGCTTTGAAAACTTTGAAGACTTCAAAAACATCTGACTTCTTCTTCATTGGATACACCCAACATCTCCTAGAGAAATCATCAATAAACGAGACAAAATATCTCTCTCCTCCTAGGGATACCACCGGTGCTTTCCAAACATCAGAATGAATCTGCTCCAATATGCCTTTGCTTTTGGCAGTAGATGTGCCAAACTTTAATGTGTATTGTTTACTAATAACACAATGCTCACAAAAGGGTAAAGTCACTTTTGTAAGCTCCGGAAACAGCTTCCGTTCTGAGAGATTCTTCATTCCTCGTTCTGACAAATGTCTGAGCTTTCTATGCCACAACACTGTTGATTCTTCTCCCGAACCAATTGATGCAACTTCTAGTTCCGCCTCTTTGTGTGTTTCCCCCAACAATACATACATATTTGCAGCAACGTTTTCCACCTTCATAACCACAAGCGCGCCTTTCACAATCTTCATGATCCCTTTCTCGATTCGGGTTTTGTACCCAATATCATCCAATTGCCCCAAAGACAAAAGATTCTTTTTCAGACCCTTCACATGTCGTACCACCTGTATGGTGCGAATAGTATCATCAAACAATTTAATTTTGATGGTACCGACCCATCGATTACCAAGGCATGATCATTTTCCATGAATAAAGATCCACCTGAGACTGGTTCATACTGATCGAACCATTCTCTCATTGATGTCATATGCCACGTCGCTCCTGAATCCATAATCCATGCATCACAAAATCTCTGTCTGCCTTCCGCAACTGTTGTTGCTTTGCTGAATAATATTTCACCACTGCCTGAAGTACTGGCCACATTTCCTTGAGAAACCTTTTCGATGCTCTTCGTACACTCTCTCTTGAAGTGCCTTTTACCACCATATTTAAAGCAGTAAATATTCTTCTTCTTACTTCTTGACTTGGATTTACCATATCTGTAGCTCCCATTGGAGTCAAGCTCCGTCAATCTTTCTCTCGTCATCGGTAAAGCCTCTGCTTGCTTCAACGTTGCCAACCTATCTTCCTTGTTTCTTCGATGAATCTCTTCTCCAAGAACCGCAGTTAAGATGTCGTCAAAATTTAAATTATCCGAAAGAACATTGTTCGTAACATTGATGATGAGCTGATCGTATGAATCCGATAGACTCTAAAGTAGAAGCTCCGCATGTTCTTTTTCCTCTATTTTATGCCCCATAGACGTGAGCCGAGAAAATAAAATATTCAATGTGTTGATATGGTCGGTCATCGATGAGGATTCCACCATCCGAAGAGTATAAAGCTTTCTCTTTAGGAAAATCTTGTTGTGTAGTGACTTGACCTCATACAATTTTGCCAAAGTATCCCAAATAAATTTTTCGCTTTTTATTTCAGAGATACTTGACAAAACTTCATCCGCTATAGCCAAGTGAAAATTGGCAACAACATTGTGATTCATCTCATTCCACTTTTGATCATCCGTGATGTCCGCCGGCCTATCTCCAATAGCTACCAAACAACGCTTCTTTGTTAGAATTGCTTGCACCTTCAATTTTCACAGCAAAAAATTGCTCCCATTGAACTTTTCTATCTCGTATTTTGCTGACATCTTGACTGTAAGAATCCTTCCTTATAAAATCTTCAAAAAATATTTTCTGATGTGGAAGATCAGTCACAGCTGCAACCACAGAGCATAATCAGAATTTTAAGAAATTTTATGCCAAGGCTGTGATAATACTTGTTGGTCCCAAGTGCAGCATCACGAGATAAAAACTATGGAAATTGAAGAATAAAATAGACAATAAGATTTACGTGGAAAATCCCCAAAATTATTAGGGTAAAAACCACAGGCAAGATCAAAAGTTTCCCACTATAATATTTGGAGAATTACAACCTCTCTCTGTGTTTCCAAAGAGATACTCATTCTCTTATACAGTAAAAAACCTATCTCACAAATATATATAGAAATAAACAAGGTAGATGAAGAACACTCAAGATCAGAAGAAGAAACTTGAGGATGGGATGCTCTGAAAGTATCGCGGAATGCATCTATTTATAGACCTTCATCTTCGGTGTGGAAATGCAAAACAAATTCACAATTGAATTTGTTTTGCATGCATTTAATGCATGTCTCCTTGCTGTCCTCGGTTGAATATGCCACTTGCTGCCATTTGCCTTCCAGCTCATTTGACTATTCAAACTGACACTTTGAATGTTTCATGTGTAATATTTGGAAAATTTGGTATAACATTTATCGGGTATATAGTAAAATAGCCATTTCGAAAAATAATTTGAAACCATTACTAGGATTCAAGACATCACACAGATTAAGTAACTCTGTTGATTGCTATGTGAATCATCTTCATGATCCACTGTTTGTTAATCGCAACATTGAATATGTGAAAATGACAATGTTCATTCAATGTGAAATTATTTTTTTGTACTGGCAGGAATGTTTGTTAAGTTTGATACCTTTAGGTAGTGTTTGGGAGAATTTTCAGAAATCACTTCTCAGGTTTTTTTTAACAAATTTTGAATTAGAAAAATATGATAAATGCTTCCTATAAGTTTTAAAGACACTACCTTAATGTAAGATTAGTTAAACTAGATACTTCAATAAAATGAATATCAAAAAAATTATTCACACTCCATAGCTAATCATTTCATTCACCATCTCGTATTTTCTGGGAAAATAATTTGTGTAGTTGTGACTAGAATCATTGCATTCAAACTATATTGATCTTGCATATAACTCGTCATCTGTTTCGAATGTAATAGTCCCATTAAACACAATGTCAAATGTAATAATCCCATTAAACAAATATTTAGCCTGAACACATACTAAACTACTGACCCTCCATCAGCCGAAAAAAAACTATTGACCCTTGACACGTTTTGCGTGTTCGTATAATCTTTTCATAATTAATTTGATTTATATTTAAATAAATAAGTTTAGTCTACGCTAGCACATGAGCACTGTCCATGTGCTGTATCCAAGGGCCAAATTTTTTTGCATTTGAGATGTTCACATGAACATCTCAAATGCAAAAAAATGTAGGCCGTTGGATCCCAATTCGGGCACTGCCCGAATGGGGTAGCATAGACTAAACTAAATAAATGGTAATATCATAATGGTAAAACACAGTAAAGAATCATACTGAAATTTGAAATTATTATATTTCAAAAAGATCGATCATATTGTAAAACTTAATAAGGGACTAAAATACAATTCGAAATAATGTAATTAAAACACTTAAAAAGACAAAGGGGTTAAGCTACAATTTAAAATGATGAATTTAATTTATTAAAAATAGAAAGAAAAAAAAAAGGAAAAAACGAAAACTAGACCATTACACAAATTTGTTTTACTATTCCTTACACTAAATAATATAATAAGATTTTGATTTAGCCCATCCCCCATGAAATTTCAGGATATGTACAAATATGATGTTGTTTATTGTTAGGAATCAATCCGAAAGAATACGATATTCCAAAAATTAACAGAAACAAACACCGCAACAAGAACAATAATCCCTAAAACAGATAAAATCAACGCACACAAATCAAACTCAACAATCACGCGAAAGCAAATAAACGACGCAAGTATTTACGTGGTTCGGCAATGAATTTGCCTACGTCCACGGGAGAGCAACACAACCACTTTATTAATCACCAACAGAACAAATCCAAGATAAAAAACAGAGCTTATTACAGAGATGGACTAAGATAAACTCTCAAGCTAGATACAGACTCAATTCAAGCTTTAAAGCCTTGAATTATTCCCGTCACAATCTTCGCTTAGTTTTTCTCCTCCGAAATCTCTCCTTCTTCTCTCTCAATATATTCTGAAGAATTTGATTTCTATTATGTTCGTTGCGGCCAACTTTCATCTGTATTTATAGAAAAATACACCGAATTTCTTCTTGGTTTTAGGTCAAACAACTTACGGCCCAATTATAAAGTCAACATGGTCCAACCTGATAAGCCTTCATTCATTAGTCTGATCTGTTCTTGTACATCGATCTGCTTTGATCTGCCTTCAAGATTACAACTTCTCGGACACTTCATCTGACTTCTAACCAAGTCACAGTACTCGAGAAATCGACCTGCATAAACTCATCCGAAGACAAATCTGAACATCAACTTCGATCTGATCCCAGTATTCGATTTGGACCATGAATTCATCTGATCACTGAACTCATCTAATCTGCACTATTTGATCTGATCTATTCTCTATTTTCTTATTTAATCTGATATAAGCATACTTCAACAATCTCCACCTTGATTCTTTCAGGTTGAATGTTGCTCTCCATCCTAGCCTCCTTGGCTAATTTCCAATCACCGCATTAACTAAGTCCAAACATTTTTTGAACTTAGTATACAGCAGTGACTTCGTCATAACATCTGCAGGGTTTTCTTCTGATGCTATCTTCACAAGGATCACATCTCATTTTTCAATTACATCTCTAACGAAATTGATCTTCACATCTATGTGTTTCGATCGTTCATGATATACTTGGTGTTTCGTCAAGTGTATTGCACTTTGATTGTCACAGTGTACTACAACTTGATCTTGTTTCACACCAAGCTCCGCTATCATCTCCTTTAACCACAATCCTTCCTTTATGGCCTCAGTAACAGCTATGAAATTTGCCTTAGTGGTAGAAAGGGAAACCACTGACTACAGATTAGACTTCCAGGTGATTGCTGTTCCATAAAAGGTGAACAAATATCCAGTCAATGACTTTCTCGTGTCTAAGTTCCCAGCAAAATCTGAATCCACATATCCAACTACCGGATCAATCCCATCTTGCTGTTTCTCAAACTTCAACCCCAACCCAGTTGTGTTTATGAGATATCGGAGAATCCATTTCAGAGCTTCCCAATGATATGTACCCGGATTAGCCATAAATCTTGACACAAAACTGATTGCGTATGCCAGATCAGGCCTACTACACACCATTCCATATATGAGACTTCCCACTCCACTAGCATATGAAATACCAGTCATCTTCATCTTGTCTTCCTCACTTTCAGGTGACTGATTCACAAATAGCTTCAAATGCTATCCCAGAGTGGTCAAGACAGATTTAGCTTGATTCATGTTATACCTCATAATAACCTTCCTCAAATAGTTCTTTTAACTCAGATGAATCTCCTGTCTTTTCCTTTTCTCACTATGTCCATGCCCAATATACTCTTTGCTTCTCCCAGATCTTTCATCTCAAACTCTGAGTTGAGTTGTTGTTTCAAGGATGATATCTCTGTCCTATGTTTACTTGCAATAAATATATCATCAACGTAAATCAATAGATACAAGACAACCTGCTCCTCATCCTTCTTCAAATAGACGCATATGTCATATTGACTTCTCACAAAACCAATATCAATCATGAACTCATCAAACCTCCTGTTCCACTGCCTCGGACTCTGCTTCAGCCCATACAATGATTTTCTCAGTAAGCATACTTTTTTCTGTGTTTTCTGATGTATGAAGCCCTTAGGCTGTTCCATATAGATGGTTCCTTCCAGGTCACCGTGTAGAAACGCAGTTTTCACATCCATCTGCTCAAGCTCCAAGTCGAGCTGGTTCACCATGTTGTGTCTAACGCGGCGATCAGATCAATCATGATTGATATCCGGTGCAGCGGAAGTTTAAAAATTTTATATGGAACAATTCCATAATGGGTATCAACCTTACGATTAAATTGTGTGTGTGTAAAAATTAAATAACTATTATAAATTTTTACCTTCAATCTCGAATCGAGATTTTGGACACCAACAGATTGCTCTGCTCTTGTTGTATATCCCTGGAACTGATGGACGAACTGTTCTTCAATCAGGTCCACGAACGGATATTTAATACCTCTGATAGATTGCACTAGAAAATCTATCAGAAGTTTCTACGAAGTGATTAACGAATTTGATCCGTTAAACCAGACTGTAATTCAAAATCACAGACTGGATTTTTCTCAAGCAGAGGGAGAGGGGGCGGCGGCCACAATAAAATAAAATTAGGTTTTTCGAAAATTATTTTATGACCTGTTGTCTGTAATTTCTGTACTGCAATAACTTATTTATAATGTAGGCCACTAACAGCTTAGGGCCCATTAGTCATAAGTTCAAGCCCGACAAGCAAAGCCCGCATGTTCAGAAATTAATATAAAATTCATCGTGACTTCGATTGATAAACCGATTTCACCAATGTGCACAGAAACCATTTCTGCACCTTTTAAAGTCAAGATAAATTTTTCTGAATCCGAATTCAGTGATTTTCAAAAATGGCCATCCCTATGTCATTTTAGGAAATCTTACTCCTCTACTCTTAAATAAGAAGTCCAACTTCTTCGTTCATTAAATTTAACTCTTTAAATTTAACTATCTCAACGGGGATTAAAAAATCCATTACACTGTGTGACCCTCAATGGTTCAGGGATACAGCTAGCCGTGGGCTCACAACTCCTTGTGACTCGGAACAACAATTTCCGACTTGCCCATCGAATCATGGTAAGAGCGTCTAGCAACATCGCCCCATGATTCCCTAGGTATCACTGATAGTGCCTACAAGAACCAATAGATTTTGGTTAGCGTACAGTACGGTCCCTTTATCCATATATCCCGATCGAATCAACAACCATTGGTATATCGAGAGTCGCTCGAGATTCGATAACTATGCAATACATCTTGAAGATCAAATAGTGACATCGCATGTGCTACTAAGAAACCATTTCTTAAATCACATCATGTACTCTGGCCAGAGATTCGTCACACTAATATCTCCTCAGATCGCATAGGATATCCACACTCGCAAGTATGTGGTGAATCCTTGGCAACAAAGCATCGACTCCTATATGTGTTGTAACTGTACCCAATCCCGACACCTGATGACCCCAATAGAGTCGGTAAATGAGTCAAAGCACAGTACTAGCATATAGAGTCTCAATGATGTTTCAAGTAGTAAGGACTAATGGTGTACAACCAAAACCGCGGACTTTATCCACTCGATAAGTGATAACCACTTGGAAAGTCCGGATAGGGTAGTTCGATCATTCATCATATGAATATCCATTTGCATGCTTCGAACATCTCTATGTTCCCTACCAATGAAACGTGGTACTCTGCATCGCAAATGCTAGTCTCAAACTCGAGCGATCCTTATCCTTATTATCGGACGGCTCAATCGACTAGGAACAGTTTAGAATATACAGTGACTATAAGATGTGTTTCATGATAGACATCTCCATGTTCTACCACATCTTACATACACTATAGTATATTCAAGGTCTTTATCAAAACAACAATAGTATATCACAATATAACAATATGAAGAAAGATAAAGTCATTGCCATTAATAAAAGTGTAAATTATATTAAACAAAAGATTGTTTATACAAAGAGTCATCAAAGTCCTTAGCCACAAGTTGGCTCACCGGGCACCCACTCTTTCACACCAGTGCTAACATAATCCGGATAGAACAATGTTTGACCACTGGAGAATAGACTTCATTAAAATATATTCCTTCTACCTGACCAAAACCCTTTGCAACCAATCTGGATTTATACTTGATCTTATCTGTCCTAGGAGTTCCTTCCTTCTGTTTATAGATCCACTTGCATCCCAATGTCTTCTGATGCTTCGGTCTATCTACTAACGTCCAGGTTTGATTATTCTCAAGTGAGTTCATCTCTTCATTCATAGCTTCAGTCCAATTGTTTTTATGTGGACTTGACATAGCTTCATCATATGTATTCGGTTCTGAATACTCCACCTCCTCAGCTACTGTAAGTGCATACCAAGCCAGATCAGCTTCACCAAACCTCTTAGGAGCTTTGATCTCCCTTCTGGTTCTGTCCCTTGCAATATTATAAGTACTCAAATCCTCTTTTGAATCACTTGCTGTCACATTCTCATCTTGCATCTCTTCTGACTCTTTATCTGGCACAGAAGACTCCACCTCAAACGGTAGTTTATCATTCTCACTGATTTGACTGTCCTTTCCATCTGTATTCATTTTATAACCCAGTTTGGATTCATCAAACTTCACATCCCTGGTGTTGAAGCACTTTGGACCTCTTGATTCTAGGTTCCAAACTTTATAACCCTTCACACCATCCGGATACCCAATGAATATATATCTGACTGCCCTTGCTTTCAACTTGTCCTGTTTCAGATAAGCATATGCAAGACATCCGAATACCCTCAATTTTGAATAGTCTGCAGGTATTTCACTCCACTTTTCCATTGGTGTCTTGAAACCAATTGCACAGGATGGACACCTATTTACCAAATAGCACGCAGTAGATAATGCTTCTCTCCAAAAGAACTTAGGAAGAGAAGCATTGATCAACATACATCTGACCCTTTCCAGAAGAGTTCTGTTCATTCTCTCAGCTAGGCCATTCTGCTGTGGTGTTCCTACCACTATTTTGTGTCTGGTAATGCCTTTCTCCTTACATAGCTTCACAAACTTATCTGATAAGTATTCCAGCCCATTATCTGTTCTCAAGTGTTTAACTCTTTGATCACTCTTATTCTCAACTTCCAGCAGCCATTCTCTGAATTTTTCATATGTTTCATCCTTAGTATTTAAGATGAATATACATACTCTCCTTGAGTAATCATCTATCAAAGACATGAAGTATCTGCCTCCACCATGAGTTTCTGTCCAAGAAGGACCCCATATATCTGAATGAATGTAGGCCAATGGTTTCTCAGTTGTGTGACTTCCTTGACCAAACGTTAATCTTTTTTATTTTCCAAGAGCACATCTATCACTCAACTCCAGTTATTCGATCTTATCTCCACCTAACAGACCCTGTTTAGGCAGTTTATGTAATCCCTTCTCATTACATGTCCAAGCCTCAGATGCCATAGCTTTGTTATGTCCTGCTGTTCCTGAATACTTGCTGTACTTCCAATAATTGTTTCACCTTGTAGTACATAAAGGAGGTTCCTTTTGACAGCCTTCATAACAACTAGAGATCCTTTTGATACTAAGATACTTCCTGCTCCTGATTTGAACGAATATCCCTGAGCATCAAGTGTTCCCAATGATATCAAGTTTCTCTTCAACTCGGGCACATACCTTACCTTGGTGAGTACTCTGTCGATCCCATCATGCATCCTTATTCTGATGTTTCCAGAGCCTTTTATCCTGCATGACTGATTATTCCCCAACAGTACCATGCCCTGTTCTGATTCCTCCAATTTTTCAAACCAAGATATTATAGGACACATGTGAAAGGAGCATCCTGAATCCAGTATACATTCGTGGTTTTGATCACCTTTAGAAACCACCAATACTTCTGCTGAGTCATATCCATCTGAAGCTATGGCCAGAGTACCATCTTCCTTGGGTTTTTCCTGTTGCTTCCCTTTCTTTTCTGGACAATCTCTTCTTAGATGCCCAACCTTCTGACATGCATAGCACTTCATATTACCCAAATTTCTGTTCTGGTATCTTCCTTGACTCTTCGATCTGGATTTTGGCCTGTATTTTCCATTGTATGTCCTCTTATCACTTCTGCCCCTCGCCATAAGACCTTCTCCATGTGATTCAGTGTTTGTGTTTGACTTTCTTTGAAGTTCCTTGGATTGAATAGCAGACATAACTTTTTCCAAGGTTATTGTCTGTTCTCTTCCATATAGCAAAGCATCCCTGAAATTTTCATATGCTTAGGAAGAGCATTGAGAAGTATCAAAACCCGATCTTCATCCTCAAGCTTTACTTCAATATTCTCCAAGTCATCCAATATCTTGGTGAATTCTTCGATCTGGTCTTCCAGGTTCTTCTCATCCTTGATCACAAAGGAATACAACCTCTGTTTCATGTACAGACAGTTAGCCAGGGATTTTGTCATGTATAAATTTTTGAGTTTAAGCCACACCGCCGCTGCAGATTCTTCTCTGGCCACCTCCCAGAGAGGTCTATCACCCAGATAGAGAATGATTGCACTGTGTGATTTCTCGAGTAATTCATCCTTGTTCTTTATATCGTCAGACATCTCCTCTTTCTTCTTAAGAGCTTCCACCAATCCTTGTTGTATCAAGATTGCCCGCATCTTAATTCTCCAGAGCAAGAAATCATTCTTGCCCGTAAACTTCTCAATATTAAACTTCATTGATCCCACCATTTTTGATTAGTTTTCCACGGACGGCGCCACTTGTTAGGAATAAATCTGGAAGAATACGATATTTCGAGAATTAACAGACACGAACACCGCAACAAGAACAATAATCCCAGAAACAGATAAAATCAACGCACACAAATAAAACTCAACACTCACGCGAAATAAAATAAACGACGCAAGTATTTACGTGGTTCGACAAAAAATTTGCCAACGTCCATGGAACAGCAACACAAACACTTTATTAATAACCAACAGAACAAATCCAAGCTCAAGAACAGAGCTTATTATAGATATGGACTAAGATAAACTCTCAAGCTAGATACAGACTCAATTCAAGCTTTAAAGCCTTGAATTATTTATGTCACAATCTTCGCTTAGTTTTTCTCCTTCGAAATCTCTCCTTCTTCTCTCTCAATATATTCTGAAGAATTTGATTTTATATTATGTTCGTTGCGGCCAACTTCCATCTGTATTTATAGAAAAATACACTGACTTTCTTCTTGGGCTTTAGGTCAAACAAATTGCGGCCCAATTATAAAGTCAACATGGTCCAACCCAATAAGCCTTCATTCATCAGTTTGATATGTTCTTGTACTTTGATCTGCTTTGATCTGCCATCAAGCTTACAGCTTCTCGGACACTTCATCTAACTTCTAACCAAGTCACATTACTCGAGCAATCGACCTGCATGAACTCATCCGAAGACTCATTTGACCATCAACTTCGATCTGGACCATGAATTCATCTGATCACTGAACTCATCTGATCTGCACTATTTGATCTGATCTATTCTCTATTCTTATTCAATCTGATAGAAGCATAATTCAACATTTATTTATTTATTTTAAAAAAAAACTTTTCCAACAACAATGAGTCAATGACAACAAACATTGTTACAGTTTTATTGTGCGTGAATTTTATTTCACCAAGTAATTAACCATTATAAGAGAAAATCACATTTCTCACCCGCCAACCCTTTATATTTGTCCTCCTATGATTTTAGTACGTTTCGTTATCTAATTTTAGTCTTATGATTATTGTCTGTTCAAATTTGGGTCCGATTTTGGTTGGAAAATCCCCCATTGATCATTAGAATTTAATTGTTTGGCATATGAGATTGTCTATATCTATATTATATTTATTAATGTATGCTTTTGTCAGATCAACTGGGAATAGAGAACGGATCAGATCGAAGTGCAGTGATCAGATGAGTTCAGTGATCAGATAAGTTCATGGTCAGATCAAGTACTGGGATTAGATCGAAGTCTTTGGGCAGATGAGTTCTTCAGATGAGTTCAGATAGATCGAGTGCTCGGATACTGTGACTTGCAAAGCTGAAGGTGAAGCTTGAAGGCAGATCGAAGTGTGAAGAGCAGATCAGACTGATATATTTTTGGAGCTGGGCCTGTTGACTTTAAGATTGGGATGTAGACCTAAAGCCCAAGAAGAAAGTTGACTTTAAGATTGGGCTGTAGACCTAAAGTCCAAGAAGAAAGTCAGTGTATTTTCGCTATATAAGCAGATGAAAGCCAGCCGTGATGGAATAACGAACATAATAGATTCTTCAATCTCCAGAATAAGATTTCGAGGGAAAAGAGAAGAGAAAATTCAGATAGAGAACTGGGGCGCAGATTATGACGGGATAATTCAAAGTGTTTAAGTTTGAATTGAGTCTGTATCTAGCGTTAGAGTTTTCTGGTTTGGTTCTGTAATAAGCTCTGGTTTGAGCTTGGGTTGGATTTCTCTTGTTCGTGATTAATAAAAGTGGTGTGTTGCTCTCCCGTAGACGTAGGAAAATTCCTTGTCATACCACGTAAATACTTGTGTTGTTTAATCGCTTTCGCGTGAGTTGGTGATTGATCTGTGTTGTGTGGTTTTTATCTGGGATTGTGTTCTTGAGTTTGCGGTGTGTGTTTGTCTGGTAAATATCTGGACAATATTGAATTAGTTCTGATTGATTCTTAACAATATTATTAAACTTGATCAGCGTCTCATACTAACTAACTAACTAACTTTGCTATGTCGATGTGACACAAAAGTTTGTTTACATGTTTACGCTTCATAATATTTATTATTTAATTTTTTCACTGTGAGTTTATTAGTAATTTTTGTGTCACTCTCAAAATTTCGCTGAATTTTCTCCATCTTCTCTCTACTATATATATCTCAAAGTTTAAATCTTCGCAATACAACCGTAGCTAGTATATAGATATCATATCATAAAAAAATCATATATATTTTTTACACTAAAATTATCAAACACAAACAATATTAATATCTATGCACGCATCACGTGCCACGGGGCATTGGTATAGAATAACAGAAACATAGGGAAAACTATTCACCCCTAGGCTCGTTAAATCTCGAGTCCACGATTGAATTAAAATGGATGTTTTGGCTGAGTTACAAAGGCCCGTGATGATGATTACTTGTTGTTGATATGCATGGTCTTTGAGAAAATCATGTGCTGTTATTGTGATGTAGTGATTATGATTTCAAGTCATTCTTAGCCATGATTATGAATCTTTTGAGCACATCATGTCATGAACTTGAGAATGAATTCCATCATGAGTAGTAATAGTCATGTGAATCTATTTACATGCTTGATTATTACTTGAGTTGTTCTAGAACTTGTTTGGATGATCCTGTGAAACGAAAAATAGATCCAAGTAAACATCTATAGAAATGGTTGGAGATCTTTGACTCGTTTGTGTCTCTCAAGTTTACCATGTAAACAAAAGCAATCCCGTCTTTCATAACCAACACCAAGTCTTAACATTATAAGGGCATGTACAGTGGGGGAGGAATTCCATGTGAGGAAGTGGGCTTCCTCGCCCATTTAATTTCTCGCCCCTTCAAGGGGCAAGAAAGTTGCACGAGGGAGGACCCTCGAGCAATGTTGCAGGCGGGCCCTGTGCGGATTCCTTCCGAGCTGTAAAGCCCAGCCTGCAATATTTTTTTATTTTTTTTAAAATGGAATTAGATCCAATGGCCAAATTAATCTGACCGTTTTAAATTATAAAAAATAATTAAAAAATTAAAATTAAAAAAATTAATAATAAAACATTTTTTTTAAAAAAACAACAAGGAGTGAATGATGTGATTTGATCGTTGTAAATCAATGACCAAGATCATCCCATCCTTAAAAATTTTTTTTTAAAAAAAAATCATTTAATTTTTAAAATAAAAAATAAAAAAAAACCTCCAACGGCTATATTCTTCAATCTTCTATAAATACTGTTCATTATTCCTTAAAAAATTCACAACTTCTTCTACTTTATTTCTACAAAAAAATAAATTTCTTCATCTTCATTCAATCCAAATCCGAAAATGAATCCGTGGAACAATGATGATCTCAATTCTCCTTCACCAAACTTTTTGCAATTCAATTCTCAATGGATTGGTCTCTTCCAATCTCAATACACTGACGATCAAATGTTGAGCAACATGTTCAATCAAACTCAATTCTCCCAAAATGCAAACGAATTCCATCCTCTTTTTGAAACCACATCTTCAAAATCAAAAAGGAAAGGGAAAAAAGTTGTTGCTGCAAGTGGGGATGACTCCATCACGAGGAAACATTGGTTGAAAGCCAAAAATAAACGTCTTGCAAAGGTATGGTGCAATGCTTCTACCAATCCGGCACTTGAAAATGACCAAAGCAACGTTAGTTTTTGGGGATTGGTTGAAAAAAATATAACCATGAGTTGTCAATAAGATGGAAAGTTCGTTCAATGGACAACATGCGCCAAAATTTCCAAGATCTTGCGAAAAAAGTTTTTGGTTTCCAAAAATAATTAGCAAACTAGAAGCCCTCAACCAAAGTGGATCGTCATTTGAGATGAAGTTATTCTTAAAATTTTATCATAATGTTTTATTCTACTTGAAATTCAAAAATTTTCTAAATATTTTTTTATAATTAGTATGCTCAAGCTCAAACAATGTTTGAGAAAGATTGTGGAATCGCATGCTCTGACGAGAAAGCTTGATTAGTCCTTAAGGATCAACCGAAATAGAAGATATGGTCGTTTGAAAAATACAAAGGCAATGCGGCAAATACGACCAAGGAGCTGAATAATATTGATGGCGAATAATCTCCATCTCCTTTCTCCACGCCCACTGATACGCCTACAGCCGATGAAGGAAATGACGTGCAAGAAGTGGACAAAACCATTATACTAATGGGAAGAAAGACCTTCAAAGCGATCATGAAAGGATCTGACTCAAAAAATTCACGTATGACGGATATGTATGCAAAAATGTTATGATCAGAAAATATTTTATGAAATTGAGGATACGAGTATTGCTATGGCAAGATAGCAATATGCAAAAGTTGAGGAATGGATGTCCAAGAAGTACGAAATAGAGATGAGGATGCAGGAAATGAAGGAGAGGAAGCAAACAATGAAAGAGATGGAGCTGAAGAGAGAGCAAGAAAATTGAATCATGGAGAAAAATATTAACGATCCAAACATGAATGATGTGCAACGTGATATTTTACGATGATGCAACAATCAATTCTACATAAAAGATTTGGGCAGTAATTTATTTCATTGTTGGTAATTTGCTTTAATTATTTGTAAGTTTTTAAATTTCTTAATTTCGTGTATTTCTTAATTTTCTGTAATATTTAAATTTTAATTACGTGTAATTTTAATTTATTTTTAATTATGAAAATTTATTTTGTTTTTAAATAAAATATATATTTAATGAAATAAAAAAATTAATATTTCAACATCCTCACTACAACATCATCTCACCCTCGTATAATCATGAGATGAAGTTATCATCGCTGACATCAGCATGCAATGAAGTTATCAACTTCATCACACCAACATGCTCTCACCATTGAACATGCTCTAAGTTTTAAAATTCTATTTGGTCTATATATGTTTAATTTGTAAATTTAACGTCCCAAAATCCGAGAACATTACTAAACGTACTTACATAAAAAAAAATTTCAGAGAAATTAATTTGTGGAATAAATTCTTTACTTAAAAACAACAAATTGTGCACTAAAAAATTTAAAAGAAATCATTCAGAATATAACTGATTAACAACCATAAAAGAAAATACAAAACTTGTTTTTTTCCTTCCTCAAAATTTAATATTAAACGATGCTCATTAAAAACTGTTCATGACCCATCGCACTCATGAATTCCCCGTCGACCCGGCCCCTGGCTCCGCCTTATGTCCAGCTACAAATTCATCAATGAAGTCATCAACATCATCGTTACCTGCACCATTCAAGTATATCGAGTCTAAAGACTCAGCAAAAACATGCGTAAAAAAGGTCTTGTTGAAACTTAAGACAAGAAAAATAATAGTAATCATACACATGCATTGACATAACATGAACATAGAATAACATAATCATAACATAAAACTTTTCATTTGGGGGTGATGAGATATGTGTATTTGTGGCAACTATCATAAGAGCACATCATAGGTTCTCGTGATCACGATCGTTGTACAAGCATATGGCTTTCGCCTTAAAATTTCATAAATTTGGATAGGCCGCTCCGGAGCTCATCATGAAGTACTAGTCCCGTATAATTCCATCACGTGAGCCATAGTTTGGAAAGGCAGCTCTAAAGCTCATGTTGAAGTACCAATCCCGTATTGCCACCACAAAACGCATACAACATAAAAAATATTCGGCTCATCCCGAAGTACCAATCCCGTATTGCCACCAGAAAATGCATACAACATCAAAAATATTTTTCATGCTTCTTCATATCATATCATGCTCATAGAACTTTCTTAAGAACTTATTGCACGTCATACTTGACAAAATTTCATGAGAATAAATTATCATTTAAATGCAATACATACTAATCGATCCACGTGAGTCGTTCTTTTTGTCCTTGACTTAAAACTTGAAAATTTTTCTATATAAAGTCTTAAAAATATTTTAAACACCTTAAAATATCATAAAGTACCCTTCATAAATTTAAAAATGGGTTTAAAAGAAAAATAAATAAAAATAAAAAAAATATTTCCTCTGCAGCGTACAAGCTTCGTATCTGCAGCGCTATAGCGCTTTTGCTGCATAAATCTCCTCCTGCTGATAAAATTCCATATTTTCTACAAATTTAACACTACTCAATCGACAATTGAATCCCACGCTTAAACACATGAAAACTTCAAAAAAAACCATGCCAACACTACAAAAAAAGGTGTTTCTAGAAGCAGTTTTTTAGGAGAAATTTGAAAACCGCTCGTGCTAACGAAAAAACAAAATAGATTTTACTTAAACCGTTTCTATTACCTTAATATTAGGAGTGGTTTCATAATCGTTTCCATTTCACAAGTTTTAGTACCGGTTTATATCAACCGCTTTGAAACTCATCCCAAAGTACCAATCTCGTATTGCCACCACAAAACGCATACAACATCAAAAATATTTTCATGCATCTTCATATCATATCATGCTCGTAGAACTTTTGTGAGAAATTAATGCATTTCATACTTGATAAAATTTCATGAGGAGAAATTATCATTTAAATGCAATACATACTAATCAATCTACGTGAGTCGTTCTTTTCGTCCTTGGATTAAAACTTGAAGCTTTTTCTATATAAAGTCTTAAAAATATTTAAAACACCTTAAAAGATCATAAAGTACCCTTCATAAATTTAAAAATGGGTTTTAAGAGAAAAATAAAAAATAAAAAAAAATTCCTCAGCAGGCTGCGCTGAGGCGCTGCAACTTCTTTTCTGCAGCGCTGCTGCGCTTCAACTACGCACTTACAGCGCTGTAGCACTTCTGCTGCATAAATATGCTCCTGCTGATAAAATTCCATCTTATTTTTTACAAATTTAACACTACTCAATCGTCAATTGAATCCCCCGCTTGAACACATGAAAACTTGAACAAACCATGCCAAAAGACCCATCTTTCAAAGAACTTGAATCAAAATTCTCATCCAACATCAACTCACACAAAAAATATGAGATTTTAATGGTTTAACCCTTGAATCTCCTTAAACTTTAACCAAGGACATCCGGAACGCTCCACGTATTCACGATTATGCATCATACTCATGGAACATAGAAAATCATACAACAATAACATCAAATCAAAACCTAGGGTTCATATCAAAATAACTATACTCTTGAATGATGGTTTCAAAACATTACAAACTTTTCTTAATTCTGAAATTTGGATTTAACCTGAAACTTTGGGAGCGATCTAGCCTCGAACGGAGAAGAATTGCCCTAGATTTTGATGCAGTTGAACATGGAACGTGAAAGGGGATTGGGGAGAGAATAGGTGGCGTTCAAAAGTGAGAAAATAAAGAAAGATGAAAAACTTTGAATGCTAACTGAGTTTGTGACTAATGGGCTCAGTATTCGGCCCATTAGTTGCAAACAAAACTTTTAAAATTTAATTCAACAAACTACTAAAATACACTGCATCAACTTTAACTTGAATTAAAAATAAAATATTTTCTTAACTCTCTTCGATGGCTAGTCTCGTCCCTTTGATCCAAAATTAAATTTCAAATCTGAAAACATTAAAATACTTGCAACATTAAACATCGGCATAACATGTCATCCTAAAAATTACACATAATCATATATAAATTTCATGTATAAAATCATATAAATCATTTAAATTCATAGTGATCAAGCTAGTGAACTTTTGGACCTTACAACTCTACCCTCTTTAAAAGAATTTTGTCCTTGAAATTCGACTTACCAAACAGCTCAAGATAACAAGTTCGCATATCCTTCTCGGTCTCCCAAGTATCTTCTTCAACTAGTTGGTTTCGCCATAGAACTTTCACCATTAATATCTCTCTATTTCTCAACCTACGGACTTGTCTGTCCAAGATTTGAACAGGTATCTCCTCATAGGACAAGTCTTGTGTCCATTCCACTGGCTGGTGATGAATCACATGGGAAAGATTCGCAATGTACTTTCTTAACATATATATATATGAAAGACATTGTGTACACCTTCCAAGTTTGGAGGTAACACTACTCGATAAGCTCGAGTCCCAACTTTTTCTAGGATCTCGAAAGGTCCTATGTATCTTGGACTCAATTTTCCTCTCTTCCCAAATTTCATAACACCCTTCCATGGAGACACCTTTAAGAACACACGGTCACCTACCTCAAACTCCAAGTCTCTACGCCGCTGGTCGGCATAAATTTTCTATCAACTCTAAACTGTCAATATTCTGTCTCTAATCTTGAGTACCAAATCTACTGTCTGAGCCACTATCTCTGGCCCCAACACAGCTCTCTTTCCAACTTCATCCCAATTCAATGGAGTCCTACATCTCCTCCCATATAACGACTCATAAGGAGTCATGCCAATAGTTTCTTGATAATTATTGTTGTAAGTGAACTTCACTAAAGGCAAATTCGACTCCCAATTATCTCCGAAGTCAATCATACAAGCTCTCAACATATCCTCAAGTATCTAGATCACTCGTTTTGACTGTCCGTCTGTCTGTGGGTGGAAAGTTGTACTGAAGGCTAACTTTGTAACCAATCCATGATGTAGGCTTACCCAAAAGTTCGAGGTAAATCTAGGTTCTCTGTCAGACACAATTCTTGTTGGAATTCCATGCAATCTGACTATTTCTCGAATTTATAACTCGGCATACTGATTCATGTAAAAGTTAGTCCTAACTGGTAGAAAATGAGCTGACTTTGTCAATCTGTCAACTATCACCCAAATAGAATTCATCTTTTGTGGTGTAACTGGCAATCCCACCACAAAGTCCATGGTGACGTCTTCCATTTTCCACGTGGGAATCGACAATGATTTTTGAATTCTTGTCGGCCTCTGATGCTCAACTTTCAGCTATTGACATGTCAGACATTCACTAACAAACCTCACGATGTCCTGTTTCATACCTGGCCACCAATATTATAACTACAGATCCTTAAAAAATTTTCTACTCCCTGGATGAATGGAATACAGAACAGTATGTGCTCCATCATCACCTCTACTCTCAGTGAATCCACTGCTGGTACCCACATTCTAACTTTGTGATGAACAATACCATCTTTGACTGTATACAGTGTACCACCCTTAGCCTCATCTCTTTTCTTCAACACTGCCAACTACTGGTCAGAATCTTGGCCTGCTGGAATTCTATCAAGCAAACTCAGTACAATTATTAAAACTGATAAAGAGAATACTTTCATTGGTTCGAACACTTCCAATTTCAGACGCTCAAAATCTGCAATCAACTCCTGTTGAAATGTCAACTGATTCAAAGTTGCAGACTTACGACTCAAGGCATCTGCTACAACATTAGCCTTAATCGGATGGTAGCTAATGTCACAATCATAATCTTTCACAAATTCCAGCCATTGCCTCTGCCTCATGTTCAACTCCTTCTGATTGAAGAAGTACTTTAGGCTCTTGTGGTCCTGTGAAGATCTGACACTTCTCTCCATACAGGTAATGTCTCCATAGCTTCAAAGAAAACACAACTGCAGCCAACTCGAGATCGTGAGTCGGATAGTTTCTCTCATGAATTTTCAGTTTTCGGTATGCGTAAGCTAATACCTTTTCATCCTGCATCAAAAAAGCCCATAATCCACTCTTAGAAGCATCTGTATATACCACAAAATGACCGGTGCCTTCTGAAATTGTTATCACTGGCGCTGTCATCAATCTCTCCTTCAGTTCAACAAAGCTCTTCTCACACTGATCTGACCACTCAAACTTCACACCCTTTTGGGTTAATGATGTCAGTGGTAAAGCTATCTTTGAGAAATATTGAATGAATCTCCGATAGTAACCCGCTAGACCCAGAAAACTACGTATTTCTGTAGCATTTTTCGGAGTGACCCAATTTCGAATCGCCTCTACCTTAGACGGATCAACCTCGATTCCTTTTGCTAAAAATATATGACCCAAAAATGCAATCTGTTCAAGCCAGAATTCACACTTGCTTAATTTAGCAAAAAGCTGCTTCTCCTTCAGAATCAGCAAAACTATAGTCAAGTGCTGACGATGCTCATCCAGACTACAGGATTAGATCAGTATGTCATCTATGAATACTATGAAAAACTAATCTAAGAAAGGTTGAAACACCCTGTTCATCAAATCCATGAACAGTGTTGGTGCATTGGTGATCAACCCGAACGACATAACGCGAAACTCATAGTGTCCATAACGAGTCCTGAAAGATGTTTTCTGCACATCCTCATATTTTACCTTTAGCTGTGGTAACCTGATCGCAGATCGATCTTAGAGAATACCACCGCTCCATGCAACTGGTCGAATAGATCATCTATTCTTGGCAGTGGAAACTTGTTCTTCACCTTAACCCGGTTCAGTTCCATATAGTCAATGCACAACCTCATTGACCCATCTTTATTCTTAACAAATAACACCGGTGCACCCCACGGTGACACACTCGATCTGATGAAACTCTTATCTAACAGCTCTTGCAACTGTTTTTTCAACTCTTTCATCTCAGTCAGTGCTAATATGTACGGTGCTTTAGAAACTAGCTTGGTTCCAGGTACCAACTCGATTCCAAATTCCAATTCCCTAACAGGAGGTAATCCCATAACATCGTATGTGAAAACCTCTAGAAAGTCCTTCACCACCTCGACTTCTTCAAGCTTTGGCCGGGGTAGAGCCTGATCACAAGTGATACTTGCTAGAAAACTCGCACACCCTTTCTTCATCAACTGTCATGCCTTACCTGCTGAGATCACGAGGGACGAATTTCTCCTTCGTATGGCATAGAACACGAATGATTCCCCATTCTGAAATTTTAAGGAAACCGTCCTCTGTTTACAGTCTATGGTAGCCTCATGCTGATACAGTCAATCCATCCCAAATATCACATCAAAATTGGCCATATCCAAAACAATAAAATCAGCACATAATACATGACCCTGGATCTGAATTATGCAATTCCTTACTACCCTGTCACTACTAAACTCTACCCCTGAAGGCAGTGAAAATCTAAATCTCAAAAATACTTATCCGGTACTACTCCTAATTTATTCATGAATTTTTCAGACGTAAAGGTATGTGTGGCTCCAGTATCTATCAACACATTAACACGTAAACTAGCAATAATAATCATACATGTGACAATGGAAGAGACTGGATCCACCTAGTTGTGTGTCGTCGCAAAAATGCTTCCTTTTACCGGATCCTTTGATGAGGACATTCCTTTGCAAAATGCCCCGGCTTCTTGCAGTTAAAAAAGGAATTAGTTCCTAGCATGCACTGACCTGAGTGTGGCCTCCCGCACTTCTGATAGTTTGGTACATTCAACGGTTTTGGAGCAGTGATTGCCAACTATTTCTGCTCCTGAGGTCGAGGCTGATTATGGTTCTGACGCTGCTATTGCTGTTGCGGCCTTCCCTGAGCTGGATCTTGATACGGCCTCTTCTGACTAGGCCCCTGCTGATCCCTTCCTGGATAACCTGTCCTCTTCGCCCGTGACTCCTTGATTATACCGTTTCGATCTTTCTCCGATAGATAGACTCATCAACTACTGCACAGTAAGTTGCTGCCCCACTTAATCTAACATCACGACGGATGGAGGCGTTTAGAACCTCCATAAAATACTTCAACTCCTCCACAGGATTTACAAAAATCATGGGCACAAAGTACCGCCCTCTCTCAAACATTTTCATGTACTCGGTTATGGTCATGCTCCCTTGGCGGAGCTCCATAAATTCCCTAATGAGTCTGGTCCTCGTGCTCACTGTAAAGTACTTTCCCATAGAATATATCTTTGAACACATTCACGTCAGTGTGGTCAGGTTCACATCAGAACGGGCTCCTTGCCACCATACACGGGCATAATCCCGGAACATGAATATAGCACATCTCACTCGGTCTGCATCGGTGAGCTGCATTAACTCGAATATAGTTTTCAAATACTGTACCCATTGCTCAGTCACAATAGGATCAGCTCCCCCCTTGAACTCCGATGGCCCAAGATCCTTAAACTGCTGAAGATTGGGTTGGTAACTCCTGGGCGATTGTTAGTATTGCCGCCCGCCTGTGCCTGTATCAACTTTTGAATCTGTGCTACCTGAGCTTTGCTCTGCTCCTGTAGTAAATTGTTCAATCGTGCCAGAAACTGATTGTTCTGGTTGTTCTGATCATTGCTCTCATTGGTTTGTCGTCCACGAGTTGTCATAGTTCCTGATGTCCAACATTGTCCACATATTCAATCACATTTTAAACATAATAAAACATACTATCATGCATCTTAATCAATCAATAACATAAACTTACGGACATGAAGACGAAGCTTTCGGGTCGTGGCGAGTATGCATGCGTGCGATAATTCCCAGAGCGAACTGCTCTAATACCAAGCTGTAACGTCCCAAAATCCGGGAATGTTACCAAACATACTTACATAAAAAAATTTCAGAGAAATTAATTTGCGGAATAATTCTTTACTTAAAAACAGCAAATTGCACATCAACAAATTTAAAAGAAATCATTCAGAGTATAGTTGACCAACAACCATGAAATAAAAGACAAAATTTTTTTTTCCTTCCTCAATATTTAATAGTAAACTATGCTCATTAAAAACTCTTCATGACCCATCGCACTCATGCATTCCCCGTCGGCCCGACCCCTTGCTCCGCCTCATGTCCAGCAACAAAGGCATTAATGAAGTCATCAAAATCATCGTTAACTGCACCATTCAAGTATAGTGAGTCCAAAGACTCAACAAGAATATGCGTAAAAAAGGTCTTGTTGAAACTTAAGACAAAAAAAATAATAGTAATCATACTCATGCAATGACATAGCATGAACATAGAATAACATAATCATATATAACATAAAACTTTTCATTAGGGGGTGATGAGATATGTGTATTTGTGGCAACCATCATAAGAGCACATCCTAGGTTCCCGTTATCACGATCGTTGTACAACAAGCATATGGCTTTTGCCCTTAAACTTTCATAGTTTGGATAGGCCGCTCCGGAGCTCATATCGAAGTACCAGTCCCGTATAATTCCATCCCGTGAGCCATAGTTTGGAAATACCACTCTGGAGCTCATCCCGAAGTACCAATCCCATATTGCCACCACAAAATGCATACAACATCAAAAATATTTTTCATGCATCTTCATATCATATCATGCTCGTAGAACTTTTGTGAGAACTTAATGCATTTCATACTTGATAAAATTTCATGAAGAGAAATTATAATTTAAATGCAATACATACTAATCGATCCACGTGAGTCATTCTTTTCGTTCTTGGATTAAAACTTGAAACTTTTAGATAGTTATAATTCCATGTGCAATGGGCGAGCTTCCTCGCCCATTTGATATTATGAGTTTGCAAAAATCACACAACAAATTTATAAGTTCTTGAATCCATGGAAATTAAAAGTGTTAGGATTTTAATAATAGGTTGTTATGTTTGATGTAAGGGTTATTAAAAGGAATTAAATAATTGATGGTTATCAATTATTTAACGTGTCTTTTGAATTAAATAATTGATGATTATATTATCAATTATTTAATTGTTTAAATTATTAATAGTCATGGAAGTGTCCTTTGAATTAAACGGACATCTTTCACCAATAGTTGGGTTGGTTTATCAACGGCAAACAACTTTTAGTAAAAGTTGTGTTGGTTAAGGAATTTGCCTATAAATAAGTGTATTGAGTTAATCTCTAATAATCTTTTTAATTAAATTTCAGTTTCTTATCAGATAAAAATCCTTTGTTTCATTATCTATTCTTTGGGAGAGATAATAAGATTGCTGCTTTTATCTCTAAGGGGCTTTGTTGTATCCTGGGGTAATTTGCTTTTTTATTCCAACAGCAACTCTGTAGTGGGGGCAAATATTATCTTAAAAAAAGTGGTTTCACGCCTCAAATCTGATACAATATATTTTCTGGATTGATAGATTCTACTGCTATATTACTCATCTAACAATTTTAAGGTAATATCTTCCATGGAATCTTCTAAGCCAGAACCCTTCTACAATAATATCATCAATCAAGAAGTATACAAATTTGATCGTTTTGATGGACTGAATTTTACTCGTTGGAAAGATAAGATAACCTTTCTTCTCACTGAATTGGGAGTATTTTATATACTCGTTTCAAATCTTCCTGATTTTCCTGTACCAAAAGATGACGATTCAGATGCTATCAAGGCTGCACGCAAGAAGAGGAAAGATGATGAAATACGTTGCAGAGGACATATTCTGAATTCACTATCTGATCGTCTCTATGATTTGTTCAGATCAATCCAATCTCCAAAAGAAATCTGGAATGCTCTTGAGGCAAAGTACACTTCGGAAAAACAAGGTACCGATAGATTTATTTGTATGAAGTATCTGGAATTTCAAATGCATGATAATAAATCTGTTATGAATCAAGTTGATGAGCTGCAAGTTCTAGTGTCTAAACTCAAGGATTTGAAAATAGAAGTGTCGGAACAATTACAAGCGACTGCGGTAATTGTGAAATTGCCGCCATCTTGGAATAGTTATCGAAATAAACTATTACACACTTCTGAAGATCTAACGTTAGACCAACTTTTGAAGCATATACGAATCGAGGAAGAAACTCGAAATCGTGATGATAAAGTCGCTTCAAAAACAGGTACTAACGTTAATAATATTGAGTCGGGCACTAGAACTAACACCAAGAATTATACTGTTGGAAAGAACAAGAGGAAGTTTGATGTATTTAATGGTACTGAAAAATCAAACAAGACCTGTTATTTTTGTGGAAAGAAAGGGCATTTTAAACGAGACTGCAAGTTCCGAAAGAAACTGAAGATTGGGAAAAATGACGCTCTCAAAAGGGCAAATCTGGTTGAACAAGAAAATAATGAACTTGTTGCTATGATTGCACAAATGCGAATCAGCATGATATCAGAATTGAATATGGCAACAATGGTGAAATCTTGTGATTGGTGGTTTGATTCTGGAGCAACTATCCATGTTTGCAATGATAAGGCTAAGTTTAAGGAATACAACGATGTCGTCAATGAAGAAAAAGTATTGATGGGAAATCATGACACAGCAAAGGTTCATGGAAAAGGGACGGTGGAACTACAATTTACTTCAGGAAAGAAATTAATTCTCACAAATATTCTTCATGTTCCAGATGTTAGAAAAAATCTTGTATCTGCAAATATTCTATGCAAAAAGGGTATGAAGGCTGCTCTTGAGGGTGAAAAGTTAATAATATCCAAGAATGGTATATTTGTTGGTAAAGGGTACTCTTGTGATAGTATGTTCAAGCTCAGCATTGATTGTAATAATTATAATGATAATAAGATTGATTGTTCTGCTTACATGATTGAGTCATCCACTATTTTATGGCATAATCGTTTGGGACATGTTAATTTTAGATATTTAAAGTTTATGTCTAATAATGGATTGATTCACGGCATTACTAATAATAATAATTCTAAAATATGTGAGATTTGCATTCAAGCTAAGATGACTAAGAAACCATTTCCAAAACAGTGAAAGAAATAATGAAATTCTTGATCTTGTGCATTCTGATATTTGTGAATTAAATGGTAATTTAACAAGAGGAGGAAATAGGTACTTTATTACTTTCATAGATGATCGATCAAGATATACTCAAGTATATTTAATGAGAACAAAAGATCAAGCTTTTGAAATGTTTAAGAATTATAAAACTATGATTGAAAATCAAAAGGAAAAGAAAATAAAAATGTTAAGGAGTGATAGAGGTGGTGAATACTTCTCAAATGAATTTACTACATTTTGTGAAGAATTTGGAATCATTCATCAAAGTAGTGCTCCATATACTCCACAACAAAATGGGTTGGCAGAAAGAAAGAATAGAACATTAGTTGATATGGTTAATGCAATGTTACTCAATGCTAAATTGCCAATAAATTTGTGGGGTGAAGGTTTACTAACAGCCTGTCATTTTCATAATAGAATACCTTCAAAGAAATTTAAAAAATCTCCTTATGAATTATGGAAGGGAAGACAATCAAATTTAAATTATTTAAGAGTATGGGGTTGCATAGCTTATTATAAAACACCGGATCCCAAAAGAACAAAACTAGGACCAAGAGCTTTGAAAAGTATTTTTGTTGGATATGCAGAAAATTCAAAGGCATATAGGTTGTTAGATTTAGACTCTAACGTAATTGTAGAGTCTAGGGATGTAGAATTTATTGAAAATAAATTTCTTAATGATTCTAAGGTTAATCCAGAATTGAACCTTGATAAAGAATCTACAACAACAAATGATACGATTATCACTACTAGTCCTAATAATAATAATAAAAGAAAAGCTATTGAATTTTCTAATGAACCAAGGAAAAGTCAGAGGGCTAGAAAAGTAAAAAATTTTGGTTCAGACTTTATATCTTCACAAGCCATACTCTTCTTAGTGGAAGGAGATAGAGATGTGTTACTCAATAAAGTACCGATCCTATTACAAGTAGAAGAAGATCCAAAAACATTTAATGAAGCAATGAATTCAAGAGATTTCGCTTTCTGGCGGGAAGCAGTTAATGATGAAATGAATTCTCTTTTATCAAATAATACATGGGTATTGTTAGATCTACCTTATGGTTCTAAACCTATTGGTTGTAAATGGGTCTTTAGAAGGAAATTGAATACCAATGGATCAATCCATACTTTTAAAGCAAGGCTAGTGGCTAAAGGATTTAAGCAAAAAGAAGGGGTCGATTACTTTGATACTTATGCACCTGTTGCACGGATTTCATCTATTAGAGTAATTTTTGCTTTAGCATCAATATATAATTTATATATACATCAAATGGATGTTAAAACAGCTTTTCTAAATGGGGATTTAGAAGAAGAAGTTTATATGGAACAACCCGAAGGGTTTGTGTTACGAGAAAATGAAAAGAAAGTTTGTAAATTAGTCAAATCCTTATATGGACTAAAACAAGCTCCCAAACAATGGCATGACAAGTTTGATTCAGTAATCTTATCATATGGATTTCATCATAATAATGCTGATAAGTGCATTTACACCAAATTCTCAAAAGATCTTGGAGTTATAATATGTCTCTATGTAGATGACATGTTAATTGTGAGTACAAATATGCAAGGGATAAATGAGACTAAGAAGTATTTAACCTCTCAATTCAAAATGAAATATTTGGGAGAGGTAGATACAATCTTAGGCATCAAAGTGAAGAAACACAACAAGGGTTATGCCTTATGTCAGTCTCACTATATTGAGAAAGTGCTTCAAAAGTTTAATCATTTGGGCATAAAGAAGCAAACACCCCATTTGATGTTTCTTGTAAACTATCTGAAAATTTAGGAAGATCTGTGGGTCAAATTGATTATGCAAGTGCAATTGGTAGTTTAATGTATGTCATGCATTGCACTAGACCTGACATAGCCTTCACAGTTTGCAAGCTTTCAAGATACACATGTAATCCTAGTGTAGAACATTGGAAAGCTATTGCTAGGGTTCTTGGTTATCTCAAAGGGACCAAATCTTTTGGTTTATTCTATAATAATTTTCCAGCGGTTCTTGAAGGCTACACTGATGCAAGTTGGATAACCAGTATAAGTGATAATAAATCAACTACAGGCTGGATCTTTACTTTGGGTGGAGGAGCCATCTCATGGGCTTCTAAGAAACAAACTTGCATAACTCATTCAACTATGGAATCAGAATTTATAGCATTGGCAGCCGCAGGAAAAGAAGCCGAATGGCTTAGAAATTTATTGTTGGATATCGATTTGTGGCCAAAACCAATGCCTGCAATTTTATTGCATTGTGATAGTCAGTCCACTATGTCTAGAGCATTTAGTAAAATATATAATGGAAAATCTAGACATATTTGCCTAAGGCATGAATATATTAGACAACTAACTTCAGAAGGTATTATTACAGTTGTTTATGTAAAGTCTAATAACAATCTGGCAGACCCATTTACTAAAGCACTCTCGAGGGATATGATTAAAAATACTGCAGTAGGAATGGTTCTGACAATTTTTTAAAGTGCCACCAGTAATAGGAACCCAACCTTTCCTATTATTTTCATAATATTAAAGGTTTAATGGGTAATAACAAGTTACTGATAAGTGACATACTCAAACACTAAAGAATTATTTTTTGTGTTTAGTGTTAAGGAGGATGAGTGGTTTATGCTCTTAATAAAGTTTAATTAGTTGTTCAAATTGAGCAAGATTAAAGATTTTTAAACTTTACCTATATGAACATAAAGGAGTGGTGCCGCTTCTAGCAAGAATGGAAATAAATTCTTGTACGTGTTCATGAAGACAGGATTGTAGCACAGGGCCATTAAATGGTGCTAAACTAACGGTGAATATTTTGAAACAAGAAAAGCATGTATGTACAATATTTCCGATTATAATATTAAAGAATCTTGGTTTATCGTTTGAGCTACCAATGATTTCATTATAATTTTGAAATATTTGTAATAAGAGCAGGTTTAAATTGAAAGATACCTTCTCCGGTTTAAATCGAAAGATACCTTCTCCGATGTGTGTGCCTGTATATTTTGTTTGATAAGTTAATCAACATTACAACCTAAGTGGGGGATTGTTAGGATTTTAATAATAGGTTATTATGTTTGATGTAAGGGTTATTAAAAGGAATTAAATAATTGATAATTGATGGTTATCAATTATTTAACGTGTTTTTTGAATTAAATAATTGATGATTATATTATCAATTATTTAATTGTTTAAATTATTAATAGGCATGGAAGTTTCCTTTGAATTAAACGGACATCTTTCACCAATAGTTGGGTTGGTTTATCAACGACAAACAACTTTTAGTAAAAGTTGTGTTGGTTAAGGAATTTGCCTATAAATAAGTGTATTGAGTTAAACTCTAATAATCTTTTTAATTCAATTTCAGTTTCTTATCAATAAAAATCCTTTGTTTCATTATCTATTCTTTGAAAGAGATAATAAGATTGCTACTTTTATCTCTAAGGGGCTTTGTTGTATCCTGGAGTAATTTGCTTTTTATTCCAACAGCAACTCTGTAGTGGGGGCAAGTATTACCTTAAAGAAAGTGGTTTCACGCCTCAAATCCGATACAATATATTTTCTGGATTGATAAATTCTACTGCTATATTACTCATCTAACAAAAAGAGAGGGATCAAACGGGCCTCTTAGATAGTTATAATTCCATGTGCAATGGGCGAGCTTCCTCGCCCATTTGATTTCCAAGGGAGAGGAAATCGCACGAGGATTACTCCTCGTGCAATAAAGCAGGCGAGCCTCGCACAGAATCCTTCGTGGTGAAGTGTTTGTCTGCTTCTATTTTTATTTTTTAAAATTTCTTTTTTAAAACCAAAAATTCCAACTGCCGGCATATTAAATCTGGTATTTATAATATTTTTTTAAAAATAAAAATTAATTTTAAAACAAAATAAATAAATTGTGGTGAATAATAGGAATGGGTAGTTAATTATGTATGTATTTTTTGTAAATATTCATTTATTTTATAAAATAAAAAATTAATATTTCAACTTCTCATGTGTAACTTATCTCACTCTCGCAGAACCATAAGATTAAGTGCCGATCAACGCTAAAATCAACATGCGATGAAGTAACCAACTTCATCTGACAAAGATCCACGAACGATTGAACATGTTCTAACGATTCATCGATTAGGTAGATGTGCAACAAACGGTAGGAAGGTTGAGGAGGGATCATGCCCTTTTGGCTACAATGGAGGAGCGTGGTTTGGTTCCAGCTCCAGAAACAGAAGACTTGCGTGGTGGGGACAGGTAATTTTTGTAACCAAGAAAAATAGAAGAAAGTATTCTTTCTTGGAAATGTTTACTTCCGCTTTCTTTCCTGAAACTTTGTTTTAATTGCATGCATAACATGTTCGTTTGTATTGTTATTTAAAATTTAACTTTGCCATGTTTTAGAGGAAGGTCTATGTGATTAAACATATGATAATTCTACAAAAATTATTGAAAAGATTTTTTTTAAAAAAAAAAAGAAAAGAAAGAAAGAAGAATTTTGTTTTTTGTTTTTGTTTTTTACCACAACATCCAAATTTGTTCATTATAATAAAGAAACACAATTCTGCATCTACTTTTTAAACATTTTTTTTAATAAAACAAACCAAAAATTTATACTCGTTTGCGATGGATTTGAAACGAACAACCTTGCTAGTTCATTCCATCTAGAGATGACAATGAGTCGGATTGTGTAAAACCCGAGCCCCGACCCGTGCAATTTTCAAGGACCCGAGCCTCGCCCTGTTCCATCCCACAAGTTCGGAGCCACGCGTTATTCCGCACGGACGATAGCTTTGATGGCCCAGTTTTTTTTTCCTATTTTTTGATATGTTAATTTAATTCACTTTGTCAATAACTCGATAACCGGCCAATTTTAAAAATAAAAAAGATAAAATTTCAATTCCTAAAAAAAAAAAGAAGAGGGCTTAGAAAATTCTAACCATGGTAGAAATAAAAATCTGAATCCGCCATTTTTGTCCTATATAAACCTAATTCAAACTCAGCCCGACTCATACATTAGAGCTAACGAGTTTACCCATCAAACTCGTTAGACCCGTCATACAATTATATTTGTAATATTTTTTTTCTAATAAAAACTTAAATGGATCAAGTATTATGAAACATGTTACCCGACTCATACGCGTCGACACACAAAAGTCGCATACCCATTTAACGTTACACAAAACCGACCCAAAAGGGTAGAGTCCAAGCCGATATCCATTCTACTGGTACTCATTGACATCTTTAATTTGACCATCAAAACTCTTACGAAACCGTGTTGCGGGTCAAACTTATGAGATAAATCTCTAATCTGAATCGTTACATGACAAATTATTTTTCGGATATAAATTGAGTCAATCTCTCTTACATTAGAGGTGTCAAAATGAGTCAAAGGGGGGGGGGGGGGGGGGGGGGGGGGGGGGGGGGGGGGGCGCCCAACCCATCATAACCTACCATTAGGCGGGGTGGGGCGAGCCGACCCAATTTTTAGGCGGGTTGGGAATACACTAACCCAACCCACCTATTTTAGGTGGCGGGCGGGCCAACCCGGCGAACTCACGTGTAAATTGGCGCGTTTTGGCGGACGAACCCACAACTCACTACAACCCACCATTAGGCGGGGTGGTGCGAGCCGGCCCACTTTTTAGATGGATTGAGAAATTGCCAACCCAACTCGCCAAATTTTGTATGGCAGGACGAGCCAACCGGATTGATTAGCCCATTTTGACGCCTTGCATATATAGAAATACAATACGTATAACAAAAAGCTACACAATCCCTTCTTTTTGGTTAGAATTTATTTAACCTTCCCAACAACTTTCTAGTAAAATGGTTTTAACAAGGAGCGGACAAAATGTGTGAAAGGAACGATAGGGGTAGGTGTGAGATACCAAATACCAACTACACCTATAAACTCCACATTTTTCCTACCTTTTCTTTCTCAGCTTCCGCGTGCCTCTCTATTCTTTTCTTTATACTTTTTACAAACATTTTGCTCACCTAATTCATTTCATCTTTCTTTTCTTCCCAATTTGTGGATATCATGCAAGCTTTTACTCCTTATTCTACAGATATCAAGTTTTTGGTCCACACGGCGGTGCCTCGGTGTCACCGCCTCCCTCCGCCCGGACTCACCATTCAATGCGCCTCCCGGTTCGATTCAGCCAGTGTAAATCCCTCCAACCCCAACCCCGGCGCCGTCAACCCACAAACCATCGGTGGATTCAACGTCGGCGCCGCCGGCCATGTGGGTCGGCGCCACGAGTGGCAGAGTTCTTGCTCCATTCTCGCCAGCAAAGTTGTGTCCTTAAATCAGGAAGGGGAGAAGAGCGGCGGCGGTGGGGCCGACGGAAAATCCTCCGTCAACGGCCATCCCACCCTCGAGCTCGTGCCTGCGAGGGATTCCAAGGCACCTGTTTCACTTCCCAAGCCTCTGAGTATCGCCGACTTCTCTCCGTCGCCAATGCACGGATCCCAGCTCCGCGTAGCCTACCAAGGGGTCCCGGGTGCCTACAGCGAAGCCGCCGCCGGAAAAGCTTACCCCAACTGCGAAGCCATCCCCTGCGACCAATTCGAAGTCGCCTTCCAAGCGGTCGAGCTCTGGATCGCCGACAGAGCCGTACTTCCGGTGGAGAACTCCCTCGGAGGCTCCATACACCGTAATTACGACCTCCTCCTCCGTCACCGCCTCCACATAGTCGGAGAAGTCCAGCTCCCCGTCCACCACTGCCTCTTAGCCCTCCCCGGAATCCGCAAAGAGTACCTCACGCGCGTCATCAGCCACCCACAAGCCCTCTCCCAGTGCGAACACACTCTGACCAAAATGGGCCTGAACGTCGCACGAGAAGCAGTCGACGACACCGCCGGAGCAGCAGAATACATCGCAATGAACAACTTAAGGGACACGGCTGCAATCGCCTCCGCACGCGCAGCCGAACTCTACGGTATGCAGATATTAGCGGACGGAATCCAAGACGACTCGAGCAACGTGACAAGATTCGTTATGCTGGCACGAGAACCCATCATTCCACGCACAGATAGGCCATTCAAGACCAGCATCGTGTTCGCACACGACAAAGGAACCAGCGTTCTGTTCAAGGTGCTGTCGGCTTTCGCTTTCAGGAACATAAGCTTGACGAAGATAGAGTCGCGGCCGCATCGGAACCGGCCCATCCGGTTGGTGGACGACGCCAACGTGGGGACGGCGAAGCATTTCGAATACATGTTCTACGTAGATTTCGAGGCGTCGCTGGCGGAGGTGAGGGCTCAGAATGCCTTGGCGGAGGTGCAGGAATTCACCTCTTTCTTGAGAATTTTGGGGAGTTACCCCATGGATATGACACCATGGAATCCCTCTTCCAACTGTGAAGTTTGATTTTTCTTTTTTTCTTTTTTTTTTTTAAAAAAAATTCATAATATTTGTGTTTCATTTTCCTTTTTTTTTTTCATTTGATTTACTTTTATTAATATATATATGTAGATTATTTAGTCAATGTTAATGTGAAAAAATTAAATACATATGGTCTGTTATTTTGTGGTCTATTTAATAACAAAGTTTAAGTTTGTGATGAAATATTTAACAAATCGGGATTTGGAACAAAAAAATAATAATTAAAACATGCTCGATATTATTTATTTGATAAAACTATTATCAGACGGTTTCAAACGTTATTTTTTTTAGAAAGGTCTTTTATATGAGTTATTCATTAAAAAGTATTACATTTTATGTCAAAAATATTATTTATTATTATAAATATGGATAGGAAACCCATAAATTGAAATAACGTGTTCCAATTCATGACCACTTTAATTTTAGTATTTTTCTTGTGTTTTACATGACCCAAGTCACGATCAATCCATCTTTTAAAATTGGGCTGCATACGAGAAGAGAGACGGATGTTTTTTTTTTTGGGTGGAAAAAAATAGCAATTATTGATTTATTTTTTTGAAAAAACATGATCGACAGATTATTTATAGAGTTGATAGGCTAAAAATCCCCGTATTATATGTTTGATTAGATTTTAGTCTCTGTCCGAGTTTTGCACTCTCTGTAAAAAGGGAAAAATTAGCATTTTGATCTTGTATGTTGGCTTCTTTTTTGTTTTGGTCTTGTATGTTGGCTTGTTTTGGAAAAGATTCTGTAACTCGATTTTGTTTTTGGATATAGTCCTATATGTTGGCTTATTTTGGTTTTGGTCCTGTAAGTTGGTTTGTTTTTTGGTTTTCGTCCTGTATGTTATCATGTTTTGAAATTTAGAAGTTGATCTCTAATTATTTTTGTAATAAATATTTTTTATTCTTTCATGTTTTATCTGCTTATTGGTTTGAGATAATTACAACTAACTAATAAAAAAATAATTTTTTACGCTTAAACTTTTTTTAATATTAATAATTTAATAAAATCTAAAATATGTTTATTTAATGTATTAAATGTAACATACTTTTGTTCTTTTAAAAAGTAACAAATAAACATTCATTTATATCGTTCTCAACTATAATTTCGATTTTTTTATTTATTTGGCACTAAGTGTTCGCCCACTTAGCACCTATTAATAATCATATAAATAAGTTCCAACCTAAATTAACAAAATTAGCTAAAAAACTAAAAATATATTTAAAACATACTTTCGTTCTTTTAAAAAGTAACACTATAATATATTTTTTTTTATCGTTCTCAACTATGGTTGACTTTTTTTGTTCCGTTTTTTTCGAAAGCAGAGCTTTTTAGGTATGTTTCACTTTTATCATGCTTAATCGACGCTTAAGTGTGCTTTTTAGAACACTGCAAATAAGAAAAAATTTGCTGCTCCCTCCAGTTCCGGCGACGGAGAAAAAATACAAAAAAAATCAAGTTATTGTACCTTTTAGAACATAATTATTATTTTAAAAAATAATTACAAGGTCAACATCTAATAAACCTAATTTATTTAATTATAAAATCATAAAAAAATATTTATTATAAAAGCTTAAGCGGTGAAGTTGGAAAGTCAACTTCTAAATTTTAAATTTAATTTATTATTTTAAAATAAAAAACATAGGCGCTTATTATAATTTAACCGAGCTTAATTTGGTCAAAACCGTATCTTTTTCATGACCAAAATAAAAAAAACAAGTCAACTAATAGGACCAAATCCAAAAAAAATCCAAATTTTTGTACTTTTTTTCAAAACATAACTTTGTATAGGACCAAAATCAAAAAAATAAGTCAACTTATAGGACCAAAACCAAAACAATCAACATGTAGGACTAAATCCAAAATAAAAACAAATTTACAAGATCTTTTTCAAAACAAGCTAATATACAGGACCAAAACCAAAATGAAGCCAACATACAGAATTAAAATGCTAATTTTCCCCTGTAAAAAGTGTCTCTTTGGGCCCGCAAATTATTTTTGAAATGAAAAATTGAAATTTGAAAACTAACTCTCATATCTGAAAACAAGAAATTATGAATCATGATTTTATACTTAATTTGAGATAATTGATGTCATAAATATATAAATCAATACATAAATTAATTATTTTTTGTACTCAAATTTTTTAAATGAATGTACACAAATTGTTAATTTTCGAGATTATCAAAATACTAATGTATGGACTAATTGATAATGAACAAGTGTTTTAATATAATATTTTGTACATAAATATGTATCATGTATGTACAATAAATTTTTGATATTAATAAATTTGTTCCAATGTTATACTCAAAATTTTAAATTTTTAGTATATTTAAATATCATATATTAGTATGTATATTAAACTTTCTGAACCGATTTTAATCAATGAAAAGAAATTTGAGACCAAAAAGTTCAAACAAAATTTTCTGACATGAGGACTGAATCTCAACTCATATTTTTAGTTAGAAACTGAATCCCGAATTCTCCTTATTTATAAGTCATCTGACGTTAAAATCTTAAATTTGAAACTTTTTTTTTTTGTTTTTGATACCTAATTTTAACAATCTCCTTTACAAATTAAAAACAAACAAACAAAATGATCCATAATATGCATAAATATGATCTATCATTCACAAATTAACAATTTTTTTTAAAAAAAGAATAGGTTTTAGCTGATGGTTTGCAATACAACTCACTATATATATTTTTTAGATGTGGGAATCAACTATTTTTCTATTGACACTGAATAAATCTTAAACTAACGCAATAGCTTACAAACTATTTTAACGCATTTTATACTCTTCTTCATCAACAAGACGGAGAGGGAAAAACGAGTTTTTCCCGATATCAGAGTGTCCTCGTGTCAACCACAACGATCCGATATATTTGAAATCGTGAGATACACGTATTGGAGTATGAACCACCAATCCCAACTGTAAAGACAATGTTCTTGTACTAGGTTCTGTATCTCGTTCTTTCTTTCTATTTAGTGGCAATAATATCAGCTCTTGGATCCAACAACCTCAAAGTCATATAAAAAAAAATAACCAAAAAATGGTTAGGAGTTCTATTTTATTTACCAATACATTTTGAGATGTGCGTAATTTTTTGATTAACATTGTTCGCAAACTATTGTATTAATATGAAGTTTATACTGTGCATATCGAAGAGTAATGGTTACAGATTCCAAACTCATAAAAAAAATCCAAACCAAAATTCCGTTTGATGTGTTAAGAACAAAGAAAAAATAACTTTCCCACAGTATTTATTTAACTTTAAATTCATATCAATATATATATATATATATATATATATATTCTGAAAATGGGTATTATATATTTCGTATACATTCAATATTGTGTATTTATATATATTCACTTATTTTTCCACAAAATAGAAATAATGCCTAAAAAAATATAATTAATGCCAGAAGAAAATAAAGTCTCATCAAACTTGTTTTTTAACTCACAATAGACTTGTGTGCTGGCTCTTTAATTGAATTAGTCAACACCTACTTGTGCAAATATGTAGCTTTGGGAGTTGGGACCTTCAAACGATATTTGTTTTTGTTCCAAAAAGTTGGTGAGATGAGTAGTATTCCAATTTGGTGGTGTCATCTTTTAGTGATTAGTAAATACTATATTTTTATTTTATAAATATATACTTCATTCATTTTTTATAGTGAAGAAGGGTTAGGTCTTTGGAGTCATTATAATGTAAAATAAAAAAAAATTTATTATCTTGTCAAAAATATTAATATAAAATATATAATATTATACTATTGTTTTTCTTTTATTAAAGGCAAATCATATCGATTGGGAATAGGGGTGGTTTTTCGGTATACCTTACTACAAATATTGGTATGAAAAAATTCATACCGATAATAAAATTCCGAAACTTTGGTACGAAAAAAATCCATATTGATATCATATAGATACAAAAAAAAAAATTCGTTATACCGAAAAAATGTATGTATCTCGAAAAAATTTTGATACGATTGGTATTTCGATATGGTATGCCACCCTAATTGGGAAAGTGGAGATTAATTATAAGAAGTCGTCTTTTCTGAAGCAAGGGTTATGGGTAGCTTATATAAATAAAAAAATTCCTTATATATATATATATATATATATATATATATAAATAAAGAGGATCATATGAATTATGAAGTGCGAATTAATTATATTCTCATTAAAATGAAAATAAAAAATTTTCAAAGAAAATTTAATTCCTAGTACGTAGTGCGATTATTTATCGATTTTTCCATCAATTAATCGAGAAAAGGTTCAAAGAGGGTTTGGTGAGCAAAATAGAGGGTGCTGAGTTTTTGGTTTGGTAGGTGAACTCAGCCGGTTGGTGATCATAATTAAAGGAACAATTCCTTTTTGTTTTAAATTTTATTTTTAAAAAAATTTCCAAATATATTATATTAATATTAGTAGTCGAGTGGAGCAAGCAATATTAAATGTTCCAACTATGGATCACACATTATAACACAAAGAAAAATAATTGAATTGATTTGTTAACAATCTGACCTAATTAATTATTAATTGCAGACTACAAATTTAGCAACCACATAAAATTTAAGCCAGCTTTTTTGTCAGGCATAATGTATATTGTCCACTCTTTATAAAAAAAAACATTTGATAGCCGAGTAACCCAATAATGGAATTACTAGTGGGTAATTCTCTATAAATTAATTATTAGGATCGAAAACGTATTTAAAGAGAGGTAAATAAACACTTTAAAATCTTTTGAGCAAAAATAGTTCGTTTTTGAAATGTTTAAAAATTAATTGTGTAAGGAAATAATAGTTGCACATAAACAGTTTGAGGTGTTGTCACAAGGTGTTGACAACACCTACTATAACACCTTGAGTAATTTGCAGCG
Source organism: Henckelia pumila (assembly GCF_033568475.1). Classification (NCBI taxonomy): domain Eukaryota; kingdom Viridiplantae; phylum Streptophyta; class Magnoliopsida; order Lamiales; family Gesneriaceae; genus Henckelia; species Henckelia pumila. Next base: position 18,606,047 of record NC_133121.1, read on the forward strand.
GAATATAAGTTAAGCGTGTATAAAATAAATAAGCAACCAAATAAATAGATTCAATTGAATTAAGCAAGAGTATAAATACTCTTGCAGCGCCTCAGGGCAAAACTTCACTAGAAAACTTTCACAGAGTGTTACAAACCCTAACACTAGTGACTATTGTAAAAATCAATTTCTCAAGACAAGTGAGAAAATAAATAATAAGGTTTCTCCTAAAAAGCATTCTATATGAAATAGAATAATAAAAAAAACAGAATAAGGAGAAAAACTCTTGAAGCAAAAACATGTGAGTAGTACACTTCTTCGATCAACAATCTCCGAATTGTTCTTCACGGCTTCAAGCACTATTTTCAACCGTCAAGCTTCAGCAGTTCTATGAAGTATTCTTTTTACTTGTTAAAACTCACGGTATCTCAATGATCGATCCCTTCCTTGTAGGCGTATGTCATCAATAAATAGGACAAGAGTCCTTCTTTAGAATGTTTCCTTGTAGGCGCAGGACTCTAGATCTTGATCAAGACAAATCTACACAATAAAGAATTAAATCAATAGATATTAGATAACATAATATTCTGATAACTTTAATTAAATCAAGTTATTCAAGGAATTAAATAACTTCATGTCCAAGAAAGGCAAAAGATAATTAATAAAATCTTTTTCAAAATAGGATGATTTTAAGGAATAAAATATTCCTTTCAAACTGAGCACCGAGAAATTATATCGAGTTCGATTTTCAAATCGAGCGAAAAATACTCCACATATCCCTCTAAAAATCGATTAAATATTTTTTAAATCATTTGAAAAAAATGCAAGTTGAAATGATAAAAACAATTTGGTTGAAACATTTTATCAAATACTTTGTATACAACATTTTTATATTTTTTCAAACACATAAAATGTTTCAACAATGTAATCCAAAATAACAACAACAAGCAAATGCAATAAAGTAAAGACACAAGAATTAGTTTATAAAAGTTCGAGTGTCAAATCCTATTACATCTCTCATTCTTCCGTTTTCGAAAGAATTGACCACTAGAAGAATTTGAATTATACAAAACTGTTGTACAATCCCGATCCAACCGATGTCGCTGTCTCTTGATTAGAAATCCTATCACACTCTCAATGTTCTTGACAACAAGTCAACAACCAATTACATAATCTTTAATGTGTTTGTGCGAAGACTTTCACTCAATTAATCTATGAAACATATATTTCTCTGTGTGAGTGAGCCCTCTTCAACGGGTGTATTCTTCAATACTTGAACATGAAATAGTGTTCTACAAATTGATTTAGTGTGGAGGATTGACTTTGAAAGCTCAGCTCTCTGCTTGTTTATCACACATATATCTTAGATTTGCTATCATTATAGCTTATTTTTCTTTCATAATATGTCCACGCCTTTAATCTCCTTCAAAAGCTCTTGTTTGATATTGAAGGTATTGTATTTATGGCCTCCAAGAATAATATAAACATTATATACAAGAATATGATTTTTTTGGAAAGCTAGCTCTTGTACAATTCTGACATTGAAACTTGGTTGGTCATTTCTAATTTTAGCCTTGTTGGTCCAACCTAACTAATTTTAGTCTTGCTGATTTAGCCTTGATGGTCCAGCCTAGCTGAATTTAGCTTTGGTGGTCCAGCCTAACTGAATTTAGTGTTGCTGATTTTAGCCTTGTTAGTCCAATTTAACTCATCTGAATCTTGCGACCACTATTTCGTCAAGATAACATCCCAATGAGCTCTTCCGACCTGAGATGTGATTTATAACCTTTTGAGTTGGCTGTTCAACGGTTTATAGGACTGATCATTTGGATCACCGAGTAATGAGATATCATTGAAATACTACAGATCTTTAGAAATCCAGTTTAGCTGAATTCGAGTTCACCATCTCAAACTTCCAAAATGTGATGCACCAACTATATAGCAATGATTTGCTTAATGCTCAATCCTTTATTAGTTACTACATCTCACAACGCCTCTATGGATGATTAAATTCTCTTAAGCAACAACTCTAGTTCAGCTAACCTTTAAGTGGAACAAATGACTCTCCTCAACTTAGGATTGATTGACACATTTCTCTAAATAAATCTAATCTAATCCTTGAAAAGAAAACTTTACCACAAAATCCATTGTTTTTCAATTCCAAGACACTGACCGACAATATATAGAATCCAAATGGGTAACTAAATAGATCTCATTCATTCATTACCAATGTCACGCCCCGTGTCCGAGATGTGTCACCGGCGTTGTTTCAAATTTATAAAAATTATAAAACAACAAGCCTATGTAGCATAGTCTAATACAAACCAGTCTTTTATTCATAAATAAGCCGAAAATAACTTGTCTTACATTCCAACAAAAATTAGACAACACTGAATATCAAAAGTACTAACGAAACCTGCGGAAGCGTCCAACACATTAAGATAAAATCAGAAAACTAAAATGATAATTTCCAGAATAACCACGAACTAAACACGGCCTTCTCTTTACCAACCCCAAAACATATCCTTCTCCTTGTCGTCTAAGTCTTCTTCAACATCTGGGAGGAAAAGTAAGGGGGATGAGTGTTTTGGAAAACACTCAGCAAGTGGGGGCCGATCGATCATGTACATATATATATATATTCATAAAATGATTTTAACAGTTTCAGATCATTTCATAGCATAGCATGTAATCGTTCATAACATAATTATCATTCAAAAACACTGCAAATCTTCTCATTACTTGTGGCTAACCGATCAGTCCCCTATATGTGATCCCTCTAAGGGGTGAGGTCATAGAACGGTTATTGTTACCCACCGCATCAGAGCCATAACATACATTGTTCGGAAATTCCCTTTCCAATCATAATGTGAATCTTAACTGTGTCTTAAACAATTTAGTTTCATACATGTAAATCAGAATTCATAGCAAGAGTTTAAACATATTATGACGATCGAAACTTTAAAGCATACGTAATAGTTTTAAAACAAGCCCACTTACAGAATTGTTCTTGAATCAAACTAACAGTCAAAGCTTGGGAAGCAAAACTCAAAAATTCAGCCTACTGAATTTTCGAATTCGAGGCAGCCTTCTAGGATATATTCCTTAAGCATTTTCCTCCTCAAATCCTTGACCCCATCCTTCGAATTAAGGGAGAAAAATGGCAGAATTATTAACCTATATGATAACTAAATTATCAAGGAAGTAGGCAGAGGAAGTAGGCAAACTTACTGACCCAAAGTGACTCACACGAGCAACAAAACCAGCAGCACGATGCCTAGAGAGCTTCGAAAAATTCAGCAGCCTTGAGGGAGGATTTTTGTTGTGAAATTCTGAGTATTTTGAGTGAGTAGATGCAGAATGTGATAATAAGGGTGAAGGCTGATTTCTTGCACTTAATAAGAGGCTAAACTTCAGCCTTGATTTATTTGTTACCAAAGTTTTGATCTGAATTTCATGTATCAGCCATTATCTTGGTATGGTAAGATTGCAGCTTCCAAGTAGGGGAATATTTCCATATTGGTGTAGTCTTGGAAGCCAAGTTTTGGGTTTTCACATCCTTCCCTCCTTATAAGAAGTTTCGTCCTCGAAACTTGAGTTAACTTGATCTTCGAAGAGATAGGGATACTTCTTTTGTATCTTTTCTTTCAACTCCCATGTAGCTTCTCTTTCATTGTGATTTGACCATTGCACTTTGACATAAGGAATGGTCCTTCGCCTAAGGACTTGGTCCATGGTATCCACTATTCGGATAGGAACTTCCTCATACTTCAGTTTCTCAGTCAAGTTCCCATCAATCAAGAGTGGTTTGACTTCAAGGACATGGTTCGGATCTGGAATAAACTTCCTCAGCTGCGAGATATGGAACACATCGTGAATCCTTGACATATTGGGTGACAAAGCTAGTCTATAAGCAAGAGTACCCACCTTCTCCAATATTTCGAATGGCCCAACGTATCGAGGGTTCAGTTTTCCAGCTTTGATGAATCGAACGAATCCTTTCATTGGTGATACTTTCACATAAGCTTTCTCACCAACTTGGAATTCCAGGGGCCTTCTTTTCATGTCAGCCCAACTCTTCTGTCGATCTTGTGCGGCTTTTAGTCTTTCCTTGATAACCACAACTTTCTCTATTGTTGTTTGGACAAGTTCTGGTCCAGTAATGGACTTTTCTTCAACTTCATCCCAATACAGTGGTGATCGACATTTTCTTCCATACAGTGCCTCATATGGCGCCATCCCAATACTGCTGTGATAGCTATTGTTGTAGGCAAACTCAATTAAGGGTAAGTGTTCGCTCCAATTATTGCTGAAGTCTAGAGCACAAGCCCTTAACATATCCTCCAAAGTTTGAATTGTTCTCTTGGTTTGTCCGTCCGTTTGAGGGTGGTAGGCCGTACTGAGGGTGACCTTGGTTCCCATAGCCTCTTGGAAACTTTTCCAAAAACGGGACACAAACCTCGGGTCTCTGCCTGATAAGATGCTTGCTGGAACTCCATGAAGTCTGACTATATTGTCCATGTATAACATAGCCAACTTATCCAAGTTGTAATTCATACGGACTGGTAGGAAGTGAGCAGACTTTGTGAGTCTATCGACAATTACCCAAATTCCGTCATGGCTTTGCCTTGATTTTGGCAGCCCTACTACAAAGTCCATGGAAATGTGCTCCCATTTCCATTCGGGAATTTCCAGGGGTTGAAGTAATCCCCCAGGTCTTTGGTGTTCTACTTTGACCTTTTGGTATACTTGACATCTAGAGACGAATTCGGCCACATCTCTTTTCATTTCGTTCCACCAGAAGTGCTTCTTCAAATCTCTATACATATTTGTACTACCAGGGTGGATCAAAAATTTTGATTTATGTGCTTCAGATATCATTTCTTGATGAATATTATCAATGTCTGGTACACACAATAATTCTTTTATCCACAAGACTCCTTTCTCATCTGACTGAAGATCATTCGACTTCCCTTCCTTGATATTTTCTTTGAGTTTTGTCGATAAGGGATCTCGATCTTGGTTTAATTTGAATGTCTCTCTAAGACATGGTTGGATCGAGACTGATGCCAAGATCATTTTCTCATATCCTTTCGACTTAAAGCATCAGCCACTTTATTTGCCTTACCCAGATGGTAGCTAATGGTCAAGTCGTAATACTTCAACAGTTCTATCCATCTCCTCTGCCTCATGTTTAACTCTTTCTGAGTGAACAAATACTTGAGACTTTGATGGTTAGTGAAAATCTCGCACTTGGAACCGTAGAGGTAGTGTCTCCAAATTTTTAGTGCGAACACTACGGCAGCCAATTCGAGGTCATGAGTTGGGTAGTTCTGCTCATACGGTTTTAATTGTCTTAAAGCATAAGCAAACTCTTCCATCTTGCATGAGCACACACCCTAAACCTCCTTTAGATGCGTCACTATAAATGGCGAAGTATTTGCCTTCTTCCGGTAGTATCAACACTGGGGTAGACACAAGTCTCTTTTTCAGAGTCTCGAAGCTTTTCTCACAATCATCATTCCAATTAAACTTAGAATTCTTTTGTGTGAGTTTGGTGAGAGGTATAGCTATAGAGGAGAATCCCTCCACAAACTTTTGGTAATAACCTGTTAAACCCAAAAAGCTTCGAATCTCGGTCACTGTCTTTGGTCTGGGCCAGTCGGAGATAGCTTCCAATTTCTTGGGATCCACAGACACGCCGGTCTCTGAGATGATATGGCCCAAGAACGTGACACTTTTGAGCCATAATTCACATTTCTTGAATTTTACGTACAACTCTCTTTCTCTAAGTGTCTGCAGGGTGAGACGGAGATATTCCTTGTGGTCTTCCTCACTTGGTGAATACACAAGGATGTTATCGATAAACACCACCACAAATTTATCGAGAAAGGTTTTGAACACTCTATTCATGAGGTCCATAAATGCTGCTGGAGCATTTGTCAATCCGAAGGGCATTACTGTGAACTCATAGTGTCCATACCTTGTTCTGAATGCTGTCTTTGAGACGTCTTCAGCTTTGACCTTCAGCTGGTGGTACCCTGATCGAAGGCCAAGCTTGGAGAAAACTGTGGCTCCTTTGAGTTGATCGAAAAGATCATCGATTCTTGGAATGGGGTATTTGTTCTTGATTGTGATCTTGTTCAGCTCTGTGTAGTCAATACACAATCTCATACTCCCGTCTTTCTTCTTTACAAACAAGACAAGAGCTCCCCACAGAGAATCACTTGGTCTGATCTGTTTCTTATCCAACAACTCTTGGAGTTGATCCTTTAACTCCCTAAGTTCAGCTGGTGCCATTCGATATGGCGCTTTAGAAATTGTACAACATCTGGTACCAAATTAATTTTGAATTCTACTTCCCTATCTGGAACAGTTCCAGGTAATTCCTCAGGAAAGACGTCTGGGAATTCTTGCACTACCGGAATATCTTCCAATTTAAGTTCGGCTCTTTCTTTTACTTCGCTAATCATAGCTAGGTATATTTTCTCACCGTTCTTCATGAATTTCCATGCTTGGGAAGCAGATAAGAGGGATTTGTGTCCCTTTTCCTTGCCTTGAAAGACGACTTCCTTTTTGTTCGGCACTCGAAGCTTCACGTTCTTCTCTCTACAATCGACCAATGCATGGTTCTTGGCTAACCAATCCATACCCAAAATTGCATCGAATTCAACCATATTGAGTTGAATCAAACTGGCTTCGAAAGTATGCTTATTGATACATATATTGCAGTTTCGGTGAACCTTATGAGTCTCAATAGTTTTTATAGTAGGAGTTGCTACTCTATAAGGTTCGACAAGCATTTCAGGTTCAAGCCTTAAATTCTTAGAGAATCTCTTGGATATAAAATAATGTGTGGCAACGCAATCAAACAATACATAAGCAGGAAATTGATTGATCAGAATGGTACCTGCCACGATATCGTTTCCGTCATCAGCTTCCTCTCGAGTGATGGAAAACACCCGAGCATTGGGTTTTTTCTCTTTCGACTTGCCTGGGGTAGCGCCAATGTTTGATCCCATTCCCACCTTCTTAGGCTCGGGGCAATCAGCAATGCGATGTCCCATCTTTCCACAGTTAAAGCAGGCACCGGAGGTTCTACGACATTCACCGGGGTGGCGAAAGTTTCATATGGGGCATAGCTTAATTGCTGTATCAGTTGGAATCGAACTCTTGGATGGCCCACTAGATTGATTTGGCTTCTTGAATTTCTGTCCAATTTGGTTCGTTGAGACCGAGAGGGGTCTCTTATTTTTGTACTCGTCCTCACGCCGTTGGATATCAGTCTCAGCTCTAATGGCTGCTCCCATTAGGTCAAAAAAATTCATGGCTTGATAAAATGCCAAGGCTGACTGGATCCGACTATTAAGTCCCTTCTTGTAACGATGCATTTTCAGAGTGTCATTAGCCATGATGGTCGGTACATGTAGTGACCCGTATCCATAATTAGCGATTAATGAGTATATTAATCATGTAATAATGTTGGATTAAGTAAAACATAATTCAGGAAATTCCTAAAGGGTTACGGAATCCAAAAATGGATCCAGGACACTCAAAATAGCCGGGAAGGTCCCGAAGGTCCGGAGGGTTCGGAAGCTCCGAACCAAGTCAGGAGGTTCCGAACAGGATCGGAGGATCCGAAGTCAGGATCGGAGGCTCCGATCGAGACCGGAAGCTCCGTCGATGAGATCGGACGTTCCGATCGGGACCAGGGCACGTGTCATCGCTGACATCAGCAAAGTGACATCATGACTGACGTAATATTGGGCGATCAGACGCTCCGAAGATGGGATCGGAGGTTTCGATAGTGTTCGGACGTTCCGAACCGGGTTTGGAGGCTTCGAACTTCGTCTATAAATAGGGGGGCGAGATTTCATTTTCAAGTGCACCTTTCCTCTCTTCTCTCTGATTTCTAAGCCTTCTAACTCAGATCTAGGGAGATCTAGGCATCCAATGAGGAATCCGGAAGTGGCATAGCGATCCAGGCGTCGTAGCGGAGCTGTGGCCTAAGTTTGAGACAATTGTCATCAGCGGGTTGACGACGGACGCAGGTATAGCTATGGTCTCCTTAAAATATTTAGGAGTATGCAATAGCTTAGTTAAGGCTTTTAGAGCTTAAATAATGATGCATGGATATTTACATTGTAGAGTTGATGATAGGCTGGGAACCTAGAGTGGGACTGCTAGGACTGCCTGTGTAAGGTACGTAAGTACAGACTGAGATAGCCAGCGGGTTTTGCATTCTTATATGTTGCATTTGTGTGTCATATTATTATGCAGCATGTGCATATGATATTGTGTCTGTCCATCTTGTGAGATGAGCCATGTAGGGCCGCTCAGCCCTGTCTGGACGGGTGATGTCTAGTGCCCAGTGACTGACGGGTCATGGGTGATTAGCATCTGGAGACACAGTCCACGTCCTATAGGAATGAGCAGTGTACACAGAGTTTGCTCCCCAGGTTGTACCACTCATGTCCTAGGCGCCATTACTGAGCAGTTGTATACAGTTATCCCAGATATGGATACCCTATCATTTGCATGCATCATATTTGTATGTTTTATCCAGTGCTTTCGTATTGAGCTTAGAGCTCACGTCCAGTCTTTTCTGTGTATCGGGACACCCCATTCGACGGGGCAGGTGTAGGTGCAGGGTGGAGCACCAGGAGCTTGGATTGGCCAGCGACCAGTGAAGACAGCGAGATTAGCTGTAGGTTTTGCCTTTAGGGTTTATTTATTCGATTGGGTTGTAGAATCGAATTTATTTAACCGGTTGTATTCTGCCGGTCTACTTTTATTTAAGTCTTTTGCAGCGATTTATTTTAATGCATGCTTAATTATGCTCTTAACTCTGATTAGGTAGTGGATCCAGGTTAGGTCGCTACATTTATTGGTATCAGAGTGCATGCATGCAAGAGACTTGAGATATAGTAATAAGACTTTGGGTTATCCTTATAGGATTGATGAGACCTTGGAAGAGGTGATGATGCGGCAATTAGTTTTCCCAAAGACTATCATTATCGGCAGGATTTCTGAAGATTTGTCTTATGGGATACCAGCAAGTGCGGACAGGTGTGATGGATCGTGTCCGAGTTTTCAAGATTTCTACTCAGGTGGATCCTAGTTTTGGATCGAGTACCGGATGCCAGAGGCAGTGGCAGAGGATTGGTGGGGACTTACTTGATGCCTGCATCTGTATAGACATTACCATGATGACACTACTCTGAAGATTCTCCACTAGTAGTTGGAGAGATTTTCAGATAGACCTTTACTAGGGAATGCCTCGAGTGCCTAAGGCACGACAGGCTTCGAGCGTAAGGTCATTAAACTCATGTAGAATATAGTTTTGCCGGTATGCTTGTACCGATGCGTTCGGTAGGCACACGGGAAACTTCATGTTCAAAAGCATGATATGAATACAAGAAGAACGCTGACGGTAGATCGTGAGCAGAAGGGGTCGACTGACATGCACTGACGCAGAGCATAGCTGGTTAGCTATCACGAGCCATTTTTCCAGAGTTCTTCGTAGGAGGACATGTAGAGAGACTTGGTCGAGAGTATGCTTGTATCGATGCGTGTGTCGATTATAAGCTTCATGCTCAAGAAACGAAGACTAGTACGATGATTTAAATACTGTATTGATATAGTTGTAAACAGTATTTCAGTTGTAATGAATCATCATACTTTGGTTGTATCATTTCAAGTTCTATTTTACATTTCATTGTATTTTGAATACTGTATGTATTACATGAGATTGTAATAAAGAGAATTGTACATAACTTGAAATAAGTGATACATGTTTTATTTATCCAGCAATTCGTGGATGATTGCATGATTGTGCGGAAGTTTGGATTGTGTTTAGTTGATTAGCGTTCAACTACTGTAGCTCATGGGATTTGAGTGGTCTGACTGTGACTGTTTGACTTGTGGTTAGTCTAGGCGTTTTCCTAAGATTGACCTAGTTAGTCAGAAGACTAAGATAGTGTCAGCGATGAGTGGACTCATCTAGAGGCATTAGGGATATTGTTCGGTTTAGAACATTTGGGCTTTGTTCTAGGTTGTTTCCTTGAGAACAGTAGGCTGTCTGACCTTTGTTAGGTTGAGGCTTGTGATGATGGGCTTTCATCGGGATACCAGGTCCAGTATATGCCGAGAGTTGTGGACTATGACCAAGACTAGACGTGATGGGGCGCGACCCTATGCCAGCGTTACCTGGGAGCCTTGTGCTTCAGGAGATGGCGGTGGGAAGACTACTCAGTCTAGGGATTTGGTGACAGTCACGACAGGGTATGACCTTGGATTAAGATATCAGGTTTGATATCGATGGTTCCATATCATCTGGTGTGCCAGAGATATAGTTTGAGTATTCTGCTGTAGGAACCAGTCATGAAGGGATTTTTTTGACAAGTGTGTACTCTGAGCAGATAGGTTTTGTAATGCCCCGATTTTATTATAATTGAGTTTAATCGAGATAATCAGGGTTTTCAGTAATTGAGGATTGTTTTGTTATTTAGCAGGGGGTTACTTTGCAAGATTGGAGAAATAAAGGACTTAAATGCAAAAGATGGGGTTTATTATTAATATCATCAACTTGGTTGACCCATCACCTCACCCCATACCTCTCCTTCCTCCCCACTCTCTCCCTCTCGATTTCTCTCTCCCGGAAGCCATGAAAATTGATTTCCAAGCTTTTCTTTCCGTTCGATTCGCTCGATCCGACCGTTAGATTTTCATTCCGAGTTGAGATTCACGATCACCGCAACGAGGGCTTCATTTAGACGTAAGTTTTGCTACGATCTCTTGAACTTCGATTTTGTTGAGTTGTCAGAATTTGATAATATTGGATTATATCGTTCTTGAGCTAGTATAGATCGTGTATTCGAAGTTGGTTTGGAAAAAGAACGAAGTTTGGATTTTATATGATTTTAGAGGCATATTTCCGAAAATGGTGATTTTTGATTGAGGTTGGATTTGAGTTGTTTTGATGGATTGTGATGATGATTGAGTTATTGTGATGTTGTTGGATGATTTGAGTTTTTCCGGATAGTCGATTTATAGTCGTTATGCCGTCGAAATCGAGTTTGAGTTATCGGTTTTGGTTCGCTTTGATTTGTATATCGAATTTGATTAAGTTTTAACTCCGAGTTGATATCGAATCCGTGTCTCGATGTTTTGACAGTTGGTTAGAGATTGGAATTGGAGGACTTGGAGATCGGTTACCAATCGAAGAGTTGGAAGACGGTATAGATTGTAGATTTATCGACTTTGAGTTTCGAATTGTTTAGAGTTTGAATCGAGTTGTCTCTTGTTTGACAGGATTGATTGAAGCTTCAAGAAAAAGGTAAAAAGTCGAAATTGAAATGAATGGGAAAGAATACTCGAGATCGACTTATTCTCGAGTTTCCGAAAATCACATACCGCTTGTTTATTTTCTTGCGTGAACTTGATTTAGTTATTAATGCACTTGCATTCATATTGAGCCGACTTTCGATTCGTTTTGAAATGAGACGTTTTAGAGAGCTATATTGAAGTGGCTTTGGATTTCGAGTTTTTCCAATTGCCAGAATACTTCTTATAGTTGCTCTGAAGTCTAGAGGATTGAGTTGATCGACTTCCACCTCGAAAGGGTGCGTCGGTGAGTTGTCGTGAAGACTTGACCCTGGGATCCCAACCGAGTACCGATCGATTTTATGATTATCTGACTTGATAATCTTGACTTTTAAATCCATGCATTCATTCAATATCATTTCGATGTTATGATTTATGTTGACACATTTCGATTGAGGTGTTTATTTGATATTGAGTGCATGTCTCTTTTACTTAGAAATTATATTTCTAACCGGATTATTCCGGCTGTTGTCTTTGTTTTGTATGTGTAACTTGGAAACAGGAGGATCAGGAGCTGGACCGAGTCGTCCTGGTTAGCTTGGGGGTGAGATTGATAGAAGTGAGACTCCGGGTCGTAGGGTCGAGTCTATTTGGAATTGTATTAGTTTTGTTGAGTCGGTGGAACTCATTTATGAAACTCGACTGGTTATTGTATTTTGGGCAGAACCTAGATTTGGTATGTTCTAAATATTGATTTGTATTATGTTTGAACTTGGAATGTTTAGATTTGCCTTGTTGGTTGTTCGCAGGCTCCTCGACCCCTCTGCCCATTTTGCCTGCGCGCGGGCGAGGCAACACCTCGCGCGCGCGCAGGGAGTTTGAGAGGCTCGGGAGATTTTGCCCGCGCGCGTGCGAGCTCCCTTCTCGCGCGAGCGCGAGTATCTCCGCGAGTCTCTGTTCGCGTAGCCTGCGCGCGCGCGAGGGAATGACCTCGCGCGGGCGCGAGGCTTCTTTAAAAAAAAAAAAAACTTTTGATTCGTTTTCCGCGGCTTATTGTGTTTGATTATGATGATTAATTATTCGAGTTTAGAAGATTAGAAACGGGGTCTCACATTAAGTGGTATCAGAGCAATAAGATTCTTGGATTTGAACTAGAGTGAGCGGGGTAGATCGAGTCCGCATGAATTGAACTCTCGCATGTGATTGATTTATTTAAATGATTATTTTTAAATACGTGCGAGCATGCTTTATTGATTCTTGAGTTAATTGAATTACATGAGTTGTGATTTAATTTATAAAGCATGAATTATGTGATATATATCTGTCGTTGTATATCGTTGAGATTAATGAGTACTCAGAGCAGAGTTTTGGACACCGAGGTTATGAGATTGGGAATAAGTCTGAGATATTGTGTCCTAACCCTTGATATTAGATGGCACCGCGACGATCTTTGAGAAGGAATCAACCACCTTTGACTCCTCCTTCTACTGAGAATCCGCCGCCAGTTATTACTTCTCCGAATGATCAGGATAGTACAGGAGTGGATCAGTTTGATGCAACCGTGACCCTGATGGAGACTCTTCTGAAGAGATTCCGATATTTTCGACCGCCTACTTTAACGGGTATCGAGAACTCCGTTGCTTGTGAAAGTTGGCTAGATGAAATGGATGAGATCTTCGATTCCCTCGACTATACCGATGACCGCAGAATCAGGTTAGTCAGTCATCAGTTGCAGGGTGTTTCCAAGAATTGGTGGACCACGACCAAGAGAGAGAATGAGAACCGAGGCACCGCCATCACTTGGAGCTTGTTCAAGACTGAGTTCTTCAAGCGTTTCTTTCCTGTCTCTTATCGAAAGGAAAAGGGTGCCGAATTTGCGAACCTGAAACAAGGGAACTTGAGCATTGAGGACTATGTGAGCAAATTTGACAGTCTCTTGAGGTTTGCACCTCACGTTGCAGATAACGAGGAAGCCAAGGCGACCATTTCATCAATAGATTGAACCCTGAGATATTTACCTTGGTCAATACCGGAAGACCCAACAACTTCGCTGATGCTATGGATCAAGCAAAGGGAGCCGAAGCCGGATTCTTGATGCAACGAGGTAATCAGGTAGCTCCTCAGCAGCAGCAGAGATCTTTTAAGGACCAGCCTGTTCAATTTCAGCCTCAACAGGCTCAGTATCAGTACCAACTGTCTCAACAGTCGAATCAGCCTCAGAGGTTTGTGGGAGGCAACAGTGGCAGAAACAGGCGAGATCAGTATCGGCCGAAGGGGAAGAATTTTAAGAAGTCTGGTAACAGTTCATCGAGTTCCAGTGGCTCTAGACAGTTTAGTTCTGGACATATTCTGGGTTTTCTGGAGCTTCATGCAGCAAGTGTGGAGGATGTCACCCGAGTGATCAGTGTCGAGGCGTGTTTGGTAGTTGCAACATCTTCCAGCAGCCGGGTCATTTTGCTAGAGTCTATCCTCAGCGAGGATCCGATAGAGCTCAGAGCGGCAGTTCTTCACGACCGCCAGCTCAGCCCGAGAGATCAACTTTTGCAGTCCATTCTTTTCCGCCTCAGCAACAGAATCATCAGGGAGGTAATCAGAACCAGAACCAACCTCCACGACAGCAGGCGAGGGTGTTTGCCTTGACAGAGGATCAAGCCAATGCAGCTCCGAATGACGTGATAGCAGGTAACTGTTCGATCTTTGGTTATCCTGCGCTTGTTTTGATTGATACGGGTGCTTCCCACTGTTTTATCTCTGAAAGATTTGTTGTGATGCATGATTTAATTGTTGAGCATTTATCTGATGTTGTTTCTATTACTTCACCTTTAGGTGGAGAGACTGTTTCGGTGAGATTGGTCCGTAACTGTGTGTTAGAATCCGAAGGGAATTCGATTGAGATTGACTGCATCGTTCTTGGATTATCTGATTTTGACTGTATCGTCGGGATTGATGCTTTGACCAAGTATAGGGCGACAGTAGATTGCTTTCAGAAAGTTGTTCGTTTCAGGCCTAAGATGGCAGATGATTGGAAGTTTTTCGGTAAGGGTTCTCGATCCAAAATTCCTTTGATTTCGGTGTTAACCATGTCTCGTTTACTTCAGAAAGGAGCAGAGGGATTCTTGATTTATGCTTTGGATATTCAGAAGTTTAGCCCTGAGTTGTCCGAGATACCGGTGGTTAGCGAGTTTCCTGATGTTTTTCCAGACGAGATTCCTGGTTTACCGCCTATTCGAGACATCGAATTTAGCATTGAACTTGCGCCAGGTACTCAGCCTATTTCGAAAGCACCTTATCATATGGCTCCATTAGAATTGAAGGAATTGAAGGAACAGTTAGAAGATTTGATTGCCAAAGGATACATCCGACCTAGAGTATCGCCTTGGGGTGCACCAGTGCTTTTTGTGAGGAAGAAAGACGGTTCTATGCGACTTTTCATCGACTACCGCCAGTTGAACTAAGCGACGGTCAAGAACAAGTATCCTCTACCAAGAATCGACGATCTTTTTGATCAACTGCAAGGTTCTTCAGTGTATTCGAAGATAGATCTGCGATCAGGGTACCATCAGCTGAGAGTTTGTGACGAGGATGTGCCTAAGACAGCTTTCAGAACCAGATATGGGCATTTCGAATTCATAGTCATGCATTTTGGTTTGACCAATGCTCCAGCAGTTTTTATGGACCTGATGAATCGCATCTTTCAGCGGTATCTAGATAAGTTCGTCATCATCTTCATCGACGACATTATGATCTATTCTAAGAACCGTTCTGATCATGCCGAATATTTGAGGATTGTGTTGCAGACTTTGCGAGCCGAACAGTTGTATGCTAAGCTATCGAAGTGCGAGTTTTGGTTGGACCGAGTGGTTTTCCTAGGTCACATTGTATCAGGAGATGGAATATCTGTGGACCCCAGTAAGATCGAAGCAGTTATGAATTGGCAGAGACCGACATCAGTGCCAGAAATCCGAAGCTTCATGGGTTTAGCGGGGTATTATCGCCGATTTATCGAGGGATTCTCTTCCATTGCAAAGCCGATTACTCAGTTGACCCAGAAGAATGCACCGTTTGTTTGGTCCGAACAGTGTGAGGCTAGTTTCATTGAGCTGAAGAAGAGATTGACCAGCGCTCCGATCTTGTCTATTCCATCAGGTACTGGAGGTTTCTCTGTGTACTGCGATGCTTCTCACCGTGGTCTTGGATGCATTCTCATGCAGCTGAAGCCTCACGAGACTCGTTATCCGATCCATGATCTCGAGCTAGCTGCAATCGTGTTTGCTTTGAAGACTTGGCGCCATTACCTGTATGGCGAGTCGTTTGAGATATTTTCTGACCACAAGAGCCTGAAATACTTGTTTTCCCAGTCCGAGCTGAATATGAGACAGAGGAGATGGATGGATTTTCTTAAGGACTTCGACTGCAAAATCAAGTATTATCCTGGAAAGTCGAATGCAGCTGCAGACGCTCTTAGTCGGAAGCTTTGTTCTTTGTCTCTTTCTACGATTGGTGTCTCTCGATTGATTGAAGATTGTTGTACTTCTGGTTTGGAGTTTGAGACCGATAGGAGATCCATCAGAGTTTTTGCGATTCAAGCCGAGCCAGAGTTGTTTCAGTCGATTAGAGAGGCTCAGAGATCAGATCCGAGTATTCAGAGTTCGATAGAGAGAGTCCGATCAGGTCACCAGTCAGAGTTTCAGGTCAGGGATGACATTTTGTTTGTGAATAGCCGTATTGTGCCCGATGTTTCTGAGTTGAGACAGCGCATTCTTCGGGAGGCGCATTGCAGTCGGTTCAGTGTTCATCCAGGAGGCAGAAATATGTATAATGACTTGAAGACTCAGTTCTGGTGGAAACAGTTGAAAGGAGACTTCATGAGGTTTGTATCCCGTTGCCTGAATTGTCAACATGTGAAAGCTGAGAGGAAGAAGCCCGGAGGATTATTGCACAGTTTGCCTGTCCCGGAATGGAAATGGAATCATATCTCAATGGATTTTGTCACGAAGCTACCGCGTTCAGTCAGAGGTTGTGATTGACCGGTTGACGAAATCTGCTTGCTTCATTCCTTACCGTATGGCATACCGTCACGATCAGATGGCCGATTTGTATGTCAGAGAGGTTGTGAGATTGCACGGCGTGCCGAAGTCGATAGTATCAGACAGAGATCCGAGATTCACTTCTCACTTTTGGCACAGTCTTCAGGAGGCTTTGGGTACTCGTTTGCACTTGATCACAACGTATCACCCTCAGACCGACGGTCAGTCCGAACTTACGATCCAGACCTTGGAAGATATGCTTCGAGCTGTAGTACTTGATTTTGGCTCAGGTTGGCAAGATTCCTTACCTCTAGTGGAGTTTTCGTACAATAACAGCTTCCAGGCGAGTATTGGAATGGCACCTTTTGAAGCTTTGTACGGGAAGAAGTGCAGATCTCCGTTATTTTGGGATGAGATTTCAGAATCACCTGAGTTGGGTCCAGATATGATTCGTGATATGGCAGAGCAGGTGAAGTTGATCCGAGTCAGAATGAAGACAGCCCAAGATCGACAGGCCAAGTATGCGAATGTCAGATGCAGACCACTGTGTTTCGAGCAGGGAGACCGTGTGTTTCTAAAGATTTCTCCTTTCCGAGGCACTGTCAGATTTGGGAAGAGATTAAAATTATCTCCGAGTTTCATTGGTCTGTATGAAACTCTGGATAAGATATGCGATCTTGCCTATAGGATTGCTCTTCCTCCGTCTCTTTCAGGCATCCACGATGTGTTTCACGTTTCGATGCTTCGTAAGTACCATCCGGATCCATCTCACGTTCTTCAGCCGGACAAGGCCGAACTTGACGATACTCTGAGTTACTTCGAGCGACCGATTCAGATTCTTGACAGAAAAGAGAAGCAGCTCAGAAACAAGTCGATTCCGGTGGTGAAGATTCAGTGGAGTCGTCACGGAGTTGAAAAAGCGACTTGGGAGACCGAATCCGATATGAGGCAGCGATTTCCAGAGTTGTTCGATTGAGGTGAGTTAATCTTCAATTGTTTCGTTTTGTTCAGTCTGTGATCTGTCAGATTTCGAGGACGAAATCGAACCTTAGAGGGGGAGAATTGTAATGCCCCGATTTTATTATAATTGAGTTCAATCGAGATAATCAGGGTTTTCAGTAATTGAGGATTGTTTTGTTATTTAGCAGGGGGTTACTTTGCAAGATTGGAGAAATAAAGGACTGAAATGCAAAAGATGGGGTTTTATTATTAATATCATCAACTTGGTTGACCCATCACCTCACCCCATACCTCTCCTTCCTCCCCACTCTCTCCCTCTCGATTTCTCTCTCCCGAAAGCCATGAAAATCTATTTCCAAGCTTTTCTTTCCGTTCGATTCGCTCGATCCGACCGTTAGATTTTCATTCCGAGTTGAGATTCATGATCCCGCAACGAGGACTTCATTTAGACGTATGTTTTGCTACGATCTCTTGAACTTTGATTTTGTTGAGTTGTCAGAATTTGATAATATTGGAGTATGTCGTTCTTGAGCTAGTATAGATCGTGTATTCGAAGTTGGTTTGGAAAAAGAACG
Source organism: Henckelia pumila (assembly GCF_033568475.1). Classification (NCBI taxonomy): domain Eukaryota; kingdom Viridiplantae; phylum Streptophyta; class Magnoliopsida; order Lamiales; family Gesneriaceae; genus Henckelia; species Henckelia pumila. The sequence continues at coordinate 18,623,913 of NC_133121.1, forward strand.
AAGTTTGGATTTTATATGATTTTAGAGGCATATTTTCGAAAATGGTGATTTTTGATTGAGGTTGGATTTGAGTTGTTTTGATGGATTGTGATGATGATTGAGTTATTGTGATGTTGTTGGATGATTTGAGTTTTTCCGGATAGTCGATTTATAGCCGTTATGCCGTCAAAATCGAGTTTGAGTTATCGGTTTTGGTTCGGTTTGATTTGTATATCGAATTTGATTAAGTTTGAACTCCGAGTTGATATCGAATCCGTGTCTCGATGTTTTGCCAGTTGGTTAGAGATTGGAATTAGAGGACTTGGAGATCGGTTACCAATCAAAGAGTTGGAAGACGGTATAGATTGTTTGATTTATCGACTTTGAGTTTCGAATTGTTTAGAGTTTGAATCGAGTTGTCTCTTGTTTGACAGGATTGATTGAAGCTTCGAGAAAAAGGTAAAAAGTCGACATTGAAATGAATGGAAAAGAATACTTGAGATCGACTTATTCTCGAGTTCCCGAAAATCACATACCGCTTGTTTATTTGCTTGCATGAACTTGATTTAGTTATTAATGCACTTGCATTCATATTGAGCCGGCTTTTGATTCGTTTTGAAATGAGACGTTTTAGAGAGCTATATTGAAGTGGCTTTGGATTTCGAGTTTTTCCAATTGCCAGAATACTTCTTATAGTTGCTCTGAAGTCTAGGGGATCGAGTTGATCGACTTCCACCCCGAAAGGGTGCGTCGGTGAGTTGTCGTGAAGACTTGACCCTGGGATCCCAACCGAGTTCCAATCGATTTTATGATTATCTGACTTGATAATCTTGACTTTTAAATCCATGCATTCATTCAATATCATTTCGATGTTATGATTTATGTTGACACATTTCGATTGAGGTGTTTATTTGATATTGAGTGCATGTCTCTTTTACTTAGAAATTATATTTCTAACCGGATTATTCCGGCTGTTATCTTTGTTTTGTATGTGTAACTTGGCAACAGGAGGATCAGGAGCTGGACCAAGTCGTCCTGGTTAGCTTGGGGGTGAGATTGATAGAAGTGAGACTCCGGGTCGTAGGGTCGAGTCTATTTGGAATTGTATTAGTTTTGTTGAGTCGGTGGAACTCATTTATGAAACTCGGCTGGTTATTGTATTTTGGGCAGAACCTAGATTTGGTATGTTCTAAATATTGATATGTATTATGTTTGAACTTGAAATGTTTAGATTTTCCTTGTTGGTTGTTCGCAGGCTCCTTGACCCCTCTGCACATTTTGCCTGCGCGCGGGCGAGGCAACACCTCGCGCGCGCGTAGGGAGTTTAGAGGCTCGGGAGATTTTTCCCGCGCGCGCGCAAGCTCCCTTCTCGCGCGGGCGCGAGTATCTCCGCGAGTCTCTGTTCGCGTAGCCTGCGCGTGCGCGAGGTGATGACCTCGCGCGGGCGCGAGGCTTCTTTAAAAAAAAAAATAAACTTTTGATTCGTTTTTCGCGGCTTATTGTGTTTGATTATGATGATTAATTATTCGAGTTTAGAAGATTAGAAACGGGGTCTCACAGGTTTTAACCTTTGATTTGCTGCTAGACGTGTGAATCTAGTAGGAAGAAGGATTTCTACCAGCGATGACTAGAGGTTGTCATCAGAGTTGTGGTTAGAGTTTCCCTGTGATAGGAATCTTCCAAGAACTTGGATGGGATGCTGTTTTAAGACTTAGAATCGAATACGAGGACTACTCCATGATGATTGACTTCATATGTGATAGATTATGTCAGACGCTAAGGATTATATCAGATGTTGATTATTGTGCAGGACTATTTGAGATGTGAGGGAAGCGTGGCCTATGACCGTGAAACCTTGGTGATTTTCCAGGTGGGTTAACATGGTAAGCTAACTTAATCTTAAATTGTTGTACAATATTAGCGAGAGATATAATCAGGAGAGTGTTCGAATATTGTAAGAATCTTGGAGATTCGTTAGTTATGATTGTGAACTTGACGAATCATGATGTTCGTTCTGAATGAACGAGGCATGGATAGTGAGTCCAGTGTTTGCGCTAAGTACTGTCTGATATTTTCAGAGATTGAGCGTAGGATTTTCCATGAGATGGAATGGGCTTAGTTTATCTTGATGTTTGCCTTGGGTGAACAAGACAATGATTGGTAGTGCTAAGGTGGCACGGGATCTGTGCTAGTGACTACTAGTGGTTATTGGCTAACTCTGTCAGAGTTAGGATGATTAAGTTCAGAATACGAAGCAGCGGTTAGTAGTGCTGAAAAGGCGCAGGACTTGTGCCAAGTAAACTACTTATGTACTGTGATCTGACACCGTTTGGAAATGGTTCTTTGTGGCAGCTGAGTCATGGTTATTGACCGAGCCATGTAGGTTGGATGAACAGTGGTGGTTTGATTTGATAAGTGCGAGCTTAAGTAGATCGACGAGTTTGATTGGTTGAGCCAATCAGGGTTGATCAGGATGTAGCAATTAAGAAATACTTGGGATAGTATTTTGTCGAGTAGTGCTTATGGGATGAGTACTGGATACCATCTCAGAGCATTTGACAATTCGGATGATTTAGGGTCTTTAGGTTGCCAGGGACTAATCTACCGAAAGATTATGATTGACTTGTATGGTCGAGTTAGATGTTAACTTGGCAGGAGGAACAAGCGAAGGAATTGGTAACTCCCAGGATAGTGCTTTTGTGATGATGTCTTAGTATACTATTGGGTTGAGATCCAACGAGGAATGTGTACTTGTATGGGCATCAGTTGTTTGATTGTGAGGTGTGACATTTGCTGAGACCTAGTTCTCAAGATCCGGCAGGGTGTGTCACAAATTTTCATCGTGTGGTGCTTAAGATCATTGGGATGATCAAGGCAGTCTTAGTAGCCAACAAGATTATTGTGGGAATTGAAGATTTCGCAAGATAGCGATGAAGCAACTTTGTTCTTTCCAGTCGACAAGCCACATCAGTGCGGACCATTCGTCAAAGATATTGTGCTTTAGCAATGGACGATATTCGGATGTGCGTCGGGTGGCAAGTTACTTCGAGCACAAGTATTTCCCAGGATTGACTAGGGAATCAACGAATTAGATCATTCAGTGCTGAGACTGATGCGCTCGGCAAGGGAGCGATTTGACTATTGAGAATCCGTTGGGATTTAGTTCCAGGATCAGTATGTTCAACCTTGGGAGGTTGGTATGAGCTGATGGTATTATCAGAGACTCTGAGTTGAGTTATACCAGGTGCAATGACTGTCGAGTTTCGAGATGGAATAGGAAGCGTTTCCATATATCTGTGCACTATGGAATGTCCCAGTCGAGCATATTGGTGGGAGCTTGCCTTAGTCTTGATGAGCGTACAGTGATTGCGAGTATGTATAACTATCAGGAGGACGTCCATCGATCAAATTCATGAGGTGAATAACCTATGATCGAGATGATGTAGATCATCAGAGGCGTGATGACTTCCATTTCAATGTATGCGTGATTTCGCAGGCCAATGGCTAGGAGATGACGTAGCGTCATAAATTGCAAGTGATTATAGTTATCATCAGGGCACAGTGTTGAGGTTATACTAAGAAACGTGGATAGTAGAATGTACTAGACATGATGGTTTAAGTTCCTAGTATTCCTTGGGAAGCCGGTTGTGCTTCAGGGAGAGTGGGGAGGGTAATCAGTCTAGGGAACATTGTGAGCAGTTACGTTGAAGTATAGACTTGAGTCCACTGGATTATCTTAAAGCGAGATTTATGTTAGAATGTGTCAGCACAATGTTGGGATTAGTGTTTTCCTGACTAGAGGTGTTGAGCACCGAGAAATTTTGAAACCATTAGATGGTTAGATTCGATAAGTAATTCGACGAATGTCGTAATCCAGTCAGTTCATGACTTGGTCTTCGTTAGTCTAAAATTACTTTGGGAAGATGATATTGATCAAGCGGGTATTGTATCCTTCATGGTCAGGAAGATCGTGGTCCGAGTGAAAGATGTATCAGTGTTATGATAGGCTAGCGCTAGGGAAGTTAGACTGTCGACCAGTAGCGCAGTAATCTTCAGTGAAAGAATATTAATGCGGTTAAGCATTAATGGAACTTATAGGGAATTCGACGAGAGTTTGAGTGTGTCGGAAGCTATTTCGACCAGACACTCAAGTAGTGGTCTATCTTACGTTCTCAAGGTATTACCTTAGATTTCGAGGACAAAATCTTTTAAGATGGAGGGGGGAGAATATAGTGACCCGTATCCATAATTAGCGATTAATGAGTATATTAATCGTGTAATAATGTTGGATTAAGTAAAACGTAATTCAGGAAATTCCTAAAGGGTTAACGGAGTCCAGAAATGGATCCAGGACACTCAAAATAGCCGGGAAGGTCCCGAGGGTCCGGAGGATTCGGAAGCTCCGAACCAAGTCAGGAGGTTCCGAACAGGATCGGAGAATCCGAAGTCAGGATCGGAGGCTCCGATCGAGACCGGAAGCTCCGTCGGTGAGATCTGACGTTTCGATCGGGACCAGGGCACGTGTCATCACTGAAGTCAGCAAAGTGACATCATGGCTAACGTAATATTGGGCAATCGGATGCTCCAAAGATAGGATCGGAGGTTCCGATCGTGTTCAGACGTTCTGAACCGGGTTCGGAGGCTCTGAACTTCGTCTATAAATAGGGGGCCGAGATTTCATTTTCAAGTGCACCTTTCCCTCTCTTCTCTCTGATTCCTATGCCTTCTAACTTAGACCTAGGGAGATCTAGGCATCCAATGAGGAATCCGGAAGTGGCATAGCGATCCAGGTGTCGTAGCGGAGCTGTGGCCTAGTTTTGAGACAATTGTCATCAGCGGGCTGACGACGGACGCAGGTATAGCTATGGTCTCCTTAAAATATTTAGGAGTATGCAATAGCTTAGTTAAGACTTTTAGAGCTTAAATAATGATGCAAGGATATTTGCATTGTAGAGTTGATGATAGGCTGGGAACCTAGAGTGGGACTGTTAGGACTGCCTGTAGTAAGGTACGTAAGTACAGACTGAGATAGCCAGCGGGTTTTGCATGCTTATATGTTGCATTTGTGTGTCATATTATTATGCAGCATGTGCATATCATATTGTGCCTGTCCATCTTGTGAGATGAGCCATGTAGGGCCGCTCAGCCCTGTCTGGACGGGTGATGTCTAGTGCCCAGTGACTGACGGGTCATGGGTGATTAGCATTTGGGGACACATTACACGTCCTATAGGAATGAGCAGTGTACACAGGGTTTGCTCCCCGGGTTGTACCACTCATTTCCTAGGCGCCATTACTGAGCAGTTGTATACAGTTATCCCAGATACGGATACCCTATCATTTTCATGCATCATATTTGTATGTTTTACCCAGTGCTTTCGTATTGAGCTTAGAGCTCACGTCTGTAAGAAAACGGTGATCAGATCAATCAGAATTGATACCCGGTGCAGCGGAAGTTTAAAAATTTTATATGGAACAATTCCATATCATGGGTATCAAAACTTTACGATTAAATTGTGCGTGTAAAAATTAAATAACAATTAAATTTTTACCTTGAATCTCGAAACGAGATTATGGACACCAACAGATTACTCTGCTATTGTTGTATATCCCAGGAACTGATGGACGAACAATTCTTCAATCAGGTCCACGAACAGAAGTTTAATCCCTCTGATAGATTGCACTAGAAAATCTATCAGAAGTTTCTACGAAGAGAATTAACGAATTTGATCCGTTAAACCAGACTGCAAATTCAAAATTCACAGGCCGGATTTTTCGAGCAGAGAGGGAGGGGGCGGCGACCACAGTAGGGAAAAACTAGGGTTTTTGAAAATATTTTGTGACCTCTGTTGTGTAATTTCTGTACTGCAATAACTTATTTATAATGTGGGCTGCTAACAGCTTAGGGCCCATTAGTCATAAGTTCAAGCCTGACAAGCAAAGCCCGCATGTTCAGAAATTAATATAAAATTTATCGTGACTCAGATTGATAAACCAATTTCACCAATATGCACAGAAACTATTTCTGCATCTTTTAAAGTCAAGATAAATTTTCTGAATCCGAATTCAGTGATTTCCAAAAATGTCCATCACTATGTCATTTTAGGAAATCTTACTCCCTCTACTCTTAAATAAGAAGTCCCACTTCTTTATTCATTAAATTTAACTCTTTAAATTTAAATATCTCAACGGGGATTAAAAATCCATTACTTGTGTGACCCTCAATGGTTCAGGGATACAGCTAGCCGTGGGCTCACAACTCCTTGTGACTCGGAACAACAATTTCCGACTTGCCCATCGAATCATGGTAAGAGCGCCTAGCAACATTGCCCCATGATTCCCTAGGTATCACTGATAGTGCCTGCAAGAACCAATAGATTTTGGTTAGCGTACAGTACGGTCCCTTCATCCATATATCCCGATCGAATCAACAACCAATGGTAAATCGAGAGTCGTTCGAGATTCGATAACTATGCAATGCATCTTGAAGATCAAATAGTGACATCGCATGTGCTACTAAGAAACCATTTCTTAAAACACATCATGTACTCTGGCCAGAGATTTGACACACTAATATCTCCTCAGATTGCATAGGATATCCACACTAGCAAGTATGTGGTGAATCCTTGACAACAAAGCATCGACTCCTATATGTGTCGTAACTGTACCCAATCCCGACACCTGATGACCCTAATAGAGTCGGTAAACGAGTCAAAGTACAGTACTAGCATATAGAGTCTCAATGATGTTTCAAGTAGTAAGGACTAATGGTGTACAACCAAAACCGCAGACTTTATCCACTCGATAAGTGATAACCACTTGGAAAGTCCGGATAGGGTAGTTCGATCATTCATCGTATGAATATCCATTTGCATGCTTCGAACATCTCTATGTTCCCTACCAATGAAACGTGGTACTCTGCATCGCAAATGCTAGTCTCAAACTCGAGCGATCCTTACCCTTATTATCGGACGGCTCAATCGACTAGAAACTGTTTAGAATATACAGTGACTATAAGATGTGTTTCATGATAGTCATCCCCATGTACTACCACATCTTACATACACTATAGTATATTCAAGGTCTTTATCAAAACAACAATAGTATATCACAATATAACAATATGAAGAAAGATAAAGTCATTGCCATTAATAAAATGTAAATTATATTAAACAAAGATTGTTTACACAAAGAGTCATAAAAGCCCTTAGACACAAGTTGGCTATCCGGGCACCCACTCTTTCAATCTCCCACTTGCCCTAAAGCCAACTAGTCATACTACGCAGTCCCATTGCTTCGCGATGTTTGTCAAATAATTGTCCTGGCAAGGGCTTAGTAAGTGGATCAGCGATATTGTCTGCAGAGGCCACTCTCTCGACCGTGATGTCTCCTCTTTCCACGATCTCCCGGATGATGTGGTATTTCCTCAGTACGTGTTTGGATCTTTGATGAGACCTTGGTTCCTTTGCCTGAGCAACGGCACCCGTGTTGTCACAGTACACCGGGACTGGACCAACAACTTCAGGAATGACGCCCAACTCTTGGACGAAACTCCTCATCCAAACGGCCTCTTTAGCAGCAGCTGATGCTGCAATGTATTCTGCCTCAGTGGTGGAATCCGCTGTGGTGTCCTGCTTGAAACTCTTCCAAGAGACAGCACCGCCATTCAGCATGAACACAAATCCAGAGGTTGACTTTGAGTCATCCACGTCACTTTGGAAGCTAGAGTCGGTATAGCCTTCCAATTTCAGTTCTCTTCCTCCATATACCATGAACATATTCTTAGTCCTTCGTAAGTACTTAAGAATGTCCTTCACGGCTTTCCAATGCATTTGACCAGGATTGGCTTGATATCTGCTCGTGACACTCAGAGAAAATGCTACATCCGGTCTGGTAGATATCATCTCATACATGATACTACCTATGGCTGACGCATATGGTACATGTGTCATTTTCTCTATCTCTTCATCAGTCTTGGGACACATGGACTTGGATAGAGAAACTCCATGACACATAGGTAGATGTCCTCTCTTGGACCCATCCATTGAAAACCTTTTCAATATGGTGTCGATGTAGGTTGATTGAGTGAGTCCTATCATTCTTTAGATCTATCTCTATAGATCTGTATCCCTAGAATATAGGATGCCTCACCTAAATCCTTCATCGAGAATCTACCTGATAACCATATCTTTGTTGACTGCAACATCCCTACGTCATTCCCAATGAGTAGGATGTCATCAACATAAAGCACTAAGAATGTCACAACATCCTTAACTACTTTCTTGTACACGCACGGTTCCTCCGGGTTCTTGATGAAACCAAAATCCTTTATTGTTTCATCAAATTTCTGGTTCCAACTTCTTGATGCTTGTTTGAGACCATAGATCGATCTCTGAAGCTTGCATACCTTATGCTCGCTTTCCATGGATGTGTATCCCTCAGGCTGCGTCATATAGATCTCTTCCTTAATGTTTCCATTAAGAAATGTAGTCTTCACATCCATTTGCCATATCTCATAGTCATACCAAGCAGCTATGGCAATAAGGATTCTTATGGACTTGAACATTGCAACTGGTGAAAAGGTTTCATCATAGTCAACTCCTTGTCTTTGAGTATAACCTTTCGCCACCAATCGTGCCTTGTAGGTCAATACCTTACCATCAGGTCCAAGCTTTCTCTTGTAGATCCATTTACACCCTATTGGAACAATTCCATCGGGAGGATCTACTAAAGACCAAACTTGATTTGTATGCATCGAATCTATTTCCGACTGCATAGCTTCAAGCCATAAATTTGAATCCGCATCAGAAATTGCTTCCTTGAAGTTTCTTGGATCACATCCAACGTCGGGTTCATCTTGATCCCCTTCAAGAAGAAGACCATATCGAATAGGAGGTCTAGAAGTCCTCTCGGATCTTCTAGGTATAGGCGTGTCCATCAATGGTTCCTGAGGCGTAGGATCATTATTTTGTATCTTGGGTTCTTCTCGAATTTCTTCGAGTTCCATCATCTCGCCTTTCTTATCCAATAAGTACTCCTTCTCCAAGAAGGTGGCATTCCTTGAAACAAACACTTTTGTTTCAGTAGGATGATAGAAATAATATCCGATTGAATTCTTCGGATACCCTACAAAATAACATAAGGTGGATCGACTATCCAACTTATCTCCCACTGTCTGCTTCACGTAAGCAGGACATCCCCAAATCCTCAAGTACGAATACTTAGGAGCTTTGCCATTCCATAACTCGTATGGTGTTTTATCCACTGCTTTGGTGTGGACGTTGTTCAACAACAATACCGCCGTTTCAAGCGCGTAGCCCCAAAACGAAGGTGGAAGCTCATCATGGATCGAACCATGTCCAACAAAGTTCGATTACGACGCTCCGATACACCATTCAGCTGAGGTGTCATAGGAGGAGTACACTGAGAGAGAATCCCATTCTCTTTCAGATAGTCCAAAAACTCGGTACTTAAGTATTCTCCACCTCGATCCGATCGAAGTGCTTTAATACTTTTACCTAGCTTGTTTTCTACTTCAGCCTTGAATTCTTTAAACTTTTCAAATGCTTCAGACTTATATTTCATTAAATATAAATACCCATACCTTGAATAATCATCAGTAAAGGTAATGAAGTAGGTGTGGCCAAATTGAGTACCAATTCTAAATGGACCACAAACATCTGAATGGATCAAATCCAACAGATTTTGACTACGCTCAGGTTTCCCCTTAAAAGGAGATTTAGTCATTTTTCCTTTCAGGCAGGACTCACAAGTAGGTAGAGAGTTAATATCAGACATATCAAACATGCCCTCTCCCACTAGCTTGTTCATCCTTCTTGAGGAAATATGACCTAGCCTAGCATGCCAAAGGTTTGCCGGGTTTTGACTATCGATTTTCCATTTGTTCGTTGTTACCGATTTATCAACATAATTTATTGGAACGTCTTTTAATTTTAAGTTATATAGATCATTTTCAAGTTGTCCATTTCCAATCAAACATTCATTCTTGTAAATATTGCAAATCTCATTCACAAAATTGCAAGAAAAACCATCTCTATCAAGCATAGAAACAGAAATAATGTTTTTAATCAAATCTGGAACAAATAAAACATCTCTCAAAAGTAACTTAAAATCGTTCTGCAAAATTAAATAAACGTCTCCTACAGCTTTGGCTTCAACTCTAGAACCATTTCCGAGCCTCAGCTGGGTCTCACTCATTCTAAGCTTGCGACTTCTTGTCATCACCTGCAAATCATTGCAAATGTGAGATCCACATCCGGTATCCAATACCCAAGAAGTAGTATTAAGTGAAACATTTATTTCAATATAGAACATACCCTTCGCAGTTCGCAACTGCTCTAGATATTCCTTGCAGTTACGTTTCCAATGACCGGGTTTCTTGCAGTGATGGCAAACATCCTTGGACTTTTCCATGTTTGAAGCCTTTGTCTTGTTCTTCTTCTCGGGTCCGGTTTTCTTGGATGGGGTAGAACGTTTCTTACCCTTTGTACTTGGCCCCTTCTTAGTAGAAGAAGAGGAGCCCACCAAGAGAACTGGTTTATCCTTCTTTAAAGTGGCTTCATATGTTACAAGCATATTGACCATCTCTTCAAGGGAGGCCTCTATCTTGTTCATATTGAAATTCACCACAAAACCATCAAACGAAGAAGGAAGAGAGTGAAGTAATAAGTTCACGTTGAGTTCATGCTCCAATACCAAATCAAGCGTTACCAACTTCTGAATGAGCCAAATCACTCGTACCCCATGATCACGGACCGAATTCCCTTCACGCATGCGACACGTCATTAACTCTTTTACAGTAGCGAACCTTTCAGCTCTCGATTGAGCCTCAAAAATTTCCTTTAGTTGTACGTGAATGTCAGCAGCATTCACGGTATCCTCAAATCGCCTCTGGAGTTCATCAGACATCGAGGCTTGCATATAGCATTTGGCCTTGATATCATGGTCCCACCATGTATCAAGTTTGGCCAACTCTTCCGGACTTATGTCAGCTGGTGCTTCCTTCGGAGGAGATTTTTCTAACACGTAGAGCATCTTCTCCGAGGTCAAGACAATCTTCAACTTACGGAACCATTCCGTATAGTTTGCACCAGTCAGTTTATTTTGTTCGAGAATAGAGAATAGTGGATTGCGCGAATTCATCTTAATGAAATACTGAAAATAAACAGAAAATAATCAGTGATTGTTTAATTAATTTACTAAGACATAAAATAGGCGAAATTTATTTTATGAATCTCACTCCCACTATTTTAACGATTTCACTACCCTCTAGTGAAAACGGGAAACTGTTTTCCTTAGTGGGAACATGGAGTTCAATTTACAAACTATGGTCCCGAATAATATCAGCCAACCATAATTTTCAAAAGGTAGAGCTCAATTGCTTCCAAAGCAACCTCCACGTTTTTACCTCATGTCCAATAAGGGCCCAATAATATGACTCCGTTTATTGTGACATGTCAAGATGACCCATCAATATTAAGTTGTGATGGACGGTCACCATGTGGATCCCCCAATAATATGAGCCGATCCCATGGGAGTTCCACCCAACTTACAACATGTGTCGATCCAATGTACAGCTTTCCGACGAACGGGCCCCCCCAATAATATGAGCCCGGACCATATCCGCGGGTAGCATCTCATACATTGATCGTTGATGGAAGGTAGGAACATTTAAACAATATTTAAATTTCCTTTATTTATCTTGATATCAATTTTAAATCATATTTAAAATGAGGGATTTTAATTTTGAAAATTTGTCTCATCATTTAAAATTTTGTATGCTTGCGGGATTCATACAATTTAGTCTAAAACATGCATACAACGATAATATCATATATTATATAGGATGATCGATTCCATTTCTAATCGACCCGTGGTTGCCAATCATGGGTCTAAGTCCAAGCCTAGGTAATATGCAGGTATGCAATGCAATCCTATTACATTGAGCTTCCAATTTACATTTCTTCAGTCTTTATTGTCTGCTGGGCCCACCTCCGTCTTCAAATCTTCATCTCCCACTAAGTCTAATGTATTTACAATAAATAACTATGACAAGTAGGGGATACATTTTAAGGGGTGGGAACGGGCCATAAACCAGGCCCACTTTTATTACATATGACAATTCATATTGGGCCATAAACCAGGCCCATTAATAAATCCAACAACAATAAAAACAAATGCAAATTCCCTAACATACACCTACAAAATTGGTCATGGCAATCGATCATCCTTATCCAATAATATTTAATTCAAAATTAATTTATTGGATAACATGCAATGGCAATTAAATTTAAAAAGGATAAAATCATATTCCATATATAAAATCTCATTTTACATACAAAATCATATTTTATCTTTTTATCAAATAAAATCATATTTTACATATAAAATCCAATTTTATACATAAAATCATATTTTACTCAATATATCCATAAGATCATATCTTATCATCAATTGTACCAAAAATAATTAATTTCATAAAATCTGATTTAACGGATAAAATCTATAAATTTTCCAAAAATTCAAATTTATCCAAAAATCAATTTTAAAATTTTCGGACTCGAACAATTCGATCCGACGCCTCGTAGACCAATCAAAACAATTTTCGATCGGACCAAAAATAGAATTTTAACATATTAAAATATTAATTAAAATAAAAAAATTAATTTTCCCGGGCCGCCCGGGACGATCCCGGGCAGCCCGCGCCCCAAAAGGGGCTCGGGCCGGGCAGCGATCCAATCGCTGCCCGTGTTTTTGCCCGTAAAAAATTTTAATTTTATTTTGTTTCAAAAACCGAGGCTTAAAAAAATTTTTTGTACAATCGATTAATTTAATCGCTTGATCTGAGCAACCTGGATCTGATACCAATGTTGGAAAACGGTGATCAGATCAATCAGAATTGATACCCGGTGCAGCGGAAGTTTAAAAATTTTATATGGAACGATTCCATATCATGGGTATCAAAACTTTACGATTAAATTGTGCGTGTAAAAATTAAATAACAATTAAATTTTTACCTTGAATCTCGAAACGAGATTATGGACACCAACAGATTACTCTGCTATTGTTGTATATCCCAGGAACTGATGGACGAACAATTCTTCAATCAGGTCCACGAACAGAAGTTTAATCCCTCTGATAGATTGCACTAGAAAATCTATCAGAAGTTTCTACGAAGAGAATTAACGAATTTGATCCGTTAAACCAGACTGCAAATTCAAAATTCACAGGCCGGATTTTTCGAGCAGAGAGGGAGGGGGCGGCGGCCACAGTAGGGAAAAACTAGGGTTTTTGAAAATATTTTGTGACCTCTGTTGTGTAATTTCTGTACTGCAATAACTTATTTATAATATGGGCTGCTAACAGCTTAGGGCCCATTAGTCATAAGTTCAAGCCTGACAAGCAAAGCCCGCATGTTCAAAAATTAATATAAAATTCATCGTGACTCAGATTGATAAACCAATTTCACCAATGGGCACAGAAACCATTTCTGCATCTTTTAAAGTCAAGATAAATTTTCTGAATCCAAATTCAGTGATTTCCAAAAATGTCAATCACTATGTCATTTTAGGAAATCTTACTCCCTCTACTCTTAAATAAGAAGTCCCACTTCTTTATTCATTAAATTTAACTATCTCAACGGGGATTAAAAATCCATTACTTGTGTGACCCTCAATGGTTCAGGGATACAGCTAGCCGTGGGCTCACAACTCCTTGTGACTCGGAACAACAATTTCCGACTTGCCCATCGAATCATGGTAAGAGCGCCTAGCAACATTGCCCCATGATTCCCTAGGTATCACTGATAGTGCCTGCAAGAACCAATAGATTTTGGTTAGCGTACAGTACGGTCCCTTCATCCATATATCCCGATCGAATCAACAACCAATGGTAAATCGAGAGTCGTTCGAGATTCGATAACTATGCAATGCATCTTGAAGATCAAATAGTGACATCGCATGTGCTACTAAGAAACCATTTCTTAAAACACATCATGTACTCTGGCCAGAGATTTGACACACTAATATCTCCTCAGATTGCATAGGATATCCACACTAGCAAGTATGTGGTGAATCCTTGACAACAAAGCATCGACTCCTATATGTGTCGTAACTGTACCCAATCCCGACACCTGATGACCCTAATAGAGTCGGTAAACGAGTCAAAGTACAGTACTAGCATATAGAGTCTCAATGATGTTTCAAGTAGTAAGGACTAATGGTGTACAACCAAAACCGCGGACTTTATCCACTCGATAAGTGATAACCACTTGGAAAGTCCGGATAGGGTAGTTCGATCATTCATCGTATGAATATCCATTTGCATGCTTCGAACATCTCTATGTTCCCTACCAATGAAACGTGGTACTCTGCATCGCAAATGCTAGTCTCAAACTCGAGCGATCCTTACCCTTATTATCGGACGGCTCAATCGACTAGAAACTGTTTAGAATATACAGTGACTATAAGATGTGTTTCATGATAGTCATCCCCATGTACTACCACATCTTACATACACTATAGTATATTCAAGGTCTTTATCAAAACAACAATAGTATATCACAATATAACAATATGAAGAAAGATAAAGTCATTGCCATTAATAAAATGTAAATTATATTAAACAAAGATTGTTTACACAAAGAGTCATAAAAGCCCTTAGCCACAAGTTGGCTATCCGGGCACCCACTCTTTCAACGTCCAGTCTTTTCTATGTATCGGGACACCCCATTCGACGGGGCAGGTGTAGGTGCAGGGTGGAGCACCAGGAGCTTGGATTGGCCAGCGACCAGTGAAGACAGCGAGATTAGCTGTAGGTTTTGCCTTTAGGGTTTATTTATTCGATTGGGTTGTAGAATCGAATTTATTTAATCGGTTGTATTCTGTCGGTCTGCTTTTATTTAAGTCTTCCGCAGCGATTTATTTTAATGCATGCTTAATTATGCTCTTAACTCTGATTAGGTAGTGGATCCGGGTTAGGTCGCTACAGTACATAGGTTCCAAGGGAGTTGAACTTGGATGTGTACTCCATCACCAACATCTCTTGGGTTTGGACAAAGTTCTCAATTTCGCTCAACTTTTGCAATTTGATTTCTGCCGGGAAATAGTGTTTCAGAAAAGCATCCCGGAATTGCTGCCATGTAATCGGCCCTACTGTCATCATTGCTGGTGAAATAGCCTCCCACCACTTTCTAGCTTTGTCCTCCAAGAATGGTGTCACTACATCGACCTTGAATCCTTCCGGAATTTCAAGTAACCGAAGATCAGTCTCCATGTTTTTGAGCCAGTTCTGACTCACTTCCGGATCAGAATTCCCATCGAAGGTTGGTGCCTTGTTTTTCCTAAGGGACTCATAGTTATACTTAGTCCCATGTTGAGAAGGAGGTGGCGGCGGTGGCGGATGAGTCCCGCCCAAACCTTGGAGAGGGCTATTGCCATCATATCTGCTTGGCTGAGATTAACTCTCGGTGGTGGAGGTGGATTCTCATTGTTATTGTTGTTGTTATCTTCATGGTTGCGATTGTAACGGGGGTTGCGACCTCATCTCGCTCCTCTTTCCATTTCCTACAAACGCACTAGAGTTTTCTAAGAACAGGTTGATAGTTGCGAAAAGAAAATATTTAACTAATGGAAGTAAAATTCGATGAGTAAGAGGAATATTGTTTATTGATAATAAAATTCCGAATATAAAAGGTTCATGCAAACAGCTGACTCAAAAAGTAAGGAAAACAGACACTGAGTAACATGATAATAAGTTCCAACAAGACAAGATAAATGTAAACAGCAGAATGGAAAAGAACGATGTCTCAAAACTCTAGATAATCTAGCCTATTCTACGACTTCTCCTAATCCTTGCCCTTCATCAATTTCTATTTCAACAGGGTCTTCTTCTTGCTGCAACTCTTCAATCTCTTGAAGTAAGGAAACATTCTGCTCGTACAGTGCACTATTGTTTCCTTCTAGTTGTTTTATGCGAGCATTAGCTTGCTGGAGGTACTGTGCAAATCCATTCACAACTTGTTGTTTTTGCTCCTCTAACTTTTCAGCTCGTTTTGAGAGGTTGAAGTTGACTTCAGAAAGTTGTGAGACGGTAAGCTAAGCAGCTCTAACCTTCTCCTTATTCTCCTCATCTTCCAAGTTTGCCCGATTGAGATAAGAAACATAGCGCTTGATATCTTCACGCAAATCCAGCTCCTTGATTCGGCTGGTGCTGATGTCTTCGAGTAGCTCTGCAGAGCGCTCCTCAAGTTTCTCCTTCTCTTGAGCTTGTAGTTTCATTTTGTTCTCCAGATACTCCCTTCCTTTTTGCGTTGCGAGTTTCATCAACTTTTCTTCTTCAAGTTTCATCCTAAGGTGTTGTATCACCGATTTTTGGCATTCCGAAGTTAGTCGCAACATGCGGAGAGGAATATCAGCTCGAGATTGGGGAGCCATTTCCTAGAACCAATCGAAGGAAAATTTTTAGAAAAATAAGGAACAACTGCAACTTAGATCAATATAACAATTATATTATCAATTCAGTGCAGTAATACATCGAATGACATTTTCGAGAAAATTTTTCCAAAAATGGAAATTTTCGAGATTTCTATATGGGCAGAAAGTACAAGTCGAGGGTGTCCAGGGACAATTCGCGGAATTGAATTTTGAATTTTCTAAGTGAAGTTAAAAGCGTCCGAAAACTTTCCTAGAACGGCAAAAGCGCGATTTCGAAGGCCTAAACGATTGAATTCGGCCGAAATAAGTGTTACATCATTATGACTATTGCTCGTAAGGTCGTTTCGAAGGGGACTACATTGGCCCTTTGGCCCACTATGAGAAAACGTAAAAATTTTCTAAGGAATTCCCAATCGGATTATGAACCTGGTGGCTTTGATACCACTTTAATGTCATGCCCCGTGTCCGAGACGTGTCACCGGCGTTGTTTAAAATTTATAAAAATTATAAAACAACAAGCTTCTGTAGCACAGTCTAATACCAACCAGTCATTATTCATAAAAAAGCCGAAAATAACTTGTCTTACATTCCAACAAAAATTAGACAACACTGAATATCAAAAGTACTAACGAAACTTGTGGAAGCGTCCAACACATTAAGATAAAATCAAAAAACTAAAATGATAATTTCCAGAATAACCACGAACTAAACACGGCCTTCTCTTTACCAACCCCAAAACATATCCTGCTCCTTGTCGTCTAAGTCTTCTTCAACATCTGGGAGGAAAAAGTAAGGGGGATGAGTGTTTTGGAAAACACTCAGAAATTGGGGGCCGATCGATCATGTACATATATATATTCATAAAATGATTTTAACAGTTTCAGATCATTTCATAGCATAGCATGTAATCGTTCATAACATAATTATCATTCAAAAACACTGCAAATCTTATCATTACTTGTGGTTAACTGATCAATCCCCTATATGTGATCCCTCTAAGGGGTGAGGTCATAGAACGGTTATTGTTACCCACCGCATCAGGGCCATAACATACATTGTTCGGAAATTCCCTTTCCACTCATAATGTGAATCTTAGCAGTGTCTCAAACAGTTTAGTTTCATACATGTAAATCAGAATTCATAGCAAGGGTTTGAACATATTATGACGATCGAAACTTTAAATCATACGTAATAGTTTTAAAACAAGCCCACTTATAGAATTGTTCTTGAATCAAACTAACAGTCAAAGCTTGGGAAGAAAAACTCAAAAATTCAGCCTACTGAATGTTCGAATTCGAGGCAACCTTCTAGGATAGATTCCTTAAGCATTTTACTCCTCAAATCCTTGACCCTATCCTTCGAATTAAGGGAGAAAAATGGCAGAATTATTAACCTATATGATAACTAAATTATCAAGGAAGTAGGCAGAGGAAGTAGGCAAACTTACTGAACCAAAGTGACTCACACGAGCAACAAAACCAGCAGCACG
Organism: Henckelia pumila; assembly: GCF_033568475.1. Taxonomy (NCBI): domain Eukaryota; kingdom Viridiplantae; phylum Streptophyta; class Magnoliopsida; order Lamiales; family Gesneriaceae; genus Henckelia; species Henckelia pumila. The sequence continues at coordinate 18,641,834 of NC_133121.1, forward strand.
ACGCCTAGAGAGCTTCGAAAAATTCAGCAGCCTTGAGGGAGGATTTCTGTTGTGAAATTCTGAGTATTCTGAGTGAGTAGATGCAGAATGTGATAATAAGGGTGAAGGCTGATTTCTTGCACTTAATAAGAGGCTAAACTTCATCCTTGATTTATTTGTTGCCAAAGTTTTGATCTGAATTCCATGCATCAGCCATTATCTTGGTATGGTAAGATTGCAGCTTCCAAGTAGGGGAATATTTCCATATTGGTGTAGGCTTGGAAGCCAAGTTTTGGGTCTTCACAAACAATCTATACTTTCGTCCCTTAGGCATTCTTGATTCTACAATAAGTTCAATAATACGATCATGAAACCTCAAAATTTTGGTTCACCCAATTTTTCAAACGACTTACTTTCCTTTGGTGGTATTACAATTCTTAGTTAAAAGTTTCCAACGGATTTTTTCACCTTAACTATCTCAGGCGCAACGACTAAATAATACATATTTACTCTCGAAGTCAAAATATACCAGATAGCGTTCACAAACTCTAGAAATGCAAACGTGAAGTGCCCAAAAGTCTCTAGGGACAACTCTATTTCCCTATCTCGTGATTGATCATCCATTCAGCTTACCAAAGTCGTCTGTTTACTCTTAACGATCCTATTTAAAATTGAAAAAACTCATTCAATTAATCCACCAACTAGTAGTCTTCCCGTTAGAACTTGACATAATCAGTAGTCGTCATTCCTCGGAACACAGCGGTAACTTAGGATTTTATCTAGTACTGATACTAAATTCCAACAGTCTAAACACTCACTATGCGGTTACGAGTCAATTCTTTATTCAAGAAATCGAAATGATAATTGAAACTATGATCCACCCAAAATCCTCATTATGATGGATCATGAAAGGAAACAAACATACAAGAAATGCTGCTCGATCTGAAATAAATGACGCAAGCATTACAAACAAAAGAGCTGAAAATAAAAATCTAGATGAGTGAAAACAACTCACACATAATTAAATTCTAGGGGTGAGTAAATAATGATGGAGGCTCCAAGAACAATGAATATAAGTCAACAAGATAACAACTCTTGTGATCACTCATTCATGGGTAATGACATCGTGCCCAACAATCAAAGCACAATTAAGACAGTCAGTGTGACTTCAGTCGAGAGAAGTAAACACAAGTCAATAATCAGGGAAAACAACGGTCACAAAATAAAATCAGATGTCAGCCACACAACATGAGTAGATTACCAAAAAGAAAAAAAATGAATCTTACTCACATCAACATGTGGCTCTAGAATCGAAGGAAAATTTCCAGAAGTGTGAAACATTCAAAAGATGTTACTAAGAAGTTCAACTAATGCCAAAGTGGCAGAATTCAACGCTGATTAATGTCATACAAATCTATAAATGCTCAAAGAAAGTGTAAAGAAATTTCGGATACTCAAAAGTATATGTTGTAATGGATCTGAGCACAAAAGAAGGAAAAGAAAATAACGATCGGAATAATAGTTCACATAATTGAAAGGCTCATAGTAACCGACTCACTATTTCATAAAATCATATTGCCCAAATAACAAAAGAAAACTCAAACTATCCATAATGATATAAAACCAGGTCCGTATCCCACGTCTTCACATGAGTTTTATTCATAAACTTAACTGACTAAACATACGTCTAGAAATTCTTAAATAAACTACTCACTTAGTTGTACCCGATTAAAATTTCATTCATAAGAGAATAAATTACTACAAGGGCACATCAATTAATATCTCCTAAAACTTGCTAGCACCACCTAATAACTCAAACAACATCCACGTACTGTCCAAAACTGGAAGGAATATTGGTACACCAACTCTGTTTAACTTGAAGTCGCATGCTATAAAAATAAACATTTGAATGGTACATTTTAAAACTACTAAAAGAAATTTTTAAGCAAAATTGAACACTTAAATTACACATTTAAAGGATTTAAACATCTATTTTGAAAATATTCTTAAAAATATGACATCAAAACATTTAAAGCAATAAATCAGTTACGACTACCATATAAAATTCATTAAAACTTACAGACCTTGAGGCGAGATCCCTTGAGTTTCGGCAACTGGCAGTAGGCTCAGCCCAAACCAAGACCGTGCTCTGATACCAACTGAAACGACCCTAACCTCTAAAATTAATTAAATAATAAAGAAAAGACGGATTTATAAAAATTTTGCCATGACTTGTTTGAAAGTAAACAAAGCCACTCTGTCACACACAACAATTCTAACATAAAGAAATAAACGTCAGATAAAAAAAAAATCAAACTGCGATAATCATAAACTACAAAAGGCAACCTCACATAGTTGCAATAATAGTGATAACAAATTTCAAGACTAAAAGTTTAAGCACAGGGAAAAACACATCTTGGCTAATATTGAAAGTACTCAAAGTGAACATTATTATTTCAAACATAGTCTTATGTGGAAACTTAAAATTAGCAACTGTCATAGGGCCTTGCACCACTGGCCACCTCAACCCCGAGGATCCTGCCCCTCGATCTCTAGATACTCCTCCTCACCTGGAAATCAAGCAAGCATAGTGAGTCTAATGACTCAGCAAGTATAAAAAGTGAAATAACAAGGGTTTAAAATATCTGCAGTAATACTCAAAGTACTGTACATAATATACTTTGCAACTTAAACTGAAAATATGCATGATACAAGATAATGAGACAACCTGTAAAAAATGAACTCATGCTATGAGACTTGAAACTTTCTTAACTTAACATGAAACTGAACTTGAAACTGAACATGAGACTTGCATAAACTTTCCTTGAACTTTACTTTCTTTTCTGAGACTTAGATCCTTGGATTGTGACCCTCTGTTTTTTATCGATCAATGGCTGCAGTGCACTATGCCGGCAAGACGCCGAGATTTCTCCCAACGCGACTTACCCCTTTATCTGTCATTTGGTAGAGATCCCAAGATTTCTTTCGATCTCACACTACCCGTCTATTTTGGTAGGGATCCCGGGATGTCTCCTGATCTCGTTCTACCCGTCTATTTGGCAAGTGAGTGAGGCATCCCCCAACCCATCAATAACCTGTCTTGTCACAATCAACTCACTTCTTTCAATAAAAAATATTTTCTTTTTCCTTCTTTGACTCGACTCAAAATACTTAGCATGCATGAATAAAAGCGACTTCCTTTGTAAACACTTGCTCGGTTCAAAGACGAGACTCAAGCACACAAGTATGCAATTTTAGGAATGAAACTCAACACAAAAATGTGGGTATTAGGTGTGTAACGCCCCGATTTTATCTTAATTTACTTTATTTGAGATAATCGGAGATTTTAGAGTTCAAGAGACGACTTGATTTTGATCAGGGTTCTTTTTAAAAATTTTGGAATTTTCAAGGACTAAAACGCAAATATGGACTTTTATATAATATCTTAGCCCCTTTGACTTGTCTTCATTCTCCTCCACCATCTCCTTCATGCCTTCTCCCTCCATTGAAGAGAAAAACTTGAGTTTCGAGCTTTTAGATTTCATTCCTAGCTCGACCCATCCGTTAGAATTTAATTTTGAAGGCAGATTACCGATCACGGCTGCGAGAGCTTCGTTCTATAGTAAGTTTTTCTCCGATCAGATACATTCTTTTTTTCGGATGTCGTTAGAATCGATTGGGTTTTGGTTATATTGTTCTTGACAGAGTTCTGATCATTTATTCTCTATCGGTTTCGAATTAGAGCGTCGTTCGGATTTGTTTCGATTTTTGAAGTGATTTTCAAAAATGTGAGTTTGGAGATGGGTTGGATTTGAGTTTGAATGTTTGAATGATGATTGATATGAGTTGTTTGGATTGATATTATGTTGTTTGCATTTCCGGTTTATCAGAATATAGCCGTTATGCCGTCATTTTGAAGTTTGGTTATCATTTCGTTGTTTTGATTGATTGATGTTTGATTGAGAGATTGAATGCCGATTTTGATCTTGATGGTTTCCTTTGATAGATTGATTGAAGCCAGTGGAGTTGCGGGATTGCAGCTTAGTGTAGTTTGAAGATTGTAGCCGGTATAGTATCGATTTTCTTATTATCGACTAGGAATTTTGATTGAATCTTGATTGAGGAATCGTTGTTGTTTCCAGGTTTGGAGCATCAAAGTTTGAGATAAGGCATAAGACGACTTAGCCTTGAATGGAACGAATAACTCGAATCCGACTTGATTCGAGTGTTCCGGAGAAATCACATACTTGCATGTTTACGTGAACTATTTGAGTTTTTGATTGAATGTATTAGAATTCATATGCATTCATATTGAGCCAAATTATTGTTTTCATTTTGAATTAGACGTTCTGGGAATTATAGTTGAGTGGCTTTGTAGGCGATTTACTACATTTGCAGATTGATCTCTCTATAATGCTCCGGAGTCTAGAGGATTTAAGTATACATCATCCACCTCGAAAGGAGAGTTCGGTGTGATTGTTGTGATACTTTATCCTTGGGATCCAGACCGAAGAAAGAAAAGACGAGATGCAATTTGATTATCAGAGTAGATAACCTAGAGATTTTGAAGTCATGCATTCATTCACTTTCTTGTGATTATGTGAAAGTTTTTTTACATCAAAGTACTTGAAGATGTTATTTGAATGATATTGCATGTTTGTCTCTTTTACTGGGAATGTTATTCTCACCGGATTATCCGGTTGTTGTCTTGTCTTTGTATGTGTGCTTGGCAACAGGTGGGGCAGGACCGAGTCAGAGATCGCATGGCTAGATGGTCGAGTTGATAGAGTGAGACCTTGGTGTTTTAGAAGTTGATTATGTAATCTAACTTAGATTGTATTCGAACTCGTTATGTTTTGTATTGAATAAGCTAGTCGGAAGCATGTTCTACTAATTCGAGATTGTATAACTCTAGAATTATCTTGTTTTGGACTATGCTTGTTTATTGGAGTGAGTTATGCATGTTGAATAGATGTGGTTTTGAAGATTTGGAGTTGGGTTTGATTTGAGCTTTTCTGCCGTTTTTAGTGTTCTGTGCAGGAGGCGCTCGGTCTGCAGTTTTTAGCAGACCGAGCGCACCCCTTTCCGAGCAAGGCAGAAGCTTTGCTGTTTTGGCCACGCTCGGTCTGCTGTTTTTAGCAGACTGAGCGCAACCCCCCTTTTAAAAAAAATTCTTTTACTTTTAGTCTTGGATCTTGTATGCTTAATTTTTGTTTAATCCGAGATTAGTTGTTTGGAACCGAGGTCTCACAAGGTGAGTGAGTGGCTGCCCCTAGGTGAATTACCCAACTTTAACTCCAATTCTTACAAACAAGGCATAACCCGAGCAATCAAACCGAAAAGCTCTTAACTCGATCTTACCTTAACCGAATTTGACCTTGCTCAAACCGACACTCTCCAAACACTAACTAACCATAGGACCAGGTTGTGACTTCATTTGACAGCCCAAGCAATCCAAACAAAAACCATTTTCGGACAGCCCCTTAAACTTGTCAAAAATTCTGCACTAGACACCTCAACTTGAGAAATTCCTAACTTGACCAATACTAACTCGATTCGCTCCCAAAATGAACCGACGCGACAATCACATCCTAAATTTGACTTAGGACCAGGTCTCACCCATCCATTGTTGCTCAACACGTTCAGCTTATTCAATCACTCAACAGCTCACACTTTGCTCTTAAAATATCTGCTCCGACCCTTCAACTTAAATGACCTTTAACCTATCTAAATCTTAACTGAATCGAGCCCAATTTATACCGTCGTGACCACAACGTATTAATCTGGACCTAGGACCAGCCTAAGACACGACCAGATCTGAAATGGTGACTCCCCTGCCTAGAATTCAGTAGCCCTTACACATTGCATCCATCTCTCTACTTCACCTCTACTTCAATAATCCAACTCTATGCCCCTTTCCCTCAACTCTACCTCTTTCCAACCCACCAACCACACCTAATAACATCTCTTGGGACTTAACACAAGTACCTAGGCAGCCCTCAACCACACTTCAACCCACATTTCGAAAATAAGCATAAACATGCACCAAAATGCATTAAACTCTTGAACAACCAAAGAGACCAATGACTATCAATAAAATCCTCATAACACACTTCAAACTCAACTCAAACACCATGTAAATTTCGAATTTAGGCATAAATTACTTCTGAAAATTCTGAAATTTCAATATGAATAAAAAAAATCCTCATGTCTCATATTAAAATTCATCATACAACTCATATAACTTCAAACATGAGCATAACTTGAAAATTTCGCCCAAAACCTTGCTGAATTTTGAAGGATCTGAACTCATCTTGTTAAAAATCAAGAACATTTCAAAAATAGACCAAGAACTATAGCAAGAAAATTAAATAGCTAGCTTGGAGCCCAATGGAAGCTTATACTTGCCTTCTAGCCAAAAAAAAACTAAAGAAAATGAGGTGGAACAAGCTGAAACTCGAACCACAGCTGCTGGACCTTCCTTGGCTCGAGCTCCGGCGATAGTGGTGGTGGCTGTACGGCGGTGCGGCGGTCGGAAATCTGAAGCAGAAGAAGAGCCAACGGCTCTTGTGTGAAGGGAGAAGAGAGGCGTGAGGTTTGGGCGGGCTAGGGTTTGGAGTTTTGTTTTGTGTTGTGATTTAAGTGTTGAGTGTGTATGTGTGTGTATGTATAGATGTATATATTTATAGGTAGGTGTGTGAGTGAGTTTAAAAAGTTCTTCTACTAATAATAAAAGTGCTACTCTAGTTATTACAACTCTTCTTTTAAATAAACCTTGCACTATAAAATTCCTAAGTTTAAAATCCCCAAATTAAAATATTAAATTGGATTTTACTAGTCCGAGTCTAAAAATGCTAATTTCTGAAAAAGTTTAAAAGTAAGCTCAAGAATGCGATAAAAGCGATCTTTGGCACCCGAAAAATTCTAAAAATCAAACTTTCATCTTATTTTCTCATTTCTCTCAACTTATAAATCTGGAAATAAAACCTTGGAATTTACCGCCGAAATCCACCATCGCCGTATGCCGGAACTGAAAGTCACTGAACTCAAGAATCTCAAAAATAAATAACTTAAATATTTGAGCAACTTAAACTTTAAAGAAAACTTAAGCAATTAAATCCAAGAAATTAAAATCAAAACTTTAAATATTTTGATGTCATGACGATAAATGGAATATTTAAATAATAGAAGAGCGATTAAAATAATTTAAACAAACTAAACGAACGTTTAAAAGAAATTTAAATAAATACTCAAGCAGTATAAAACCTTTAAAATGATTTGGACAGATAAAAGGATTTAAATAAATAAGCTAGATATTTAAAATTATTTAAATGAATAAACTAAACAATTAAAATCATTTAAATAAGCAAGCTTATACCTTTAAAATATTAAAAATAAATAAGTTGCACAATAAAATCATTTGAATAAATAAATAATATTCTATTAACACATAATTCAAATAATGAATTTAAATCAATTAAACTTAAAAATAATAACCATAATATTTATTTAATTTAATATATGTGAATTAGTAGATTGAATTTTAGATACTACAGTTGGAGATTCGAGTTATATAGGTTCCGGCAGTTTGGATCGAAGAAGATGATCGAGTATGAGACTCTGGGCATAGCAGAGGATTGAGCGAGATGTTTAGGACACTGTTGTCCATCCTGCTTTGACCTGGGAAGGCACATCTGAATATTCTCCACAAGCAGTTGGAGAGATTGTCATGAACATTGATAAGCATTGTTATTATTATTATTTTGTGTTATTTTTGAGTTTATTTTGCATGCATTTTTTTTTAAGTATTTAGGGTCATTTATGTTTTATTTATTTAATATTTATGTATGCGGTCTACTTCTCGTTTCTCCTGGTTTAATTGTAGGTACAATGAGGAAAACAAGAATTTTGGGCAGAAAGTTATGAGCTCGAGCGGTAGTTTTAATCTGCTCGAGCGCGTGAACCATAAAGTGAAGAATGTGGCAGAAGTTTATGCGCTTCAGCGGGTGTTTTTGGCTGCTCGAGCGTGTCCGACGAGATGTGAAAGAGTAAGACAGAGAACTATGCGCTCGAGCGGGAACTTTTGGCCGCTCGAGCGCGATCGAGATAAGGAAAATATATTTTGGTGGTTTTTAAAAAAGGAATTTCAAGGCACAAGGACTTGAGGGGCGTTTGAATAGCAGATTCCATCAGATATCGAGAATTCAAACTTAGATTGAAGACGACGGCTAGGGCTTGGACGATTGAAGGCTTTCGAAGAACACTTCATCTTTTTATTCTTAATTATTCTTCTTTTTGATGATTAAAACTACTTTTTGAGTTATGATTTTGTTTATGGAGTAGTTTTTTCTTTAGATTAAGGCCGCAAGAGATTGGGCCGAGACTGATTTATGTTAGACAGGTGGATTATTGTTTAGGATTTTTGATTTATTTGAATTATTAATTGTTGGATTTATCATGTTGTTTTTGTGAATGATTTGGCCAATTATTTACTTGATTTGTTGATTGATTCTAAGTCGAAATATTAGAAATTGATTTTTGCTTCGCTCCAACAATTAACACAAGGTTAAATCGACTAAAAATATTATTCGATTTCATTGTGCAGTTTTATGTGAAAAATTGAATTTTCATGATTGCTTAATGCGTTTGATTATAATTAATTAAAAATAATTAATCCGTCCAAACTTGAATAGATTTGACAAAGTCTAGAAATAGCTTGTTGAATAGAATATGAAAATTCACCGTGATTTGGAATAAATTTGAGTCTTAGATTGTGCCACGTGTATGCATCTGGTATATTCGTGTGTCTTGATCGATTTATTTGAATTGAATTTGTTCTCAAAATTTTAGCTACAAGTTGTTTTATATCTATTTATTGTTAATTTATTTATTAGTTCAAGTTTTAGTTAATTAAAAATCAATCTCTCTTAATTGTTTAGTCTAGATTAAGTAAAATTATTATATTTTGGTAATAATCTTTAAGGGTGAGCAATCGTTCGGTGACCGACCGAACCGAATTACATAAAATCGAACCGAACCGAATTATTTTTGCATAACCGAACCGACCGAATAATTTTTAATAACCGATCAAAACCGAACCGAATTAAAATCGGTTAATTCGGTCGGTGACCTATTAACCGATTTTTTTTCTGAAAATGATTTAAGTAACAAAAAAAAACCTTAGTTCCCAAAAACACACATTTTAAAAAAAACATCGAAAACAAACCTTCAAATCTCAAGAATCGTAATCGCACTTTCAATTAATTCTGATCGGACCTTACTAAAAATTAGTTTTTGAGAGCCGATGAGTGAAAGGAGAAAACCGATGGGTTGATGACGGTGAAGAGCGAGAAATGAAAGATGAACAGAACAAAGATGGGCAGTCGATGAAGATAGATGAGCTAGAATCGATCGAAAGGTGAAACTTGAAATATGGAAAATGAAGATCTGTACGTGGGTGAGGGGGAACAAAAGGGGAGAGATGCAGATGAACAAGATGGGCGGCTGTAGCTGTTCTAATTAGTTTAGGGTTGGAATGATATATTAATATATTATAAATATTAAATATTATATATATATATATATATATATATATATAGAAATATCGGTTAATTAGGTTAACCGAATTAACCGACATACGAAACCGAAACCGAACCGATATAACCGATTTGACCGAATTTTTTTAAAATCAAAACCGAAATTCCGAAATAACTGAATTGAATTTCCGAATTGGTTCGGTTTGGCTGGTTAAATCGGTTTAACCGAAATTTTGCTCAACCCTAATCATCTTTGGTCTCTGTGGGACGATCCGGACTCAAACCCGATTTATTATAATTTGACCTAGTACACTTTCTAGTACCAACTGAAATATTCGGTAAATTTTTTGACGCCGTTGCCGGGGACTGTCAGTTGAAATCAAGATTGATATTTTACTTGAGATTAGATTTTTATTTTTTGCGTATTTATTTGTTGGATTTTGAAATTTGCCTTTTGTTTCTGATTTTCAGGTGCTGTATTTTCGTGCATGAGCCGCACTCAACAATTGCACAGTGTTGGATCTGATTAGACCTCCAGTCGAAGGATATGGCTCCAGTATCATTCGCCCTGCTGTTGAGGCGAATAACTTTGAGCTTAAACCTGCTATAATCTAGATGATACAACTTCAAGTGCGATTTGGAGGCGCTGCAGTGGAAAATCCTTATGCTCATCTGGAGTGATTTTTGTCTATCTGTGACACATTCAAATTCAATAGGGTGACAGTTGATGCAGTGAGATTGCGATTATTTCCATCCTCTTTACAAGAGGATGCAACTGAGTGGCTTATATAGCTTCTTGTCGGATCTATCACAACTTGGGCCGAGCTTGTTCAAGCCTTTTTTATCAATCACTTTTCTCCAACCAAGATGGCTCAGTTATTCTCAAATATTATATCATTCAGACAGAAAGACAGAGAATCACTTAATTCAGCCTGGACCAGATTCAAGAAGATGTTGAGGATGTGTCCTCAGCATAACCTAATACAAAGCTAGCAGACTCAGACTTTCTACAATGGTGTCAACCCGTCAGTGCGATCTATGCTGGATACAACAACGAATAGAATCTTATTCAGAAAAACTCTATTGGACGCTTGGGAAATAATTGGAAATATGGCAAAGAGTAATGTGGGATGGCCGAATCTGAAAAAGGAAAGCAAGAGTTCTAGAGATCGATGCTTTAACAGCGTTGACTGCAAAAATTGAAGCTTTATATGATCAAATGTCACAGATACAGTCAACTCTTGTTAACAAAGTACAGGGGATGGTCGACAAGGAACAGCTGAAGTTTGAAGGCGAATCATCAAATTTTGTGGGAAATCAGGGAAGACAACCATACAACCCATACAGTAACACATACAATCAGGGATGGAAAAATCATCCTAACTTCTCTTGGAAATCCCCTGAGAATTCAAAAAATGCGTCACAACCCAAGCAAGAAGAGAAAAAGCCAAGATTTGAAGATGCTATGATGAAGTATGTAGCTAGGACTGAAACAATGCTACAGAATCAAGAGGCTATGTTGCATAAGTTGGAAACTCATATGGGCCAGTTAGACAACCAGGTAGCTGCAAGAGCACAAGGATCATTGCCTAGCAACATTGAAAAGAATTCGAGGGATGTAAATGTTATCATGGTTGTGACAAAATCACAAATGGAGGAACCTGAGAAGAGTGCCAAGGGAAAGGAGATAGTGCGGCCAAACACTGAAGATTCAAAGAAGGACAAGCGCAGCTCTGCAAAATCCTTGACTACAGGTAATAAAGGTAAGAATTTAGACTCTGATGTTATTGTTGATGTTAATATTTCTACTCTTCTTTTTCCACAAAGAGCTAAGACATTACAGTTAGATTATCAGTTTAAAAATTTCCTTGAAATTTTTAAGAAACTGCATATTAATATTCCTTTAGTAGATGTCTTAGCTCAAATGCCGAGTTATGCTAGATTCTTGAAAGAAATATTGAAAAACAAAATAAAGTTGTATGATCTAGAGATAGTGACTCTTAATGAGGAATGCTCTGTCGTGGTCTAAAATAAGCTCCCACCAAAATTTCAAGATCCATAGAGTTTCTCTATACCTTGTAATATCGGTTGTATTTCATTTGATAATGTGTTATGTGATTTAGGAGCAAGTTTAAATCTGATGTCTTATTCACTTGCTAAGAAATTAGGTATAGGAGCCATTGAACCCACCACAATCTCTCTTAAACTTTCTCTCCGCTCAATAAAATATCCTAGAGAGATAGTGGAAAATGTCTTAGTTAAAGTGGAATAGCTCATATTACCAGTTGATTTTGTTATTCTTGACATGGATGAAGATTGTTAGATTCTTTTGATTTTATGGCGTCCTTTTCTTGCTACAAGTAGGGCATTAATCGATGTAGAAAAAGTGAAATTGGTCTTAAGGATGAATGATGAGCAAGTTGTTCTCAATATGCTTTAGTCGGTCAGAGATAACTCAATTGTGAAATCTTTCTTTGAGATTGTTGTTGTTGCTGATTGTGTGACTAGATGTATGCAGGTAAAAGATGCTATTGATGAGGCTCCACAGCCACAAGTTCCAAAACTTCCTGTCAAACTGTCTTGAGGATGTTGAAAAAGGGAAATTGGTCTTAAGGATGAATGATGAGCAAGTTGTTTTCAATATGCTTTAGTCGGTCAGAGATAGCTTAATTGTGAAATCTTGCTTTGAGATTGTTGTTGTTGATTATTGTGTGACTAGATGTATGCAGATAAAAGACGCTATTGATGTGGCTCCACAACCACAAGTTCCGAAACTTTCTGTCAAACTGTCTGCATGCATTGAACTGACACTCTTGCCCTGATATTTGAAATATTTATTGGTGGATGATTCACATATGCCTGTAATAACTTCTGCATCTTTAACAGGTACAGAGGAAATAAAGTTATCCATACTCCTGCACGATTATATTCACACGATGGGGTGGAGCATTGATGATATTAAAGGATTTGGACCCATAGTAATGCTAGATGGAAGCTCAGCTGGGGGAAATCAAGGAATTGACAGGCATACTTCCCCGACAATGGATGATCCACCTTGAGCTTAAAAAGTTAGCACAGTCGGGCTATAGACTATAAATTTAGCACTGACTGAGATATTACCCAGTGTTTTTCTTTCCCTTTCTTTTATTTTTGCTATTCTTTTGATTGTCCAACAATTCTTCCACTTACGTATTTTCAAACTTGTAAATTCATTTATGAATATGTACCCCTGGGATCGATATCGATAGCTAGAGCAGCTAATTCCTTATAACTGCTCCGTATGCAATGCACAAAAGATGATGCCCTTACGCAAAATTTTATTTTAAAAAAACAGAGAGGTATGGCCGAGGTCTCCTTTTATGCAAACAAATTATGATTTCCCATGGAGCAACAAGCTGCCAGTTGTACCAATGGGGGCTCGATTGATTTGTATTGTATCTCAACCGAATTATCCCTTATTTTGGAGGGAAGAGTTTGAAAAATCGTTAAAGGGGCCAAAGAACCTAATTAAACCCCGGCCCCCTCTTAGTTTATAATAGAATTAACTTTGAAAGCTCGTATCTCTTCTTGTTCCTCACACATCACTCTCTTGGGGCTTGCTCTTATATTCTATATTTTTTTCTTTTATAATCTACCCATGATTTTTATCTCTTTCAAAATATCTTATTTAATCTTCAAGAAGTTGTATTTATGGCCTCCAAGAATGATATAAATATTAGATACAATAATATGACCGTTTGGAAAGATCTTGTACAATTTCTGACATGGAATCATTTATATTTGAGTTGATTGGCCACTTCTGATTTTAGCCTTGCTGGTCCAGCCTAACTGATATTAGCCTTGCTGGCCCAATTTGACTCAGCTGACTCTTTCAAACACTATTTCGTCTAGATAACATCCGAATGAGCTTTTTCGACCTGAAATATGATTTATATCTTTTTGAGTTGTCTATTCAATGGTTTTGGGGACTGGTCATTTGGATCACCGAGTTTTGAGATATCATTGAAATACTTCAGATCACCGGAAATTCAGTTTAACTGAATTCAAGTTCACAATCTCAAAACTTCCAAAATGTGATGTACCAACTACACACTTAATTAAATATGTTAGAAACAAAATAAAAAGTGTTGTTATCATCAAAATTAGATTGATTGAATTTCCAAACCCAAAATTAATACTTCTTTCAAATAATATTTTTTTGGGTTCAAATTTGGTTCAACGTATTAAATTAATATATTATGTACCGGCTGAGATAACGTATTGTAAATTCATACACTAGATGAACTAAACTTTTGATATGCTTCGTCATATTCAATAGGTAGATACTATCTTAGTAGTACTCACAAGAAGATAAATGTTTATGTCATAGATATAATCTCATATGATTTATTGTGTGAATAAATCCCGTGGTTGTTGTTTTATAGTGTTGGAAAACTGGCGAGTTCCCAGACCAATTACGATTGATACCCGGTGCAGCGGAAGTTTAAAAATTTTTCATGGAACGTTTCCATGGTATGGGTATCAACCGTTCATCGATTGAATTACGTGTGTGTAAAATTTAAATAACAATTAAATAAATTTTACCTCAAATCTCGCAACGAGATTAATGGACACCAACAGAACAATTCTGCTCTTGTTGTCTCTCCCTGGAACCGATGAACGCCTTCAATCAGGTCCACGAACAGAGGTTTAATCCCTCTGATAGATTGCACTAGAAAATCTATCAGAAGTTTTCTGCGAAGAGAATACACGAATTTGATTCGTTATTCCTTACTGCGATTCAAAATCACAGACCGGAATTTTCTCGGGCAGAGGTAGGGAGGGGTCGGCCGATTGCTTTTTGAGAGAGAGGAGGGTTCGAAATTTCTGTCTCAAAAAATGACCTGTTGTGTGTAATTTCTGTACTGAAATAACTTATTTATAATGCAGGCCACTAACACCTTAGGGCCCATTAGTCATAAGCTGGGGCCCGACAAGCAAAGCCCACTCGTTCAGAAATTAATATAAAATTCATCGTGACTCCGATTGATGAAACGATTTCACCAATGTGCACAGAAACCATTTCTGCACGTTTTAAAGTCAAAATAAATTTTCCTGAATCCGAATTCAGTGGTTTCCAAAAATGTCCATCCCTATGTCATTTTAGGAAATCCTACTCCCTTACTCTTATTCAAGAAGTCCAACTCCTTAGTTCATTAAATTTAACTCTTTAAATTTAACTATCTCAACGGGGATTAAAACTCCATTACACTGTGTGACCCTCAATGGTTCAGGGATACAGCTAGCCGTGGGCTCACAACTCCTTGTGACTCGGAACAACACTTTCCGACTTGCCCAACGAATCATGGTAAAGCGCCTAGCAACATCGCCCCATGATTCCCTAGGTATCACTGATAGTGCCTACAAGAACCAGTAGATTTTGGTTAGCGTACAGTACGGTCCCTTCATCCATATATCCCGATCGAATCAACAACCATTGGTATATCGAGAGTCGCTCAAGATTCGATAACTATGCAATACATCTTGAAGATCAAATTAGTGACATCGCATGTGCTACTAAGAAACCATTTCTTAAATCACATCAAGTACTCTGGCCAGAGATTTGTCACACTAATATCTCCTCAGATCGCATAGGATATCCACACTCGCAAGTATGTGGTGAATCCTTGACAACAATGCATTGACTCCTATATGTGTCGTAACTGTACCCAATCTCGACACCTGATGACCCCCTCAGAGTCGGTAAACGAGTCAAAGCACAGTACTAGCATATAGAGTCTCCATGATGTTTCAAGTCGTAAGGACTAATGGTGTACAACCAAAACCGCGGACTTTATCCACTCGATAAGTGATAACCACTTGGAAAGTCCGGATAGGGTAGTTCGACTATTCATCCTATGAATATCCATTTGCATGCTTCGAACATCTCCATGTTCCCTACCAATGAAACGTGGTACTCCGCATCGCAAATGCTAGTCTCAAACTCGAGCGATCCTTATCCTTATTATCGGACGGCTCAATCGACTAGGAACGGTTTTAGAATATACAGTGACTATAAGATGTATTTCATGATAGACATCTCCATGTTCTACCACATCTTACATACACTATAGTATATTCAAGGTCTTTATCAAAACAACAATAGTATATCACAATATAACAATATGAAGTAATATAAAGTCATTGCCATAAAAGTGTAAATAATATTAAACAAAAGATTGTTTATACAAAGAGTCAACAAAGCCCATAGCCACACAGTTGGCTCACTGGGCACCCACTCTTACAATCTCCCACTTGCCCTATAGCCAACTAGTCATACTACGTAGACCCATTGCTTCGCGATGTTTGTCAAACAATGGTCCTGGCAAAGGCTTAGTAAGTGGATCAGCGATATTGTCTGCAGAGGCCACTCGTTCGACACTGATGTCTCCTCTTTCCACAATCTCCCGGATTATGTGGTATTTCCTCAGTACGTGTTTGGATCTTTGATGAGACCTTGGTTCCTTTGCTTGAGCAACGGCACCCGTGTTGTCGCAGTACACCGGGACTGGACCAACAAATTCAGGAATGACGCCCAACTCTTGGACGAAATTCCTCATCCAAACGGCCTCTTTAGCAGCAGCTGATGCTGCAATGTATTCAGCCTCAGTGGTGGAATCCGCTGTGGTGTCCTGCTTGGAACTCTTCCAAGAGACAGCACCGCCATTGAGCATGAACACAAATCCAGAGGTTGACTTCGAGTCATCCACATCACTTTGGAAGCTAGAGTCGGTATAGCCTTCCAGTTTGAGTTCTCGTCCTCCATAAACCATGAACATATTCTTAGTCCTTCGCAAGTACTTAAGAATGTCCTTCACGGCTTTCCAATGCATCTGACCAGGATTAGACTGATATCTGCTCGTGACACTCAGAGCAAATGCTACATCCGGTCTGGTAGATATCATCCCATACATGATACTACCTATAGCTGACGCATATGGTACATGTGTCATATTCTCTATCTCTGCATCAGTCTTGGGACACATAGACTTGGATAGAGAAACTCCATGACACATGGGTAGATGTCCTCTCTTGGACCCATCCATTGAAAACCGTTTCAATATGGTATCGATGTAGGTTGATTGAGTGAGTCCTATCATTCTCTTAGATCTATCCCTATAGATCTGTATCCCAAGAATGTAGGATGCCTCACCCAAATCCTTCATCGAAAATCTACCTGATAACCATATCTTTGTTGACTGCAACATCCCTACATCATTCCCAATGAGTAGGATGTCATCAACATAAAGTACTAAGAATGTTACCGCATCCTTAACTACTTTCTTGTACACGCAAGGTTCCTCCGGGTTCTTGATGAAACCAAAATCTTTTATTGTTTCATCAAATTTCTGGTTCCAACTTCTTGATGCTTGTTTTAGACCATAAATTGATCTCTGAAGCTTGCATACCTTATGCTCGCTTCCCATGGATGTGAACCCCTCAGGCTGCTTCATATAGATTTCTTCCTTAATGTCTCCATTAAGAAAAGCAGTCTTCACATCCATCTGCCATATCTCATAGTCATACCATGCAGCTATGGCAATTAGGATTCTTATGGACTTGAACATTGCGACTGGTGAAAAGGTTTCATCATAGTCAACTCCTTGCCTTTGAGTATAACCTTTCGCCACCAATCGCGCCTTGTAAGTCAATATCTTACCATCAGGCCCAAGCTTTCTTTTGTAGATCCATTTACACCCTATTGGAACAATTCCATCGGGAGGATCTACTAAAGACCAGACTTGGTTAGTATGCATCGAATCCAATTCAGACTGCATAGCTTCAAGCCATAAATTCGAATCCGCATCAGAAATTGCTTCCTTGAAGCTTCTTGGATCACGTCCAATGTCGGGTTCATCTTGACCCTCTTCAAGAAGAAGACCATATCGAACTGGAGGTCTAGAAGTCCTCTCGGATCTTCTAGGTGCAGGCGTGTCCAGCAATGGTTCCTGAGGTGTGGGATCGTTATTTTGTATTTCGGGTTCTTCTCGAACTTCTTCGAGTTCCATCATCTCGCCTTTCTTATCCAATAAGAACTCCTTCTCCAAGAAGGTGGCATTCCGTGAAACAAACACCTTTGTTTCAGCAGGATAATAGAAATAATATCCGATTGAATTCTTCGGATACCCCACAAAATAACACAAGCTGGATCGACTATCCAACTTATCTCCCACTGTCCGCTTCACGTAAGCAGGACATCCCCAAATCCTCAAGTATGAATACTTAGGAGCTTTGCCATTCCATAACTCGTATGGTGTTTTGTCCACTGCTTTAGTGTGGACGTTATTCAACAACAATACCGCCGTTTCAAGCGCATAGCCCCAAAACGAAGGTGGAAGCTCAGTGAAGCTCATCATGGATCGAACCATGTCCAACAAAGTTCGATTACGACGCTCCGATACACCATTAAGCTGTGGTGTCATAGGAGGAGTCCACTGAGAGAGAATCCCATTCTCTTTTAGATAGTCCAAAAACTCGGTACTCAAGTATTCTCCACCTCGATCCGATCGAAGTGCTTTAATACTTTTACCTAGCTTGTTTTCTACTTCAGCCTTGAATTCTTTGAACTTTTCAAATGCTTCAGACTTATATTTCATTAAATATAAATACCCATACCTAGAATAATCATCAGTAAAGGTAATGAAGTAGGTGTGGCCATGTTGAGTCCCTACTCTAAATGGACCACAAACATCTGTATGGATCAAATCCAACAGATTTTGACTACGTTCAGGCTTCCCCTTAAAAGGAGATTTAGTCATTTTCCCTTTTAGGCAGGATTCACAAGTAGGTAGAGAGTTAATATCAGACATATCAAACATGCCCTCTCCCACTAGCTTGTTCATCCTCCTTGAGGAAATATGACCTAGTCTAGCGTGCCAAAGGTTTGCCGGGTTTTGACTATCGATTTTCCTTTTGTTTGTTGTCGCCGGTTTGTCAATACAATTTACTGGAACGTCTTTTAGTTTTAAATTGTATAGATCGTTTTCAAGTTGTCCATTTCCAATTAAACATTCATTCTTGTAAATATTGCAAATCCCATTCACAAAATTACAAGAATAACCATCTCTATCAAGCATAGAAATAGAAATAATGTTTTTAATTAAATCTGGCACAAATAAAACATCTCTCAACAATAATTTAAAACCATTCTGCAAAATCAAACAAACATCTCCAATGGCCGTAGCTTCAACTCTGGAACCATTCCCGAGCCTCAGCTGGGTCTCACCCATTCTAAGCCTGCGACTTCTTGTCATCACCTGCAAATCATTGCAAATGTGAGATCCACATCCGGTATCCAATACCCAAGAAGTTGTATTAAGTGACATGTTTATTTCGATATAGAACATACCCTTTGCAGTTCCTAGCTGCTCAAGATACTCCTTGCAGTTGCGCTTCCAATGACCCGGCTTCTTGCAGTAATGGCAAACATCCTTGGATTTTCCATTGTTTGAAGCCTTTGTCTTTTGCTTCTTCTCGGGTTCCACTTTCTTGGGTGGGGCAGAACGTTTCTTGCCCTTCATACTTGGCCCCTTCTTAGCAGAAGATGAGGAGCCCACCAAGAAAGCTGGCTTATCCTTCTTAAGTGTGGATTCATATGTAACGAGCATATTGACCATCTCTTCAAGGGTGGCCTCTATCTTGTTCATATTAAAATTTATCACGAATCCATCAAATGAAGAAGGAAGAGATAGAAGCAGCAAGTCCACATTGAGTTCATGCTCCAACACCAAATCAAGGGTCGCTAACTTCTGTATGAGCCAAATCACTCGTACCCCATGATCACGGACCGAAGTCCCTTCACGCATGCGGCACGTCATCAACTCCTTAACAGTAGAGAACCTTTCAGCCCTCGACTGAGCCCCAAAAAGTTCCTTGAGTTGCGCGTGAATGTCAGCAGCATTCACCGTGTCCTCAAATCGCCTCTGGAGTTCATCAGACATCGAGGCTTGCATATAGCATTTGGTCTTGATGTCATGGTCACACCATGCATCAAGTTTGGCCAATTCCTCCGGACTTATGTCAGCTGGTGCTTCCTTCGGAGGTGCTTTCTCTAACACGTAGAGCATTTTCTCCGAAGTTAAGACAATCTTCAACTTCCGGAACCATTCCGTATAGTTGGCGCCAGTCAGCTTGTTTTGTTCGAGGATCGAGAATAAAGGATTTCGCGAATTCATTGTATGAAATACTGAAAAGGAAAAACAGACATATATCAATGATTGTTTAACAATTTACTAAGACATAAAATAGGCGAATTTAATTTTATGAATCTTACTCCCACTATTTTAACGATTTCACCACCCTCTAGTGAAAACGGGAAACTTTTTCCTTAGTGAGAACATGGAGTCCAATTGACAAACTTATGGTCCCGAATAATATCAGCCAACCATAATTCTCAAAAGGTAGAGCCCAATTGCTTCCAAAGCAACCCCCATGTATTTACCTCATGTCCAATAAGGGCCCAATAATATGACGCCGTTTAAAGTGACATGTCAAGATGACCCATCAATATTAAGTTGTGATGGACGGTCGCCATGTGGATCCCCCAATAATATGAGCCGATCCCATGGGAGTTCCACCCAACTTACAACATTTGTCGATCCAATGTACAGCTTTCCGACGGACGGGCCCCCCCAATAATATGAGCCGGACCGTATCCGCGGGTAGCATCACATACATTGACCGTTGATGGAAGGTAGGAACATTTAAACAATATTTAAATTTCCTTTATTTATCTTGATATAAATTTTAAATCATATTTAAAATGAGGGATTTTATTTAAAAAAATATTTGTCTCATCATATTTAATTTATTGCATGCATTGCCGGATTCACGCAATTTATGTCTAAACATGCATACAATCATAATATCACATATTATATAGGATGATCGATTCCATTTCTAATTGACCCGTGGTTGCCAATCACGGGTCTTAGTCCAATCCTAGGTAATATGCAGTATGCAAATGCAATCCTATTACATATGCTTCCAATTTACATTTCTTCAGTCTTCATTGTCTGCTGGGCCCACCATCTTCAAATCTTGATCTCCCACTAAATCTAATGTATTTACAATAAATAACAATGACAAGTAGGGGATACATTTTTAGGGGGTGGGAACGGGCTATAAACCAAGCCCACTTTTATTACATATGACATTCATATCGGGCCATAAACCAGGCCCATTAATAAAACCAACAACAATAAAGACAAAATGTAAATTCCTAACATACACCTACAAAATTGGTCATGGCAATCGATCATCCTTATCCAATAACATTTAATTCAAAATTAATTTATTGGATAACATGCTGTGGCAATTCAAATTTAAACAAGATAAAATCATATTTTATATATAAAATCACATTTCACATATAAAATCATATTTTATCTCCATATCAAATAAAATCATATTTTATCTATAAAATCCAATTTTACAAATAAAATCATATTTTATCTAATATATCATAAGATCATATCTTATCATCAATTGTACTAAAATAATTGATTTCAAAATTCAATTTACGGATAAAATATTAAAATTTTCCAAAAATTCAAATTTATCCAAAATCAATTTTTAAAATTTACGGACTCGAACAATTCGATCCGAAATCTCGTGAACCAATCAAAAACAATTTTTGACCGGACCAAAAATAAAATTTTAACATATTAAAATTAATTTTTAATAAAATATTAATTTTTCCCGCGGGCCACCCGGGACACTCCCGGGTTGGCCCGCACCCGGGGCGCGGGCCGGGGCAGCCCGGCTGCCCCCTTAGGGCAGCAACGCTTGCTGCCCTGGCGGCGTCTGGCGCCGCCGCTGGGCGGCGCCGAGCGCTGCCCTGGGCAGCGCCGAGCGCTGCCCTGCGCAGCGCACAGCGCTGCCCTGGGCAGCGCCGTGCGCCGCCCTGGGCAGCGACGGTCGCCGCCCTGGGCGGCGCCGTGCGCCCCCTTTGGGCGGCGCCGTGCGCCGCCCCTGGGGGCAGCGACCATCGCTGCCCCCTCCGGGCAGCGATCCAATCGCTGCCCGGGTTTCGCCCCCGGAAAAAAAAAAATTTTTATTAAAAATATTTATTTTGTTTCAAAAACCGAGACTCAAAAATTTTGTACAATTGATTAATTCAATCGATTGATCTGAGCAACCTGGCTCTGATACCACTGTTGGAAAACTGGCGAGTTCCCAGACCAATTACGATTGATACCCGGTGCAGCGGAAGTTTAAAAATTTTTCATGGAACGTTTCCATGGTATGGGTATCAACCGTTCATCGATTGAATTACGTGTGTGTAAAATTTAAATAACAATTAAATAAATTTTACCTCAAATCTCGCAACGAGATTAATGGACACCAACAGAACAATTCTGCTCTTGTTGTCTCTCCCTGGAACCGATGAACGCCTTCAATCAGGTCCACGAACAGAGGTTTAATCCCTCTGATAGATTGCACTAGAAAATCTATCAGAAGTTTTCTGCGAAGAGAATACACGAATTTGATTCGTTATTCCTTACTGCGATTCAAAATCACAGACCGGAATTTTCTCGGGCAGAGGTAGGGAGGGGTCGGCCGATTGCTTTTTGAGAGAGAGGAGGGTTCGAAATTTCTGTCTCAAAAAATGACCTGTTGTGTGTAATTTCTGTACTGAAATAACTTATTTATAATGCAGGCCACTAACACCTTAGGGCCCATTAGTCATAAGCTGGGGCCCGACAAGCAAAGCCCACTCGTTCAGAAATTAATATAAAATTCATCGTGACTCCGATTGATGAAACGATTTCACCAATGTGCACAGAAACCATTTCTGCACGTTTTAAAGTCAAAATAAATTTTCCTGAATCCGAATTCAGTGGTTTCCAAAAATGTCCATCCCTATGTCATTTTAGGAAATCCTACTCCCTTACTCTTATTCAAGAAGTCCAACTCCTTAGTTCATTAAATTTAACTCTTTAAATTTAACTATCTCAACGGGGATTAAAACTCCATTACACTGTGTGACCCTCAATGGTTCAGGGATACAGCTAGCCGTGGGCTCACAACTCCTTGTGACTCGGAACAACACTTTCCGACTTGCCCAACGAATCATGGTAAAGCGCCTAGCAACATCGCCCCATGATTCCCTAGGTATCACTGATAGTGCCTACAAGAACCAGTAGATTTTGGTTAGCGTACAGTACGGTCCCTTCATCCATATATCCCGATCGAATCAACAACCATTGGTATATCGAGAGTCGCTCAAGATTCGATAACTATGCAATACATCTTGAAGATCAAATTAGTGACATCGCATGTGCTACTAAGAAACCATTTCTTAAATCACATCAAGTACTCTGGCCAGAGATTTGTCACACTAATATCTCCTCAGATCGCATAGGATATCCACACTCGCAAGTATGTGGTGAATCCTTGACAACAATGCATTGACTCCTATATGTGTCGTAACTGTACCCAATCTCGACACCTGATGACCCCCTCAGAGTCGGTAAACGAGTCAAAGCACAGTACTAGTATATAGAGTCTCCATGATGTTTCAAGTCGTAAGGACTAATGGTGTACAACCAAAACCGCGGACTTTATCCACTCGATAAGTGATAACCACTTGGAAAGTCCGGATAGGGTAGTTCGACTATTCATCCTATGAATATCCATTTGCATGCTTCGAACATCTCCATGTTCCCTACCAATGAAACGTGGTACTCCGCATCGCAAATGCTAGTCTCAAACTCGAGCGATCCTTATCCTTATTATCGGACGGCTCAATCGACTAGGAACGGTTTTAGAATATACAGTGACTATAAGATGTATTTCATGATAGACATCTCCATGTTCTACCACATCTTACATACACTATAGTATATTCAAGGTCTTTATCAAAACAACAATAGTATATCACAATATAACAATATGAAGTAATATAAAGTCATTGCCATAAAAGTGTAAATAATATTAAACAAAAGATTGTTTATACAAAGAGTCAACAAAGCCCATAGCCACACAGTTGGCTCACTGGGCACCCACTCTTACATATAGTTCAATTCATTTTTTTTTCTCTCAACTCTGTCATAATTAACTTTCTTGATTTTGTATGTTTAATACCAAAAACTCTTATTGGTGATATTTGTAAAGATAATCCCAAAATATGGTCTATTTTTTTCTCATTTTATTTATATTATTGTACTTTAAAAGTTATTATGTTTACAAATTAGACAAAACAATATGTTTGATCTATAGAAGTGGAAGAATAAAATTATATTTTGTTTAAATTTTTGTTGGGTTCAGCGTGCTTGGGGTAAAAGAAGTACTAAGATAGATGACCTCTTGAGAAACTCTTTGCATCAAGTTGCTTATGTTGTTGCAATATTTATAGCAATCCGAATTCTATTTTACATGCTTAAAGGGGTCACTAATCAAGCGAATCAAGATCATTAAATAGTTCAGAACCAAGGAAAAAGAGTTCGGGCCATTCGAAGCGATCGAAACCACCGAAGGGCGTTCTGAAGCATCGAACATAGATCGTACTTTCCGTTGGTTACATGGACAATCAGATCAATGAGGTTTCAAAAATGCAGAAAATCCAAAATGTAGATCGGACCTTCCGAACGTAGGTGTCCACTGAGGTGTCAAGATGTTGTTGATAGGTTTTTGCATGTAGAGATTAGATCTACTGAACGTGGGTTCGGATCATCCAATCGTTGCCTATAGATAGGACAACGGATTTCACATATTTGAAGGTGTAGTGTGTGTGGTTTCTCTCATTTCTAGTATATTTTTTAGAGTTTCTAGCCATACTATCATGGGTCGGGCACGAACAAGGGCCTACTAGGATCATAGCGAAATTATGCTTAAGTTGTGGGCTCTCGAAATCAGTAGGCTGATGATGGACCCATGTATAGCCTTGAACTCTTAGTCGCTATTGGTAGTAGCTATTACATCACTTGACATGTAGGCTTGGACACTAGGACTTGTACTCCTAGACTCAGTTGTAGAGGATGTAAGTAATGTCCAAGATATCCAAACTTGGGTATGCATTTCTATGTGTTGTTTATTATTTGGCATATTTTATGTGGATATATTATGTCAAAATTTGTTTACTGCATGCAAATCATGTTGGACTTGTATTCATTCATGATTACCCGGTTGGTGAGGGTCGCTCAACCTTCTTTCCCTTAGATTATTGGACATCGATAGCCGCTTTCATCGACTAAGATTGTCAAGGATGTTAGTTGTCCACGATCTCGATCTGGTGTGGGAGCCACTTCCTAGTGCGACGGCTCAGCGTGCTACACATCATGTCGCCTTCAAATTTAGAATGTTGATCTTGTTGATCCCCGATATCTTGTCCACGTGCATTCATGCATCCTTCAGAACTACTTGCTCATACTTTTGTCCAGGGAGATTTATTGCTTTTGTTCTTGGATTTGTTTTCCTGGACACCCTATTTCATGAGACATGTCTTAGACAAGACGGACCCGACGGGAGGGGACATTGAGCCAACAAGGGGTAATGCTTGTAGGAGTTGTTTCTAGTTTATTTTTTTATTATCTTGATACATATTTTTCGATTGGTTATATAAAATTTGGGTTCTAGTTACGTACATTCGATGGGCTTGTATTACTTTAAAAAGATTTAAGTTTTCGTTGTTATTCTTATTATGTTTTAATTAAGTTTAATTCCATGTCTTAAGTTCTGTTTAGCAGGTGTTCTGGGTTAGGTCCCCGCATTATATATTGGATGTGTGAGCCATAAACAAGACATCATATCTGTAGTGACCCTTACCGAGATCACCTACTAAATAGAACTTAGACATGCAATTAACTTAATCAAACAGTAAACCAGAATTAAGCTGCGGAAACAATAAACATTAATACAATCCCAAGAAAAGGAATTTGCAAATATCCAAATAGTTATACAACCAAATCAAATACTGTAATAACCCAATACAAAAGATAGAACCCTAGGCAAAGCTCCAGCTGGCCAACCACTGCCTAGCCCCTCTTGGATCCACCCGCCTCATCCAATCGCAAACCTGCCCCATGGAATAGGGTGTCCAGATACACAGAGTACGAGACGTGAGCATAAAAACGCTCAACACGAGAGTATGAGTATACATGAATGCAAGTGTACCGCCTACTGACTAGAGGTCAAGAATCAGATAACAAAGACAGACCGGACCCTGGTATGTAGCACGATGTTCCTTCGCTTCAGGAGGTGGCTCACACACCTAAATACTAGTGGATACGCCGGACCCAAATTGACAGAATTCCAACCACTAACAGGATAGGGTAAAACCCTACTAACTGATATCTCAAAAGAGATAGCTCAAGATGCAAATGTATGCAGCATAAAATTATGTCATATAAATCATGCAGTCACATAATACATGCATACTCAGTCAAGATATCTCGAAAAGTACTTTCGTACCTCAAATACCAGACAAGCTCTACCAGGTCTAAGTCCACGCCTAATATCCGCACTACACAGCGAAATGATACTAATATAATTAAAGTGCTCTAAAAGCCTTAACTAAGCTATTTCATACTCCTAAAAATTTTTAGGAAGCAAAAGCTATACCTGCGTCTGTCGTTAGCACGTTGCTGTCGCTTGCCTTAAAACTAGGCCACAGCTCCGCTACGACGTCTGGATCGCTAAGCCACTTTCAGATTCCCAATGGGACACCTAGAATGCCCTAGATATAAGCTGGAAGACCAAGGAATCGAGAGAAGAGAGGTGAAAGGTGTGCCTGGAAATGAATCTCGGCACCTCTATTTATAGACATCGAACGGAACGTCCGTTCCTCCATCGTTGCGTCCGTTCTACCTTCGTTGCGTCCGTTCGCCATCGTTGCGTCCGAACGTCACATCATGTGCATAATCAGTGATGCATTCTTGCTGGCACGAATGTTGCGTCCGATCCTAGGACGTTGCGTTCTTTCCACCTGACCCTCCGGACCATTTCTAATCATTCTGGGTCCAATTCCGGACCCCGCTAATCCATTAGAAGTCCCCTTAATCATGTTTAATCTAAACTAACATGATTATTGGATTAATTAACAATTACTCACTAAATCTGGGTACGGGCTACTACATTCTCCCCCACTTAAGATATTTCATCCTCGAAATCAGATCTTAAGTACTGAAAGTATAAACAATATGCAGAACATTCTTTATTCAAATTAAACATTTTCAAAGTTCACAACCGAATACAACAGGGAAATAAAATCAAAATAACTCAGGATGTTCCGAACGCAACCTGCTCTCGAGCTCCCAAGTGGCTTCTCAGTTCCTCGACGCTGCCACTGAACTAAAACCAGAGTAATGAATTTATTCCGCAAGACCTTATCCTTATGATCCAGGATACGAATAGGTCTCTAAATGTAGGTCAAATACGTATCCACCTGAACTTCAGACGGCTGCATAATGTGAG
The DNA here is from genome assembly GCF_033568475.1 of Henckelia pumila. Classification (NCBI taxonomy): domain Eukaryota; kingdom Viridiplantae; phylum Streptophyta; class Magnoliopsida; order Lamiales; family Gesneriaceae; genus Henckelia; species Henckelia pumila. The sequence goes on from NC_133121.1 coordinate 18,668,803, forward strand.
ACTGATCCGCCACATACCGTCGCAACAGAGATACGTGAAACACGTCGTGAATACTGGACAGATACGGTGGTAAGGCTAGCTGATATGCTAAATCGTCAATGCTCTCTAAGATCTCAAACGGACCGATAAATATGGGAGACAACTTGCCCTTGAGGCCAAATCTGAGAATCCTGCGGAAATGTGAAACTCTCAGAAACACTTTCTCCCCAACATCGAACTGCAAAGGCCTATGCTTAGTATTAGCATAGCTGGCGTGATATTCCTGTGCAGTCTTAATCCGTTTCTTGATCTGATCAACAATATCTGCTACCTGCTGGATTAACTCCGGTCCCTCAGCATGTCTCTCCCCACTTCTTCCCAAAAGAGTGGAGTGCGACAACGTCATCCGTACAACGCCTCAAATGGTGCCATCCCAATGCTACGGTGATAGCTGTTGTTATACGCGAACTCAATCAATGGAAAATGATCTTTCCAGGCTGAACCAAAATCCATAAAGCACGCTCGAATAATATCCTCCAAAGTACGGATAGTGCGCTCTGACTGACCATCTGTCTCCGAATGATAGGCGGTACTCAAACTGAGAGTAGTGCCCATCGCACGCTGAACACTCCCCCAGAATCTATAAGTAAACCTGGGGTCTCGATCGCTGACAATGCTCACAGGCACTCCATGAAGTCGAACGATCTCCTGAATGTACAACCGAGTCATACGATCCACATTGTACTCTCGGCTATAGGAAATGAAATGAGCTGACTTGGTGAGTCGGTCCACCACAACCCAGATAGCATCACAGTTCCTCGAGGTACCGGCAAATGGGTCACAAAATCCATCGTGATAAAATCTCATTTCCACTCAGGAATAGGCAGACTGTGAAGAAAACCTCCAGGTCGTCGGTACTCTGCCTTGACCTGCTAACAGACCAAGCATTTTGAAACTTACTGATACACACTGCGTTTCATTCCCTTCCACCAAAACCGAGTACGTAGATCTTTGTACATCTTGTTGCTCCCTGGATGAATACTCAACTTAGTGTGATGTGCCTGAGACAAAATTTCCTCTCGCAACTCCTCATCCTCCAGGATCACAAGCCTATCAGAAAAACACAGGAAACCATCTGACTGATAGTGAAATCCAGACGTGCTACCCTCGTTGGCTAGACGAGCCAAATGCTGGGTCTTCGAATCAGACATCTGAGCATCCCGAATTTGCGAATAAAAAGCTGGCTCAGATAAAACCGAAAACATCTGGATACTCTGCATACCTTTCTTGTGCTTGAAGGTATACCCTGAAGAATAACAATCTCCAATCGCACTAGACATCGAACAAGTCTGAAGTGCGGATAGTCGCACCTTGCAACTCAAGGCATCAGCAGTGAGATTAGCAGCTCCCGGATGATACTTAATTTTGCAATCATAGTCTATCAGCAAGTCCATCCAACGCCTCTGCCTCATGTTCAACTACGCCTGAGTGAAAAATACTTGAGACTCTTGTGATCGGTGAAGATCTCAAATTTCTCGCCATACAGATAATGACGCCAGATCTTCAAAGCGAACACAATGGCTGCCAACTCCAAATCATGAACTGGATAATTGTATTCGTGCAACTTAAACTGTCTAGAAGCGTATGCGATCACATGCCCATTCTAAGTCAGAACACAACCTAACCCTTGAAGTGAAGCATCTGTGTAAACCACATACCCTCCAGATCCTGACGGTAATGCCAAAACCGGTGCAGAAGTTAACCGTCGTCGAAGTTCACAAAAATTATCCTCACACTCTGAGGACCACTTGAAATCAACACCCTTGCGGGTAAGCTGCGTCAATGGTCGAGCTAGCTGAGAGAAAATCAAAATGAAGCGACGATAATAACCTGCTAGACCCAGAAAACTACGGATCTCAACAACCGTCATCGGACGCGACCAATTAAGCACAACCTCAATCTTGCTCGGATCAACATAAATCCCCTCCCTGGATATGATATGGCCAAGAAAGACCACTCGATCCATCTTGAACTCACACTTACGCAGTTTGGCGTACAACTGCTCATTCCGAAGAGTCTGCAGTACCAACCTCAAGTGATAAACATCCTCGTCCGCATTACGCGAATACACCAGAATGTCGTCAATGAATACCACGACAAACTTGTCCAAATACTCCCTGAAGACATGGTTCATCAGATCCATAAATATAGCTGGTGCATTTGTAAATCCAAGCGACATCACTAGAAACTCGTAATGCCCATAGCGAGTACGGAATGCAGTCTTGGCTATGTCCTGATCTCGGACTCTCATCTGATGATACCCAGATCTCAAGTCAATCTTTGAGTAAACCGAAGTACCCTGCAGCTGATCAAACAAGTCATCAATACGAGGCAAAGGATACTTGTTCTTCACAGTAACCCGATTCAGCTGCCGATAGTCAATGCACAACCGCATAGACCCATCCTTCTTCTTCACAAAGAGTACAGGAGCTTCCCAAGGAGATACACTAGGACGAATGTACCCCTTGTCCAAAAGATCATGTAACTGATTCTTCAACTCTCGCATCTCTGACGGAGCCAGACGATACGGTGCTCGAGATATAGGAGAAGTACCTGACATCAACTCTATGTCAAACTCGACTTCCCTAATAGGAGGAAAACCCGGAATCTCATCTGAAAATACATCTGGGAATTCATCCACAACCGGAATACTCTTTATCCCAACGCTCTTAGCGGACAAATCAACTGCATAGATGAGGTAATCTTCCCCGCCAGACTCTAGAGCTCGACAGGCTCTCAAAGCTGATACCAATGGCATCGGGGGTCGCGCTCCCTCACCATAGAAAAACCAGCTATCACTCCCATCCGGATGAAAGCGTACTATTCTCTGATAGCAGTCCACTGAATCTAGATAGGTAGTTAGCATGTCTATCCCCAAAATACAATCAAAATCATCCATCGCAAGAACCATGAGATTCGATAACAGAATGTTCCCTTCAAACTCTAAAGGGCAACCCATCACTAGACGCTTAGCCAAAGCAGATTGACCCGTCGGAGTAGAAACAGAAACTACCACGTCTAGTGCAATGCATGGTAACTTATGCTTCTTAACAAAATATGCAGAAATGAAGGAATGAGATGCACCAGTGTCAATAAGTACAAGAGCAGGTATGCCATATAAAAGAAATGTACCTCCGATGACCTTCTCATTCTCCTCCACTGTCTGATCGTGCCTCAATGAAAACACCTGGCCAGAAGCCCGCGGCTTCAAGTGAGAACTCCCAGCAGGCTATCCCTACGACCTCTACTGAACGGAGGCCTGAGAACCCGATCCCGAACCAGAACCAGAACCGCTCCCCCAAATAGTGGACAATCCCTCTGGAGATGACCAACCTCTCCACAACGGAAAAATGCTCCAGAAGCTTTACGGAATCTGTCGGTCGGATGGTTCTTCCCGCAATGGTCGCACTTCTCCTTCTTTCCAAAATGAACAACACCAGCGAAACCAGAGGAAAAAGAAGTAGATCCAGACTTCTTGAAAGACTGAGCACGGGAACCCAAAGAACTCGTAGGCCTAGACTGAGAGAAAGACTTGTTACGCCGAATGCTATCCTCCACCTGGTGACAACGGCTCACCAAATCCTCGTAGGTCATATCATCACCGACAACCACACGGTTATGAATCTCTGGGTTAAGACCCTGAAGGAACAGATTGTACTTCATCTCGGAACTATCAGCAATCTCGGGGCAATAGGACAATAGATCAAAGAACTTCTGCTGATATTCCTCAACAGACATAGATCCCCGACGCAGACTCAATAACTCACTCGCCTTCGTCTGACGGAATACAAGAGGAAAATACAGCTTCTGAAAAGCTGTGCGGAACTCAGCCCAAGTGGAAAATCCTCTCGCCGCAATGAATGGTGCAGAATTAAACCTCCACCACTTACGGGCTCGCCCATCCAGAAGATAACCAAGCGTCTCCATATTCTGCTCCTCAGTACAGTGGAATGTCTGAAAAGTTGTCTCCATGCAATCTAGCCAGTTCTCCGCATATTCCGGAGTCTCGCCTCCAATCAAGGTCTTAGGACCCATCCGAAAGAATCAGCGCATACTGAAACGGTTCTCATCATGACGACGATGATGGCGTTCTCGATGACGCTCCCGATCGTCATTGCCCCAACGTCCTCCTATACTGCCATGGCTACTCTGATCACCGTGATCTGCCATCTACAAAATTACCTTACGGTTATCTTATGCAGAATCTAAATCCCAAGAATACTATGCATGCTCTGATACCATAAATTTAGTGACCCTTACCGAGATCACCTACTAAACAGAACTTAGGCATGCAATTAACTTAATCAAACAGTAAACCAGAATTAAGCTGCGGAAACAATAAACATTAATACAATCCCAAGAAAAAAAATCTGCAAATATCCAAATAGTTATACAACCAAATCGAATATTATATTAACCCAATACAAAAGATAGAACCCTAGGCGAAGCTCCAGCTGGCCAACCACTGCCTAGCCCCTCTTGGATCCACCCGCCTCATCCAATCGCAAACCTGCCCCATGGAATAGGGTGTCCAGATACACAGAGTATGAGACGTGAGCATAAAAATACTCAGCACGAGAATATGATTATACATGAATGCAAGTGTACCGCCTACTGACTAGAGGTCAAGAATCAGATAACAAAGACAGATCGGGCCCTGGTATGTAGCACATTGTGCCGTCGCTTCAGGAGGTGGCTCACATATCGAAATACTAGTGGATACACCGGACCCAAATCGATGGAAGTCCAACCACTAACAGGATAAGTTAAAACCCTACTAATAGACATCTCAAAAGGGATAGCTCAAGATGCAAATGTATGCAGCATAAAATCATGTCATGTAAATCATGCATTCACATAATAAATGCATACTCAGTCAGGATATCTCGAACAGTACTTTTGTACCTCAAATACCAGGCAAGCTCTACCAGGTCTAAGTCCACGCCTAATATCCGCACTACACAGCAAAATGATACTAATATAATTAAAGTGCTCTAAAAGCCTTAACTAAGCTATTGCATACTCCTAAATATTTTTAGGAAGCAAAAGCTATACCTGCGTCCGTCGTTAGCCCGTTGTTGTCGCTTGCCTCAAAATTAGGCCACAGCTCCGCTACGACGCCTGGATCGCTATGCCACTTCCGGATTCCCAATGGGACGCCTAGAATGCCACAGAACTAAGCTGGAAGACCAAGGAATCGAGAGAATAGAGGTGAAAGGTGTGCCTGAAAATGAATCTTGACACCTCTATTTATAGACATCGAACGGAATGTCCGTTTCTCCATCTTTGCGTCCGTTCTACCTTCGTTGCGTCTGTTCGCCATCGTTGCGTCTGAACGTCACATCATGTGCGTAAGCAGTGACGCATTCTTGCTGGCACGAACGTTGCGTCCGTTCCACCTGACCCTCTGGACCATTTCTGATCATTCTGGGTCCAATTCCGGACTCTGCTAATCCATTAAAAGTCCCCTTAATTATGTTTAATCTAAACTAACATGGTATGGGCTACTACAATATCTTAATGGATAAGACCGATATCTGATCTCCGGTGGAAACATATAAAAAAAAAAAAAAAAAAAAAAAAAAAAAAGAAGAAGAAGAAGAGAATGATCTTCGATGGAGACATCTTCATCATAATAAATGATAAGATTAATCTCTGTAAGGTGATATGTCACATCACCAGTAGCAAGTCACACTCTCTTCTCAATTAATAAGCCTAACAACCCGACCTATTTGACACCCAAGTATGTTCAACTCCTCTTCTGAAGTAACCGTCGTTAAGTATTGAGTTGTGCTCTGGTAGTGTAATGACATAAAGTTGTATTATTAAATACTATACATAGATTTCAGAATTTGTCCTAATGATAAATACTTGGTTTTAAAAATTTTGAAATTTAAATATTAAATAAAATATTTTATTTATTTTAAATTGGTGTCTTCTATATATATTTTATGAATATAACCAGAGGCGGATCCAGGATATCAAGTTCGAGTGGGCCGTCTATTAGGTGACGACAGTGTGTGAAACTACAATTTTCATTAAGGGTTGCCAATTTTGCTCTTCAAACTTGTGGTACATGCATTAGTTTCATAAAAATTTGTACTGAGTGTAAAAAATATTTAAAATATTGAGAATCAAATTACACAACGCTTGTGTCGTGTAAAAAGATGAATCTCAAGGACCACGTAAATCCGTCACTACTAGATAAATCACATTTTAACTTAATAAAACTTATAAACTTTTTCGTGTCATTTATATTTTATTTTAAAATGTTAATTTAAAGTCCAGAAAATAATTTTTACTAATTTTGTAGATAATTTTGAGTATGAAAAAATTTAATGAAAATAAAATTAAAAAGTTGGATTTGGTTTTGCAAGAGATTTTAACGCTTATCAATAAACCAAAAGACAAAAGTTAAGTAAAAGTTAAGTAATTTAATAATAGAGAATGAAATTAGTTCAATTAAAAAATGTTATGTGTAGAACTATTAAGTATTAACCCAATGGAGACCGATATTTAAAAATTTAAAAACAAAATTGAGAATAGAAATGAAAGTTGAGGGAATCGAACAAGAAACCTATTGAAAAAAAATTCTGAATTTCTTGCCACCCAAGCTACGTTACCATTAACTTAAATTTACAACTAATATATTTATATTAAGAAAAACATTTATAATAAAAAATAGGACTTCTAAAAATTTTCAGCCCCTCAGGTCTATACATAGATCCGCCCCTGAATATAACATAACACACATTGGGGAAAAGTATCTACTTGTATATGTGATATATATTATATTATAATAAAAATGGGTAGGGTTAGGGATGACAATTTTCTTCGAACCTGATGGAGAATCCGATATCCGACTTGAATGGAGGGTATGGAGGGATTTTTGGACTCGATTAAACAAATGAGTAATTGGGTATGGGGAATTTCGGGGTTGGGGATGGAGGCGTATGTAGTTACATCCTACTCATATCCGACCTAAATACTTGATTAAATATATGTATATATATATATATATGTATTCACATTTATGTTAAATAAATATTAATTTTAATTTACTTTTGTTGTATATATGATGGTAGTTAGATTAAACAAAGAAAATTATTAGTATAAAGCAAGTGTTATTTTTGTAGGATAAGGTATTGAAATAAATTGTTTATAATATTTTATTATTTCTTATATGATATTTAGTTTGTTATTTTTTTATCTTTAATTTTTTTTATTATTGTTAAGAATTTGGCAAAAAAGCATAATTTTATCAAAATAATTCAAATTTGAAAAAAAAATACAATTTTAGGTGGTAAGTGGCTATTGGGGGTAGAGTATGCATGGATATCCGATCCTCTGATGGATATGGATATTGATGAAAGTTGAATATCCGACGGAGATCGGGATGGATATAGGGTGGATACAATAAATGAAGCTGGAGACAGAGGCATGAATCTACCCGAACCCGACTCATTGTCATCCCTAAGTAGGGTTCTTGCTTGGATTGTGGTTGTGTACGTAGTAACCCAAGCTCAAATCTACTATCAATCACTTATTAAGCATGTAACTGACTGTGTACTTAAAAAACATAATCAGAGTTCAAGATTTAATAAGAGAAAACAATATTTGAAAACCAATTAAATAATTATACATCCCAATCAAGATTATAACCATAATCCGAAATAAGACATAATAATCTCAAATAAAACGAATTATAACCTCCGCTTCTAGGATCTGATTACCAACTGATCTTCGTCCCATCACGTGGGAAAACCTGCAAATTGTCCCATAAAAAAGGTGTCTATGATAAAAAAAAAAAAAAAAAAAAAAAAATAGGGGTAAGAAACAAGTATAAATTAAACCTTATATTTGTATGCATGAGACATCAGACATGAACTAGGTACTAGGTAATAAACTAGATCATCATGATCAGTATGGAAGCATCGACATTTAGTTGTTACGTATTGATGTCGCCAACACATCCATAACAGTACGTGTACCTAGAATGTCCTAGAGCCTAGTTGACCGATCAGCCACTATGATTCTTGATGCCCGTTCATCCATGACAGAAAAGGGCTGAGCAACCCCATACCATAATGATATCTCAAGGATACTGGCACAATATGATAATGTAATGCATCATAATATAACACTTGAGATAATATGCATGTAACATAATCATATGACAGATAAATGCACGCATAAGTGTTTATATTACGATGACCATCTTAGTCAGTAGTACATTACACACGTCTATTACATGCATGTGAGTCATATACTTTAACCCTGCACAACATAACCAAAACACTAGTATTAATATCTCATTATACTATCACCTATCCCAAGTTATAACTATGGCTTACGTATATATTCGTACGTCGTCAGCCCCTTAGGAAAGATATCCAGTAGTTGGTTCTACTACCACTCCTAGAAGCAGTTTGGAACTAAACTGACCCAAATATCGGGATTAGAAAACACATACTGAAACTACGAGAAAACTCTTCAAATTCATGTCGCAAAATAAATCTCGAGTTCTCTATTTATAGGCTTAAGTTCAGACAAACCGAACCTAATTTGGAAGGTCTGAACTTTGCATGTTATGAATTCTCAATATCATTTTGACACCTTAGTGGACGGCTGTCTTCGGAGATCCAAACTGCTACGTGACAATACACTTTTGACACCTAAGTCATCTTGTTGGCCATGCATATTCGGTAGTCCGAACATCGGACATGATACTTAATTACTTTGGTTTGCTTAATTAATAACCTCTTACCTATGTTTTAATATTCAGATACTCAAAATGGAATTCGGGTGTGAGATGTCAGTGATCAGGGTCTAGGAACAGAGGTTGACATTTTTTTTTTTTTTGGAATATTGTTCCGTCTTAAATTGGATTATGATTATTTCGATTGAGTTATATAATTATTTCATGGGTTTTCAATTTTTTCAACTATTAAGTCTAGAGGTGTTCAAATTTTTCGGATAAAACTGAAACAATCGTAAATCCACACCGAAAAAAATCAAACACCGAGCCGAACCGAAAACATGATTTTGTAATTCAGATATAAATGTTAAAACCGAAGTTTATTTGGTTCGAAATTTCATTAAATTAATAATTTTATTTATAATATATATTTTATGAGATGATATTTAGTGAATGAAGAATCATTTTGAATAATTTTGAGATGATAATATATATTTGTTGTTTATTTAATTCATTTAAACTTTATATTTAAAGACTTCACTGAGAAATCATGTAAAAATATAACATGTTATATTTTAAAATATATTTATATTATTAAGTTAAATAGTTGTAATCAAAACAGGAATAATCGAACCGTTTTGGTTGAAAAATCAAACCAAACCGAATATGGGTGGTCCTGAGATATATTAGGCCCAAGGCGAATAAAAAAATTCATCATTTCATTAATTTGAACATAATATATATATATATATATATATATATATATATATATATAGATATAGATATAGATAGATATATATATAAGGCAATCGAATATTATAGTCAAAATTAAATAAACGATACTATTTAATTAAAAAAGTTACATATCACAAACGTTTTACATAATTTTTCAAAATAACTTATTCAACAACCAATAATATTTAAAATGCACAGCTTCTAGCATTTTTTTTGAAGCATAGTCATCATTTTTTTGACATTTTACGTACGATGAATAGTTGTGCAAGAATAAAACTATGTTAATTTAAACCATATACAATATAAAAATAATACTAAATAATGAACTCGAAAACGAACAAAAATAAACATATATAAGAGAATAATAAATTAGTATAATATGAATTAATAAAAGAACAATGCAACAATCAATTAGCAATTAGTAAATGAATAACATGGAAAAAAATGTTACCTTTTAGTAAAATTGCACAATTTTAAAGTTGCAATCTGAGTAATTATAATGGTTTAATTGTATAATAAGTAAGAAAAAATTAACGATATGCTTACCTATATATGAACTGTTGAATCCGACATTTTGGTGATAACAAACAACAACTCATTGTATAGGAATGTGCTGCCAATCTTTTGTATTTCAGGAATCTACTACAACTCCTACCGCAACCGTCTAAACCCTTCAAGTTATCTACCGGAAGCTTGTCAACCGCCTTTGTCTCTCGATCGGTTGCAGTCACAAGCCTATCGACTGGTTATTCAAACCAACAGAGGATAAATCTATCTACCGGTAGAAATTCAACTGCTTATCAAGATATCTCAAGACAAATACTTGAGACAAGACGTTCATTGCAAGATCTTTTATCAAAAGCAGAACCGGCGTATCAGAAGATCTGTTGACTCTTGCATCGAGACAACAGGTTGCACTAAAATGGCAAAAACGCAGAATGGCTACAGATAAAGCATTCGACCGTTTATACCAGTTTTGGACTCTGGAAGTTGTCTGCATTTAAAGAAGTGTACGATCTTCATGCAGAATTATCAATGCATTTATGAAGCATTAAATGTGCATTCAATGCAGCATCAGAACGTTCAAAATAAAGACGTTGATGATTGACCTATATAAAGGAAAGATTGCTCAAGAAGTAAAAAGAAGACAAGCAACACGAAAAATCTCAATCAACTCAATCACTTGAATACTATCAGAAGTCCTCATCTGATATACTGAAGCAATACTTGAGCACACTTACAAGATCATTCACTTGCTGCTCAAATAAACTCTCGCCTACAGTTTACATATCTGATCTTCAAGGATCATCCTAGGGTTTCCAAGCTTCTCGACCGCTTTGCAGTTTGAGAAGCTCAACCGGACTGTACTCATTATTGAAGAGACTTGAAGCTACTCTGAAAGCTTCCACCAGTCTGATAAGAACTGAAAATCTTATCTGTGTAAATCTAGGAGTTTTGGATTAGGCATTGGATAAGTCCTAAGTCTGAAGTGGGTGTATTGCAAGACGTTGTAATAACCAAAGTCTTCTAGTGAATTCCTTCCTGAGTGGAAGAAGGGGAGACGTAGAAGGATTAAGCCTTCGAACTTCCATAAATCATGCCTTAGTCTTTACTGCTATTTATCTTACATATTGCTCATACATCGTGTTATAAACTTTGCATCACTAAAACCTCTGAACTATTTCCGCACTATTTAAGTTGTTCAAACCGTTTTAGAAGTTGAGAAAACAGATTAAGTGAACTAAACTTCACTTGATCATTTTGAAAAGAAAGAAGAAAAGTTTCAGAGTGTATTCACCCCCCCCCCCCCCTCTACCCTCTGTTGATTAATGAGCGTGTCAAGAACTTCAAATCCAAGAGTCCTACCGCCGCCGATGACTTTGTGATTTTGACTGGACTACAGAATAGTCTACGTCAAATCACTCAACTACTTCAGCACTTCCAAGCTATTAACAACGTAAAGACGACAGCCTCAGCAGCTTGTCTACAGGCTTATGGACTGGAAGCACAGGTGATGATGAAGACTTTTCTTACCCAAGATCAGGGTGAAGAAGACGTCTCTGCTATTACTCTTTCAGATGGGATTCTGACCGGTCTCATCACTGCTGACCTGTTTCAGTCATCCGCTCTAGGATCGATTGTGGGAGCATCTTCATCGGTCGACCCCGCCTCAACCGCAGTCCAAGCAGTAATTCAACCGGAAGCAGCTGTGACTGCTCACTCATCTCCAGCGGCGACCGCTCACACCTCTCCCAGTCGTCCACAAGATTCTTTCGAAGTGATTGAACAAGAAATTCCTGTCGCCTCTGTGACAGAGGCTCCTTGCAGCAGTGAAGCAGTAGTGCCCCCAACAGAGATACCAAGCACTATTGTATCACTTGCACCTCCAGAACAGCCAGTGACTGATGCTGACCCAGCACTTCAACCGTCTCCATCTACTGAAAAGTTTGTGGAAGATCTCCTAATGGATGAACCGAGTGCTGATCCTGCTACTCCACCAACCATCTTGGCTGCAGTCGAGACTCCTACATCTCCAACTGTACCACTATTGGAAGGTCCATCAGCTAGCTCACCAGCCAGATCACCAGCACCACATCATCTTGAGTCTGGCCCGGTTTCACCAAGGAATGACACACAGAGTCAAATGCTTCAGACTGATGACTCATTAATTGAAGCCATGGCCGCAGCTCTGGATCACACTTTGATAAATAGGCTTCATGAGCTCATGCAAACAGTTCGATCCTTTTCACAAGACATCACAAACTCATCCTTATCGGTTGACAATTCACGCCAGACGATGATTCGGCATTTTGAGACCGTGTCTCGAGACCTTGCTCATCTGTCCAAAGAGATCACTGCCCATCATCGCACTCAAATCAAAACGCTCTCTACCGTCTCCGAACAAGTTGTCAGATCCGAAAACCGCCTTCATAGGCAGTTGAATGATCGGATGGACACTATACAAGCTACTCTACTTGCTCAACTAGATGCAAAAATTGATACTATGCAAGCCTGCCTTGACACTCAACTCACTGAGATCATCCTTCGACTCAACCAAGGTGATGCCAAAAATGGGGAAGAAGAGCAACGAAGAGCAGCAGAGGAAAGAAGACGTGAGGAAGAAGCCGACAGAAGAAGAAGAGAAGGCGATAGGTCAGGAGGAGCCAGTTGGTTCAAAAGATGAACAACTTGTGTCTTCTTTACTTATCGCAGCTGTATTTTTTTTTCGTTTTTCTTCAGTAGGTGTAATAAGAATGCTTATTGTAATTAATGAAATTCATTCTCTCAATGAAGTTCATTTTAATGCTTTCATATTGTTCTTAGAGCACTTAAGTTTTGTCATCACCAAAAAGGGGGAAATTGTTGAATCCAACATTTTGGTGATAACAAACAACAACTCATTGTATAGGAATGTGCTGCCAATATTTTGTATTTCAGGAATCTACTACAACTCCTACCGCAACCGTCTAAACCCTTCAAGTTATCTACCGGAAGCTTGTCAACCGCCTTTGTCTCTCGACCGGTTGCAGTCACAAGCCTATCGACTGGTTATTCAAACCAGCAGAGGATAAATCTATCTACCGGTAGAAAGTCAACTGCTTATCAAAATATCTCAAGACAAATACTTGAGACAAGACGTTCATTGAAAGATCTTTTATCAAAAGCAGAACCGGCGTATCAGAAGATCTGTTGACTCTTGCATCGAGACAACAGGTTGCACTAAAATGGCAAAAACGCAGAATGGCTACAGATAAAGCATTCGACCGTTTATACCAGTTTTGGACTCTGGAAGTTGTCTGCATTTAAAGAAGTGTACGATCTTCATGCAGAATCATCAATGCATTTATGAAGCATTAAATGTGCATTCAATGCAGCATCAGAACGTTCAAAATAAAGACGTTGATGATTGACCTATATAAAGGAAAGATTGCTCAAGAAGTAAAAAGAAGACAAGCAACACGAAAAATCTCAATCAACTCAATCACTTGAATACTATCAGAAGTCCTCATCTGATATACTGAAGCAATACTTGAGCACACTTACAAGATCATTCACTTGCTGCTCAAATAAACCCTCACCTACAGTTTACATATCTGATCTTCAAGGATCATCCTAGGGTTTCCAAGCTTCTCGACCGCTCTGCAGTTTGAGAAGCTCAACCGGACTGTACTCATTATTGAAGAGACTTGAAGCTACTCTGAAAGCTTCCACCAGTCTGATAAGAACTGAGAATCTTATCTGTGTAAATCTAGGAGTTTCGGATTAGGCATTGGATAAGTTCTAAGTCTGAAGTTGGTGTATTGCAAGACGTCGTAATAACCAAAGTTTTCTAGTGAATTCCTTCCTAAGTGGAAGAAGGGGAGACGTAGAAGGATTAAGCCTTCGAACTTCCATAAATCGTGCCTTAGTCTTTACTGCTATTTATCTTACATATTGCTCATACATCGTGTTATAAACTTTGCATCACTAAAACCTCTGAACTATTTCCGCACTATTTAAGTTGTTCAAACCGTTTTAGAAGTTGAGAAAACAGATTAAGTGAACTAAACTTCACTTGATCATTTTGAAAAGAAAGAAGAAAAGTTTCAGAGTGTATTCACCCCCCCTCTACCCTCTGTTGATTAATGAGCGTGTCAAGAACTTCAAATCCAAGAGTCCTACTGCCGCCGATGACTTTGTGATTTTGACTGGACTACAGAATAGTCTACGTCAAATCACTCAACTACTTCAGCACTTCCAAGCTCTTAAAAACGTAAAGACGACAGTCTCAGCAGCTTGTCTACAGGCTTATGGACTGGAAGCACAGGTGATGATGAAGACTTTTCTTACCCAAGATCAGGGTGAAGAAGACGTCTCTGCTATTACTCTTTCAGATGGGATTCTGACCGGTCTCATCACTGCTGACCTGTTTCAGTCATCCGCTCTAGGATCGATTGTGGGAGCATCTTCATCGGTCGACCCCGCCTCAACCGCAGTCCAAGCAGTAATTCAACCGGAAGCAGCTGTGACTGCTCACTCATCTCCAGCGGCGACCGCTCACACCTCTCCCAGTCGTCCACAAGATTCTTTCGAAGTGATTGAACAAGAAATTCCTGTCATCTCTGTGACAGAGGCTCCTTGCAGCAGTGAAGCAGTAGTGCCCCCAACAGAGATACCAAGCACTATTGTATCACTTGCACCTCCAGAACAGCCAGTGACTGATGCTGACCCAGCACTTCAACCGTCTCCATCTACTGAAAAGTTTGTGGAAGATCTCTTAATGGATGAACCGAGTGCTGATCCTGCTACTCCACCAACCATCTTGGCTGCAGTCGAGACTCCTACATCTCCAACTGTACCACTATTGGAAGGTCCATCAGCTAGCTCACCAGCCAGATCACCAGCACCACATCATCTTGAGTCTGGCCCGGTTTCACCAAGGAATGACACACAGAGTCAAATGCTTCAGACTGATGACTCATTAATTGAAGCCATGGCCGCAGCTCTGGATCACACTTTGATAAATAGGCTTCATGAGCTCATGCAAACAGTTCGATCCTTTTCACAAGACATCACAAACTCATCCTTATCGGTTGACAATTCACGCCAGACGATGATTCGGCATTTTGAGACCGTGTCTCGAGACCTTGCTCATCTGTCCAAAGATATCACTGCCCATCATCGCACTCAAATCAAAACGCTCTCTACCGTCTCCGAACAAGTTGTCAGATCCGAAAACCGCCTTCATAGGCAGTTGAATGATCGGATGGACACTATGCAAGCTACTCTACTTGCTCAACTAGATGCAAAAATTGATACTATGCAAGCCTGCCTTGGCACTCAACTCACTGAGATCATCCTTCGACTCAACCAAGGTGATGCCAAAAAGGGGGAAGAAGAGCAACGAAGAGCAGCAGAGGCAAGAAGACGTGAGGAAGAAGCCGACAGAAGAAGAAGAGAAGGCGATAGGTCAGGAGGAGCCAGTTGGTTCAAAAGATGAACAACTTGTCTCTTATTTACTTATCGCAGCTGTATTTTTTTTTCGTTTTTCTTCAGTAGGTGTAATAAGAATGCTTATTGTAATTAATGAAATTCATTATCTCAATGAAGTTCATTTTAATGCTTTCATATTGTTCTTGGAGCACTTAAGTTTTGTCATCACCAAAAAGGGGGAAATTGTTGAATCCAACATTTTGGTGATAACAAACAACAACTCATTGTATAGGAATGTGCTGCCAATATTTTGTATTTCAGGAATCTACTACAACTCCTACCGCAACCGTCTAAACCCTTCAAGTTATCTACCGGAAGCTTGTCAACCGCCTTTGTCTCTCGATCGGTTGCAGTCACAAGCCTATCGACTGGTTATTCAAACCAGCAGAGGATAAATCTATCTATCGGTAGAAAGTCAACTGCTTATCAAGATATCTCAAGACAAATACTTGAGACAAGACATTCATTGCAAGATCTTTTATCAAAAGCAGAACCGGCGTATCAGAAGATCTGTTGACTCTTGCATCGAGAAAACAGGTTGCACTAAAATGGCAAAAACACAGAATGGCTACAGATAAAGCATTCGACCGTTTATACCAGTTTTGGACTCTGGAAGTTGTCTGCATTTAAAGAAGTGTACGATCTTCATGTAGAATCATCAATGCATTTATGAAGCATTAAATGTGCATTCAATGCAGCATCAGAACGTTCAAAATAAAGACGTTGATGATTGACCTATATAAAGGGAAGATTGCTCAAGAAGTAAAAAGAAGACAAGCAACACGAAAAATCTCAATCAACTCAATCACTTGAATACTATCAGAAGTCCTCATCTGATATACTGAAGCAATACTTGAGCACACTTACAAGATCATTCACTTGCTGCTCAAATAAACCCTCACCTACAGTTTACATATCTGATCTTCAAGGATCATCCTAGGGTTTCCAAGCTTCTCGACCGCTCTGCAGTTTGAGAAGCTCAACCGGACTGTACTCATTATTGAAGAGACTTGAAGCTACTCTGAAAGCTTCCACCAGTCTGATAAGAACTGAGAATCTTATCTGTGTAAATCTAGGAGTTTCGGATTAGGCATTGGATAAGTCCTAAGTCTGAAGTGGGTGTATTGCAAGACGTCGTAATAACCAAAGTCTTCTAGTGAATTCCTTCCTAAGTGGAAGAAGGGGAGACGTAGAAGGATTAAGCCTTCGAACTTCCATAAATCGTGCCTTAGTCTTTACTGCTATTTATCTTACATATTGCTCATACATCGTGTTATAAACTTTGCATCACTAAAACCTCTGAACTATTTCCGCATTATTTAAGTTGTTCAAATCGTTTTAGAAGTTGAGAAAACAGATTAAGTGAACTAAACTTCACTTGATCATTTTGAAAAGAAAGAAGAAAAGTTTCAGAGTGTATTCACCCCCCCCCTCTACCCTCTGAACCGATCCCAACATGAACTAATGGAGGTTTCCGATATATTTTCGTATTTAGAGTAAATTGTTTGCAGGACCACAGGAGAAGAGAAGATGAAATAATAAAAAAAAATGGGTACGAGAGTTTGTGGTGATTTAATTGATAAGTAAAAGTTTTGCTTTAAAAACAAACAATCAATTTTTTTATTTTGTCATATAATTTTTTTATTAACTAAAATTATATAAATATTAATATAAATACTAATTTAAAAATAATTGAGGACCCGTCTCAAGGTGGTGTTCTGAGCGGTCGCCCGGCTCGTCCTATCTCAGGGCCGCCCCTGAAACCTAAGAAAAATGGTTCAGATATCGAATTATATGTTTATAAAACTGAAAAAAATCGAAATAAAAAAACCCGGAGACTGAATCGAACCTATCGATGAACATCCCTAATTTAAGTCTTGAACTAGATCTGATTGTGTTTTAATTATCAATTAATTGCATATTTAATAAGTAATTAACAGTAGATAAGAGTTGAGTCGTTAACGTTGAATAATTCGTACATTCTACTGCAGTAGTTACAATAGAATTTTAGTTCCTCAAAAAAATACAATAGTGTTGTGAAAAAGTAAAAATTTACGGTAAAAAGTAAAAACTCAAAAACTCAAAATTTATCAAATTCTACACTTTATAAAATTTTTCTCTCTTCACAATTGTGTTTTTCTACACAAATGGAGAGACCTATTTATAGATCTCAATTGGAGATTAGTCAAAAATTAATACATCATTAATTACATCATCACACACTAATTTTCAATATTTTACAACTCAATTTTCAACTTTCAACCTTCAACATTCAACAATAAATAATAATATATATTTATATATATTTTCAACACTCCCCCTTGTGATGATGATCATGATAGAATGACTATCTCCATTACGTGTTGTATACTGCCTCGTTAAAAACCTTACTAGGAAAAACCCATTGGGACAAAAACCATAGTAAGGAAAAAAGAGTGCAGCCACGTAAACTCCCCCTGATGTCAACATGAATGATTCTTCACATATTTCGTAGATTGCGCATCCCAATATTATAAATGTGTTTTCTGAATATCGCCGTGGGAAGTGCCTTTGTGAAGAGATCGGATGAGTTCTCACTTGATTGAATGTAACAGATATCAATATCTTTATTCTTCTCCAGCTCTTGAGTGTATGCAAAGAATTTAGGAGGAATATGTTTAGTTCTGTCACTTTTGATGTATCCTTCTTTCATTTGGGCAACACATGCGGCATTATCTTCATACAGTGTGATTGGATTCTTGTCCACTGATAATCCGCTAGAAGTTTGGATATGCCGAGTCATTGATTTAAGCCAGACACATTCACGGCTTGCTTCATGTAGTGTAATAATCTCGGCATGATTTGATGAAGTTGTAACAAGTGTTTGTTTCTGTGATCGCCAAGAGATTGCAGTGCCTCCACGAGTAAATACATATCCGGTTTGGGAACGTGCCTTAAGTGGATCAGATAAGTATCCAGCATCAGCATAACCAATTATTCTCTGATTTGTATCTTTTGGATACAAAAGTCCCAAATCCGTCGTTTCTCGTAAATAACGGAATATATGTTTAATTCCGTTCCAGTGCCTCTTCGTTGGACATGAACTGAATCTTGCCAATAAATTTACTGCAAAAGATATGTCTGGCCTAGTGCAATTTGCAAGATACATAAGGGCACCAATGGCACTTAGATATGGTACTTCAGGACCAAGAACAACTTCATCATCTTCACATGGACGAAATGGATCCTTTTCTATATTCAATGATCTGAAAACCATTGGAGTACTTAAAGGATTTGATTGATCCATATTGAAACGTTTAAGGACCTTCTCTGTATAATTAGACTGGTGAACAAAAATTCCACATTCTTTTTGTTCAATTTGTAAACCAAGACAATACTTGGTTTTTCCAAGGTCTTTCATTTCAAATTCTTCCTTCAAGTATAACATCACTTCTTGAATTTCTTTATTCGTTCCAATGATGTTTAAATCATCAACATATACAGCAATAATCACGCATCCCGATGTTGTTTTCTTGATGAAAACACAAGGGCATATTGGATCATTTACATATCCCTTTTTCATCAAGTGTTCACTTAGCCGATTATACCACATTCGGCCGGATTGCTTTAACCCATACAATGATCTTTGTAATTTCACAGAATAAAATTCTCTGGGTTCTGAACTTTGTGCTTCTAGCATCTTAAATCCTTCAGGGATTTTCATGTATATATCACTATCAAGTGATCCGTATAAATAAGCTGTAACAACATCCATTAGACGCATGTCCAAGTTTTCAGACACTGCTAAACTGATCAAATACCGAAACGTAATTGCATCCATAACAGAAGAATATGTTTCTTCATAATCAATTCCAGGTCTTTGAGAAAAACCTTGTGCAACAAGTCGAGCTTTATATCTCACTATTTCATTTTTCTCATTTCTCTTTCGAATAAAAACCCATTTGTACCCAACAGGTTTAACACCTTTAGGTGTAAGGACTATAGGTCCAAAAACACTACGTTTATTTAGCGAATTTAATTCAACCTGGATGGCATCTTTCCATTTTGACCAATCCTTTCGAGTTTTGCATTCACCAAAAGATTTTGGTTCATTATCTTCATTTACGATGTCACATGCCACATTGTACGAAAATATCTCATCAATATCTTGTACATTCTTTCGGTTCCATATTTTTCCAGTATTAATATAATTGATAGAGATTTCATGATTCTCGTCAGTTTTTGGTTCTGACAAAATATTTTCATCATCGTGTGTTTCTTTTGGAACACCATTTTCTATTTTCTGATCATCATTTTTCTCTATGTATTTTCTTTTCCGAGGATTTTTATCCTTTGAACCGATTGGCCTTCCACGCTTCAGGCGTTTTATGACATCATGAATGTCTTCATTTTGTTTCTTTGGAATTTCAACTCGAGCAGGGGCATTTACAGCAGGTATATATGATTTTGTTACCCCTTTTGTGTCTGCAAATGCATCTGGCATTTGATTTGTTATTCTTTGCAAATGCACAATTTACTGTACATCTTTATCACATTGTTTAGTTCTAGGATCCAAATGTAATAATGATGGTACATACCATGTGATTTCTTTTTCGATGTGTTTCTTTTCTCCCCCTAACATTGGGAAGTTATTTTCATCAAAATGACAATCAGCAAACCGTGCTGTAAACACATCGCCTGTCTGAGCCTCAAGATATCTAATGATTGATGGACTATCATAGCCGATATAAATATCATTCTTTCTTTGAGGTCCCATTTTTGTTCTTTGAGGTGGTGCAATAGGCACATATACCATACATCCAAAAATTCTCAAATGAGAAATATCTGGTTCTTTGCCAAATACAAGCTGCAATGGGGAGTGTTTATGATATGCACTTGGCCTGATGCGAATCAATGCAGCAGCATGTAAAATTGCATGTCCCCATATAGAAATAGGGAGTTTCGTTCTCATAATCATTAGTCTAGCAATCAACTGTAGACGTTTAATCAATGATTCAGCTAATCCATTTTGTGTATGAACATGAGCTACAGGATGTTCAACAGTAATTCCCATCGACATACAATAGTCGTTAAAAGTCTGGGAAGTAAATTCTCCAGCATTATCAAGTCTTATTTTCTTGATCGTATATTCGGGAAATTGATTCCGCAATTTTATTATTTGAGCCATCAATTTTGCAAATGTCACATTCCGAGTGGACAATAAACATACATGTGACCATCTGCTAGAGGCATCGATCAATACCATAAAGTATCGAAATGGTCCACATGGTGGATGAATTGGCCCACAAATATCACCTTGAATACGTTCAAGAAATATGGGTGATTCCTTTTGGATTTTAGCTGGTGATGGTCTTATAATAAGTTTTCCCAGAGAACATGCCTTATACTGAAACTTATTATTCTGAAAGATCTTCTGGTCTTTCAGTGGATGACCACTCGTATTTTCTATAATCCTTCGCATCATTATTGAACCAGGATGTCCCAATCGATCATGCCAATTTGTTAGTATTGAAGAATTTCCAATAACCATATTTGATTCGATTGGACTTATATGTGTATAATGCAATCCAGTAGGGAGCATTGATAATTTCTCAACTACATATTTCTTTCCTGATTTATATGTAGTAAGACACATATATTTCTCATTTCCTTCGGTTATTGTTTCCGTATCATAACCATGAGAATATATATCATTAAAACTCAACAAATTTCTTTGTGATCGTGGTGAATATAAAGCACTATTTATCAAAAATTTTGTACCATTAGGTAACAAAAATTGTGCTTTGCCACATCCTTCAATCAAGTCTACAGGACCTGATATTGTATTCACCATTGTTTTTGTTGGTTTTAATTCCAAGAAATATTTTTCATTTCTGAGGATAGTGTGCGTTGTACCACTATCTGGTATGCAAACTTCCAGTGCATTATTTCCATCTTTGATCATAGCATTTTCCATAATGATCTTCAAAAACAATATGCAATAAAATGAATTAAGAAAGATACATGCAAATTATAATATGTTACAATTTAATTGCAGAATAAAACATTACATGCAAAATATAATATGTTTTATAATATAAAAATTACATTGTTACATTCTTTTCTCACCAGTACATTTAATCAATATCTTCGAAATCATTCAAAAAGTAGGCAGCATCTAAATTCATTGAACCACTTGTATGGTCAATGTTTTCAGTAAAATTGGTCTCTTTTTCTTTCCCCTTTATTGAATCTTTATAGAGCTTACACAGATGCTCAGGGGCTCGACAAGTTCTTGACCAATGTTCTGGAGTGCCATATCTATAACAAACACTCTCAGTTCTTTTTGGATGATTTTCATTTTCATCCGTATTATCATGCTGCCTCTTTTGTGGGTGGTTCGTGACGTTCCTTTGAGATGAGTTATTGAAATAACTATCTCTTTTATTTTCAAATCCACGGCCTCGACCACGACCGCGATCATTTCTACGCCCACGTCCACGCCCACGTCCTCGTCCACGACCTCGACCAAAATCTTGTCTATATCTTTGATTTTGGTTTTCATTTTTACTTACGACATTTGCTTCAGGAAATGCCGTTGAACCAGTAGGTCTGGACTGATGATTTCTCATGAGCAATTCATTATTCTTTTCCGCCACGAGTAAACATGCGATGAGTTCTGAGTATCTTGAAAATCCACGCACTCTATATTGCTGTTGTAGAGTTATATTTGATGCGTGGAATGTGGAAAATGTCTTTTCAAGCATTTCCATCTCAGTAATATTATGCCCACAAAATTTCAATTGTGAGACAATTCGATACATCGCAGAATTATAATCACTCACCTTTTTAAAATCTTGGAATCTTAAAGTATTCCATTCATCTCGTGCGGTCGGAAGTATAACTTCCCGTATATGCTCAAAACGTTCTTTTAACCCTTTCCACAAAATCATTGGGTCTTTTTCGGTCAAATATTCACATTTCAACCCCTCATCAAGATGTCTGTGTAAAAATATCATCGCTTTTGTTTTATCTTGTGAGGATGATATGTTATTTTCTTTGATAGTTTCGTTAAGACCCAATGACTCGAGATGCATTTCTACATCGAGGGTCCATGACATATAATTCTTTCCGGTTATATCAAGTGCAATGAATTCGACTTTCGCCAAGTTCGACATGGTGGTACTAGAAAATAACAATGCATTTTATTAGTTAATTTCCATAAATATGACAATACAAAATAATGGAAGAACGTAAATTACAAGTGCGTATACAAATAGAAAAAAAATATGTGTTGGAAAAACGCTGGTGAGTAAAAGACTCGTGAGCATGATGATCATAGTCGTTATGAAAAATATCCTTATAAATGTCATCATCTCCATCTTCGAAAAAACCGAGGATAAAATATTTTGAGAGAAAGAATGAATTTGGTGTGATTGAAAATGAGTTTGAGTGAACATATTTATAGGGCAAAAACTAGCCGTTTTGTTACCGTTTGTGACCGTTGGGGGTAAAGAAAAAATTGAGTATGTGTTGAATAAAAATTCGTGATAATCATGTAATGCATATAATGATAATCATAATTAAATAATTATGTATATCATATCACATTATTATAAGGTCAGTGTCGTAGACAGCCTTTTATATAATGTTGTGAAATTATACCAATATAGTTAGTATAAAGTCAGGTATAGTATATCATATCACATTATTATAAGATCGGTGTCGTAGACAACCTTTTATATAATAACATGAGATTATACAAATATGGTTAGTATATAAATACACAATAATATATATCATATCATGTTATTATAAGGTCAGTGTCATAGACAACCTTTTATATAATAACATGAAATTATATATTAATATAGTTAATATATATATACATAATAAATATATATCACGTTATTGTTTAAAAACCTTAGAGGCTTTTATACTTGTCGTATCCCTTACCGGGAGTGTGGGATGTCGTCTTAACATCCTCCCAGGATTTATAACAAGTTTTGAAAAAAACTTATTTTTTCATAACATGATATTATATATTAATATATACACAATAAAAATATATAAACAGTAAAATAAAAATTCTTACTTGTTGAATATTTTTGACTTCTTCTTGTATTTTGGAGCGTCGGAAAATATAGAGAACCTTCGAGCGATCGTGCTGATAACGTGTTGTGAAAAAGTAAAAATTTACGGTAAAAAGTAAAAACTCAAAAACTCAAAATTTATCAAATTCTACACTTTATAAAATTTTTCTCTCTTCACAATTGTGTTTTTCTACACAAATGGAGAGACCTATTTATAGATCTCAATTGGAGATTAGTCAAAAATTAATACATCATTAATTACATCATCACACACTAATTTTCAATATTTTACAACTCAATTTTCAACTTTCAACCTTCAACATTCAACAATAAATAATAATATATATTTATATATATTTTCAACAAATAGAATTTTAGTTTTGTAAGTTGTTTTTGATTTTTCTTCCTAAAAAACACACACATATTTTTTAAAAAAATATATTAAATATACAAAAATAAAACCAACGGTGAGGCTGGAAACAAAAAGTTCACAGTAGTCCACTTGTCACTCAATGATTGGATCACAAGGCAGCCACCATGCAAAAAATCTATACAGATAAGGTGGTGATGAGATGAGCTGCAACCTTAGACAAAGCAAAACAGTGCAAGAAATCTCTCTCCCCTTGTTCGAATCCCAAAATTCTATTTAAATTTCTTGCTAAAAAAAAAATTAAATTTTCAATGGCCATTGCAAAATTTCCAGATTGCTTCTCAATACCTTCTTGCTACTACTGTAACAGCAGAAAAACCCTTCAATACATTCCCAATTCACACCATCTGTGCAGCAAAAATGAATCACATTCCTTGATTTCTTTTCTCTTCTTGAATCTGAATTCAAGAATTACGAAACCAAGCTCTTCAACTTGTTCATCCCCGCTTGTGTTTAAAGAAGGTGAATCTACTTATTACGAAAATGTTCCCGTGATTCAGCAGCGTGTCACGGACTTAGCCCTTCCCACTAAGGCGGATGATAGTGAAAGTAATATTAGTTTACCAAATGATTCGAAGGAATGGAATAGTTTGATATGTGGTCTGTGTAATGATCCACAGACTCAGGAGCTTGCGTTCCAGTATTACGAAAAGGCGAAAGAGAGACCGGATTTTAGACCTAAGAAATACACGCTAAATCTTCTTACCAGGTACTTGATTCGTTCCAAGAATTGGAATTTGTTATTTACATTGTGTGAGGATTTCAAGAATTTTAAGGTTATTCCTGGCAAATCTACTTGTTGCACATTAACTGGTAGCTGTATTAAAGCTAGAAAATTCAAACTTGTTAACATGCTGCTAGAAATTTTCTTGGCTGCGGATTTAGAAGTTGCTGTTTCGGCTTTCGATTCGGCCATGAAAGGCTACAACCAGTTGCATATGTATAGCAGCACGACTGTTCTGTACCAAAGAATGAGATCGGGTGAAATTTCTTTAGATGCAGCTTGTTATTGTCGGATAATGGAAGCCCAGTTGAAAATGGGACACTGCGAAAAGGCCATTGAAATCTTTCAAGAAATTGAGAATCGAGAAATGGTTAAAATGGGCGATACCCCATCTCCGTTTTTCTCTCAAATTTACTGGATTGTATGCGAATCTTTGGGGAAACTAGGCCGGTGTTTCGAAGCTCTTGAGTTCTTCAGAGAAATGCAGAAGAAACGCATACCCGAAGACCATTTAATCTATTCGTCTTTGATAAGTTCTTTGGCGAGTGTTGGTGAAGTAAAACTGGCTGAGGAGCTTATGGAAGAAGCAGAAAGCAAGAAAATGTTGAGGGATCCTGCTCTGTTTTTGAAGCTTGTGTTGAGGTATGTTGAAGAAGGGTTGCTCGAAAAGACCGTCGAAATTGTTGCAACTATGAAACGAGTAAATGTTAGAATGTCGGACTGCATCTTCTGCGCGATTGTGAATGGATTCTCCAAGAAAAGAGGACTCAAAGAAGCCATTAAAGTATATGAAGATCTTGTCTCACAAGGCAGTGATCCTGGCCAAGTGACTTATGCATCAATCTTGAATATATACTGCCGACTTGGGCTATATGCTGACGCAGAAACGCTCTTCTCGGAGATGGAAAGTAAAGGATTCGATAGCTGTGTTGTGGCCTATTCTAGCATGGTTGCTGCATATGGAAAAATGGGACGAATCAGAGATGCGATGAAACTCGTAGCCAAGATGAAAGAAAAAGGAGTTGGACCTAATGTTTGGACGTATAATTCTTTATTAGATATGCATGGAAAGGTGTTAAACTTGAGGGTCATCGAAAAGACATGGAAGGAGATGAAACGACGCAGAGTTTCCCCCGATAAAGTGAGTTACACGACAGTTATCGGAGCTTATAACAGGGCGAAGGAGTTGGAAACTTGCATCAAGTATTATCAAGAGTTTAGGTTGAACGGCGGGACGGTTGATAGGGCAATGGCAGGTATCATGGTTGCGGTGTTATCAAAGATGAATCGAGTGGACGAACTAGTTGAGATGTTGCAAGAAATGAAAATGCAGGGTACTAG
Source organism: Henckelia pumila (assembly GCF_033568475.1). NCBI lineage: Eukaryota > Viridiplantae > Streptophyta > Magnoliopsida > Lamiales > Gesneriaceae > Henckelia > Henckelia pumila. Next base: position 18,694,815 of record NC_133121.1, read on the forward strand.
GTTGGATTCGAGATTTTATCATTCGGCCATGAATGCTCTGAGAGATGCAGGGCTTCAAGTTCAGGCGAGGCGATTGCAGGAAACCTTAAAGGTTTCTTGATGAACCTGAGAGGGCCGTCATGCACGAGCATGAAGATACTGGCTTGCATACATACATATATATATATGCAAAGATATATCTTGACAGAGATGATTAATCTTGAATAGAAATTTTCAGCTGCCCAACAAATGATGTTCACTTCGTGCCCGACAACTAAAACCCGGTATCGTATTTTAGTGATGAGAAAAATCAAAAACAACTAAAGGTCGAGACAAGTGGGCAGAAATTTGTTGGGCACTTAAAACTTTTCTAATCTTGAATATATATACATATGTATGATATGATCGGGACGTAACGGGCCACTTGGATAAATGTTCGGGATGAATCATGTAATTTATATAATTTTTTTTAATAAAAAAAATCTATGAGTAGAGAGACCCGAAGATGAAGGAGTCGTGCTAGATTGACATTTAAAGATGTTATAAATAAATATAAACTAGGAAACCGTTTGGCTCAAAACCATATGATAATACAAGGACGACGATAAATCAAAAAATTGTTAGCTACTATGATTGGTGTCTAAGATATGACATTTATATTATTTAAATAGTTTTATTATAAAAATAAACATTTCATTAGTAAAAGGTAAAATATAATTATTTTGGATGCCATTTGCTTAATATATCAAAAAAATATATTCATCCGTATGTTCGGTTTTAGATTTTAAAAATATATGATTCGATATTCAAATTATTTTTCTCTGATTCTACTCGGTTTTCTATCAAAGGTTCGATTATTTCAATAAATTTATTTCGGTTTTGACAATTATTTAAATTAATAATAAAAATATCATTTAAAATAAAATGTATAATATTTATCGATCATTTCTTAATAAAAGGTTTAAATATAAATAAATTAACTAAACAATTCCACTAACAATTATTCAAATAGATTCTTCATTGATATCATCTAATCAGATACGTAATCCAAATATAAATGATACCCCGGGAAAAAACAAGAATACCAGGGGTACTAATTGGGACAGCGAGCACGACTTTAGTCCGACTATTTTGAGTGGTGATACCCCGGGAAAAATAGGGATATCAGGGCTACTACTCGGGACAGCAAGCGGGGTTCTAGCCCGACTATTTTAGGAAGGAGTTGTGATACCCAGAAAAAACAGGATCATCGGGGTTATTACGCGGGACATTGAACAGTACTACCCGAGAGAGCTGGAGTAACAGGGCCGTTGATCCAAGAGAAAAAGTAAGGGACTGAGTCAGTAGCTCGGGGTTGGGCAAAGAAACTCATCTCAATTGGATATATATCAGGAGGAAAAGGCCGGAAAGACAAGTCTTCATGACCCAGTCAATGCCTATTTTTCGGGAGCATGTTCCACACGTTGGCATGATCTCGGTTATCTCGGCTTGATCACTCGTGACAGATAGAGGTGGTCAGTCCTGGCACCCACGACTCATATCGTGGCCATTATCCTGAAATTGCGGAGTGATTCTCTCGCTTCAAGGCCTATAAATACCTTGCCAGAGGTATCGGTAGAGGTACATTGATCTTGACCCAAAAAAGCACTATACTCTCTACTCTCTTAAAAGCCCACTCCTTATCTGATTCTGACTTAAGCATTGGAGTGGTCCCGCCGTAAAACCTTTCGGCACCCCACTAACATGCTCTTGGTACATTTTTCCCGTGCGCAGATACTATCAATATGCAAGAGGAAAGTGGCAAACTCAGTGGATCATTCATCATATAATCTTGTCAGCCCGGCTAGTCAATCAGGCCCATTTTTCTAACCTAGTGGCCCGGCCACCCGGTTTAACAAAACCACATCAATAAATATAAACATAAATAAAATCATAATCTAATGAAATTTTGATTTATTAGGTCGATCCGTTTTCGAATTGAAAATTTTAATTTTCGGTTGGATATTCAGTTTATCTTATTTATATTTTAGATTTTATTCAAAATTTGAACATTCATGGTTCCATCAACTATAAAATAATTCAATAAACAGCCGAACTAACTTTAATTTATAACTCAGAATATGAGCATGAGAGCCCTGGACTACATAAAACAGTTTCTGAATATTTCATAAAATTCAAAAATTGTAAATTTAATGAAATTTGAATTATGTGGATTATTAAAATTAAAATAGTGAAATAACATCAAACAGTGGAATTGCCAATGCCAGAACAAAATAAAATTGGGAGGCGATCGCAGTGGGATTCGAACCCACGACCTTTAGATCCGGAGTCTAACGCGATATCCACTCCGCTATGCGATCCCTTTCAGTAGAAGCTCAAAACAAAGAATAAAAATGAAAACCGCAGAGGGATTTTTGGATGTTTCTGCAGAAACCACAATAAATAACACGACAAATTCGAAATAACAAAGAGGAAGCAAAAATCATACAAATCGAGAATGAATCACAAATAACGCACCTTATTCTTCCGCCAGCAATCGACCATCAAACATTGAATAGAAGAAAATTTGATGAAATGCAGAAGACGCATATGGGATCTAAGAGAAACAGAGACTACCAGTTTTTTTTTTTTTTTATTTATATATAAGCTTTGATTTGATATATGGCCCATAATCATCTTAGCCGGCCTCTATTTTTCTCTGGGCCGGACTAATCACTAGGTTAATCAAACTCAAGAATTAAATTACTTTTATATCTTTTAAGTAGAGTTTGATTATGGAACAAGAGAATCTCCATAATCACTTATTTTTAGAGGTTTCAAACACTATCTTATATTATTAAGTTTGAGACATAGATAGTAACTATTTTTAGTAAATTGTTTATATATATATATATATATATATATTACTATTAATAAAGCAAGAGCTGATTATATTAATTACTTTTGATATTTTTAAGTGTTCTGCCAAAATTGTCCTTCTTTCAAAATTATTATTACATGTATTGCTAACTAAAAAAAGAGTAAAAGCATTAAATACACATACCTAAATTAGTCTTAAAATTTCACGTGTTCACTTCTAAATTCACACACACGTGCATATCCACTAACATAACCTTTAACTAACTTTCAATTTTTTTTTATAATTCATAGTATTTGCTCTTTAAAATAGAATGCATGATTGTCTAAAAAATTTCACCATATTAAGATTTTAAAAATAATATATATTTCAATTTTTAAAAATATAATTTTATATACAAGCAACGCGTGTGCTTCGTGGCTAGTATATATAATATGTAAAAACAACTAACCAAACAATATTTGTTTCATCTAAAAAATCGACTCAAATTCTATATATACAAGTTAATAGCAATGTTTTGATTGATAATGAAAGATGCAGTCCAAAAATCAAATTTGATCAAAATATTTTCCTGTTGAAAATTAAAAAAAACAAAACATTATGAAAACAAACATGAGTAAATGAATCATGTAAATGGTGTAACCAACTCGGATCCACCCTGCTAGCTTTTCTTCCGATTAATCATTCCACTTTAGCATCCTCCCCTTTTAATTATCCATGGCCAACCCACATACATTTTCTACACAAACACTTTTGTTGATGAGAATAAAAACAATTAAAAAATGATGGGAAGTGATGCGCGCTGCCAATAAATTTTTCGCGGCGTGCATTGCGTATTGCCAATAACTTTTCCGCAGCTTGCTTTGCGAGCTGTCGATAATGTTTTTCGCAGCATGTCTTACGAGCTGTTGATGACCCATGACTTTCAACAGCTTATAGTTGTGCAGCTTGCGATGCTCATTGTGGAAAGACAATTTGCACGCTGCAAAAAAATATTTTTGTTATTGACATGAACAAAATGACGTTCAGAAAATGTGGAAGAAATCTTGGGAAAAAAGGAAAAAAAGATGAATTTCTTAGCATATTTGAATTTTGAACAGTGTGGATAACGTGTGGAATCATTTTTTAGGACGTGGAAGAACTTGCTGCACAGATTATCAAAAAATCCATCCAACTAAGGTGTTATGCATGGGATGGGTCGGTATGGTATATCGAGGTTTTCAACAAATACCGTATATCGTACCGAAATATTCGGTATTGAAAAATATGATACCGATACCGTATCGAATGTTCGGTATGATATAATTCCAAACCGATACCGTATCAAAATATCGGTATACCAAAATTTCGGGACGTTATCGGTAATATACCATTCATACCGAAATTATATATAAATGTGTTCATTTTCTTTCGGTACGTTACTGGTAATATAACGTGCATACCGAAATTGATTGAGCCCAATACAAAATTATTATTATAATTTTTAGTATAAATGATTTTTTCCGATATACCGAAATATCAAAAATATTTTAGTGTCATGCCGATACCGATACCGAATTTTTCGGTATCGGTATCATACCGTACCGAATTTTTTGGTATACCGTCAAATTCGGCATGTGCGGTATTTTTCGGTAAGGTAAGTGCGGTATACCAGAGTTTTCGGTATTTTTCCCCAGCCATTTATGCACTGAATAATGCGAGGGTAGAAATGGAAAAAATTTGATGTGTTTTAGTCATATGAAAACGATTTTTATTAAGGTCTCACATTTTATTAGATTGTGTATATATATGATGGGTTATTATCCAATTTGACTTTTTCTCGGGCCCAAGCCCAGTGACTCAATTCATTTGGGTCCCATATTATTTTGTTATTTATTTTGGCATTTTATTAAGGCCCATAAATTCCTAAAAGCCCATAAGAGGCTCAAGCCCATGAAACTCTCTATAGTCACATGCTCTAGTTTTCTAGAACTTTTATTGGGCAAATACTGACTTGAGCGTTGAAGTGTATTCACCGGGCAACCTCCGTCGCCACTCACTTTGCTTTGTGATACAGGTGACAAACAATAAGTTCGGTCTTTGGAACAGTTCGAGTATTAATCCGGCTATTCAGATCTCCACAAGTTACCCAGATTTTCTCTAATCGGGTAATATCATTTTTTTTTGCTACATTATCTTGGCGCCGTTCGTGAAAAATTGTTCACTGCATCATTGAGAATGCATACTCCATCACAAACATCTCAAGGAAATAATCGCAATGGAGACCCACCTTCAATCTCCAAACCACCGCCTGGATTTAGTTTCACACATGAAACTTTGACAGCCTTAATGGAAGGAACAACCACACGCACAGCGACTGAAGCAGTCGCTCAGTTCGTGGCATCTCGTCAACGCCGAAGCACCAACAAGAGAGCTCATAAAATAGGGTCATCGTCTCATGACCCCGCGATAAAGCAAACCCAAAGAAAACTAATTCTAAAATTAATGACAAAGATCTTGAGGAGAACAAGAAAAATACTATTCATAAAGAGGGTGAAACAAGTGCCCAGACAGTTCACGACGTCTCTGACGGAAACAAAACCACTGATCCAACCAATAGAGATAGATCTCACACATATGTATCTGGAGAGAATTTGTCAACAATCTTGCCTGTGCGTCGGAGCCCGTTCACTAATGTCATTCTATCTGAAGCATTGCCTAAGGGAGTCAAAATCCCCAACCTACTTGAGTTCAATGGATATAGTGATCCTCAAGATCATATTGACAAATTCTACGCGAAAGCAGATTTGTATGATATCACAGATGCGACTTACTGCAAGATATTCTGAACAACGTTATCAGGGCGACCTCTCACATAGTTCAATAAGTTGCCATCCAAATCCATTGCCAACTTGGAGCAACTCATCCAACACTTCATCCAACAATTCTCAATCAACAAGAAATACCCGAAAACAGCAGCATACTTATTCACAATTTTTCAGAAAAAAGAAGAAAGTTTCAGAGACTATGTTAAGAGATTTATTCACGCGGTTCATGAAGTCCCACACGTGAACCACGATATGTTATCTGGAATAATGCAGCAGAACTTGCGTCCTTGAAGGTTCAAAGAATCTATACCAGGAAAATCCCCTTGGAGGAGCTGTTTTCTAGAGCCGAAAAATACATCCGCATTGAGAAAACTGATGAGTTGCACTCCTCGGGAAAAAGAAAAAGAAACGAAGAATACAATGAAATATAACGCATGACAGAGAGTCATGTAAATCTAAAGAAACTCTATACTCATAGAGCAAACACCTGCAAGCTAAAATAAATTGTTTGTCGCTACTTTATTTGCTCTGCAGATAAAAACTTTTATTTAATTTTTTCCTATTTTAAGTTTCATAATAAACTTACGTTTATTTGTTTACTTTTCTATATAATTATATAGGAAGGAACCAAGCTCCGTCAACGAATGCTTAACTCATACGTCAAGACCCATGCAATCATTAAGGCTACTCATCTATCAGAGGCTTGGCCAGCCCTGTAGGACTACCTAAGCCACGATGCTATAAGAGGTCAAGACGAAAAAAATACAGTCTGAGGATACCTCACCACCTAACAACTAGAGTGGGTTCAAGACTTCCTAATGAGTCAAAATCTTAGGAACTTGATCCACTCCTAAGTACTCCATGTTAAGCACTACGCTATTTCTCCTAGAGCGCAACAAAAATTTATAGCGACTATAAACAATTCAAAAAACTCATAGCGACTATAAACAATTCAGAAAAAGTCATATCGACTATAAACAATTCAAAAAAGTCATAGCAACTATAAACAATTCAAAAAAGTCATAATGACTATAAATAATCCAAGAAGTCATAACGACTATAAAAAAAAATTCAGAAGAAGTCATAGCGACTATAAAATTTTTTTCAAAAGAAGTCATAATGAGTATAAAAAATTCCAGGAAAATTCATAGAGACTATAAAAAATTTTTCAGAAAAATTCATAGCGACTATAAACAATTCAAAAAGTCATAGCGACTATAAATAATTCAAAAAAGTCATAGCAACTATAAATAATTCAAAAAAAGTCATAGCGACTATAAATAATTCACAAAGTCATAGTGGCTATAAACAATTCAAAAAAATCATAGTGACTATAAATAATTCAAAAAGTCATAGCGACTATAAATTTTTTTCAGAAAGAGTCATAGCGACTGTAAACAATTCAAAAAAGTCATAGCGACTATAAAAAATTTTCAGAAGAAGTAGCGACTATAAATTTTTTTTAGAAAAAGTCATATCTACTATAAATAATTTCTCCTGGGCCTAAGCTCAGTGACTCAATTCATTTGGGTTCCATATTATTTTGTTATTTATTTGGACATTTTATCAAGACCCATAAAAACCTAAAGCTCATAAGAGTCTCAAGCCCACGAAACTCTTCGACTATCTATAAATAGCTCAAGTTCTCTCATTTTTAAGGTACGCTATCTATAGTCACATGCTCTAGTTCTCTAGAACTTTTATTGGGCAAATACTGACTTGAGCGTCGGAGTGTCTTCATCGGGCAACCCCTGACGCTACTCACTTTGCTTTGTGATGCAGGTGACAACCCACGAAGTTCGGTCTTTGGAACAGTTCGAGTATTAATCTGGTTATTCAGATCTCCACAAGTTAACCAGATTTTCTCTAATCGGGTAATATCATTTTTTTGCTATAATATGTACAAACAAAAGAGTGCTCTAATGTTTTTCTTGTCAAAATTATTTTAATATGGTATAGATATTCAACTTTTTTTTTGGGTCTCTTTTTTTATTTCAATATTTTAATTTACGATTTAGTCTCTTCGTATTTTTTAAAATTATGATTATCACTTTCATATAAATATGTATAATCAATCCAATTACCAATATGCTCGTTCTACATTTTCCAACTATAATATTATTTTATCTGAATACATATAAAATTAATTAAAGAAAATTACGTGCGTCAGTACTGTGCATTAATATATAAAATTTACTTTGTCGTTTTGCTTTAAAAAATCCTCTTGAATCATAAACTGGAAGGATTGGCTTGCAAGCAAATGCCGTCTATGAAAAATATGCGAATGAGCGTTGATATTTAGATACGAATAAGAATTTGACGCAAAACCTGATCTCGTACCACATATGTAGTATGTGACTTGCTTCTCAACACGTATTCAGCATTTGCCATTTGGAGTGGTCTATGTACATATAATTGTTTATTATTATATTAGTACGTGGTTTTTAATTTTTATAATTGTTTTTCAAATTTTAGTAATTTATATATATATAAAAAAATTGTTGTAGCAACTATTTATAGGGATCATTGAAGATAATTAAATTGGTGCAAAAAAAAAAAAAACAACAAATGATGAGGATTTTGTTACAATATTTGTCATTATACGTATTAGCTGTGTATAATAAAGTGTTGGACTAGCATGTTACACAGGACTTGTCCAGTGTGGTTTAACTGATTAATGTAATTTGCAGGCTATTGCGTTAGTTCGCGGGTTTATCCAGAACGCATCGAAAGGTAGCGGCTACATACCCATGTCACCAAAAAAATAAAGTGTTGGATGCAATAATTCTCATCGATTGGTAGAGTAATCGAAATGTAATGTAGAGTCACATTGATTGTATAGTATAAAAGATTTGAGTTGTACGATTACCATCAATTATAATTTCTGGTAACACAAAAGTGTCAAATCGATCATTATTAGTTTATTAAACCACATAAAATTTATAGTGAAATAGTGTTACAAATAAATTTTATGAGAAATATATTTTATTTGGATCACCAATTAAAAAAAAAAAACCTAATCATTCAACTAAATGTTAAATTTTATAATATTATATAAGTACAGGTAACTACAAAATATGAGAATAATCATATATGACACGTGCACACCTTATTTATTTATCCCATATGAAAGGCCATTTTCTAGTCTACGCTACTTTGTGGCAAGTAGTAACAGCTGGCCTCGTCTTTACGGTGCCTTTCTCACTATTCATCACTTTCATTTTCTTGTTTATAATATATATATATATATTTAAAATACACATGGCACAACAATGGAGGCTTCCGAAGATATCTATATAAATAATTGCCGATGTTTCATCTTCCAGGATTCTAATACAGATCGATCGAGCTTCTCCGCCATTCGAACTATGCCGCCTAAGAATCAACGTATGAAGGAGAAGATGTCGCCGTCTTCGTCTAACGTTGTAAGAGCTGGAGGCGGAGGGGCGGCGTTGGAGGTGTTTTCCAGGCCTAGGACCGTGCCGGATCTTCCAGCTGGGAAAAGAGTCACCGGAATCACGTTTGAGGAGGTTTCGTCTAAAGGGAAGCCCAAGAAGCCTACGAAATTGCTGTTGAAAGTGACGATAGAGAGGAGCCTGGGCCCCGTGCAGGTGGTGATGTCGCCTCAAGGGTCCGTGAAGGACTTGATTGCTGCGGCGCTGCTTCTGTATGTTAAGGAGGGGCGGCGGCCGTTGCTGCCGTCCACCGCCCCGGCCGACTTCGAGCTTCATTACTCCCAGTTTTCTCTGGAAAGTAAGTTATTTCATCATGCATGCGATCTTAGGCAGCGTTTTTGAGAGAGCTTTCGGGAAGTAAATTAATTAATTACAGTTTTTTTTTTTCAATAAAATTTTTAGATTTTGTGATCTGAAAAGCTCTTTCAAACACCCTCTTAATTTATTTTAAGATTGAAAGATTTTTTAATCTTGGAAGTTTATACAAGATTGTATGCATGCAACACCTTTATCTATATCTTGACTTTAACAATAATAATATATATTATATATGGGGTGGCGCATGTAGGTTTGAAGGTGGAAGAGAAGCTAATGGCATTGGGGTCAAGAAATTTCTTTCTGTGCCGGACGACGGCGGTGGCCGCCATAGGAAGTGGTGGCGCACCGCCCACCTCGAGCTGTTCAAGGGCGGCCAAGAAACAAGGATTGCCTTGGCTCAAATTCATGGATTTCAATTTTTAATTTGTACTTTAATTTTGAGATAATAATTTATTCCTCTTTATCTCAGAATATCTACATTTTGCTAGAGAGGTCGATGTAAGTATTAGATATTGGTTGACACGGCTCTCATTTTACGAGGCCCGACATTGTACAAATGCCAAAACCTATTATCAAGAGGATATTTTAATCATTGTATGAGATGTAACTTGTCAAATGCTAGCTCCTATGGCACAAATTATTTTCTCAAAATCTTTGTATAACATATTTAAAATAATGAATTAACTATCAAATGGGAAAGGTTTTAATAAATTCAATTGGTATCCTTGACAAAAATAAAAATTTTAAAATAAGTAATTTGGGTTCAAGAATGGTGTCTTCCATCCTCCAAACCAAATAATTGATGAATACAACAAGGAAATCAATGTATAAAATTTATAGGAACAAGCCAAATGTTCTAATTGAAGTAACATTACAACACAAAAACATTTATGTGGCCTAATCGCCTAGTCTCTTCCAACTACGTTTGTCTTAAAATTTATGAATCACATCATGATCTGCATTTCTATTCATATAAATTGTTTCAACTCCAATAACAAAGTTTGCACCTTCATTCATTGTTACACAAAATCAAATGTAGTTTTTCTTTCCCTTTTCCTGGGGTCATTCGGAAGCAAAAATTACAATCCTGGACACGATCGCGGAGAGTTCTCATGGACATCTGACGGAGAAGCCTGGTTCTCTTCAGGGTCATTTATGACATTTCCAATTACTGCGTTCGGGGGTGCGGTGGAAGCAACCGCAACGGTACGGCTAGTTGCTCTGGCCTTCGGAAGATCCCTTGTATTCTGTCGGAAGGTTGCAACCACTAGCTGCAAGGGGTGTTAAAATTTTGGATCAATGTCAACCGATTAATATTTAAAAGATTAACCAATCAAAAATCTTAGGTATTTTAAACAACACATTGAAATAAACCAATAATATGTCTATCAAAAATTGACAGAGTAAAGGGAATTCTAATTCTAAAACAATATATTTTAACGGGCAAACGCTGCACCATTTCATTAGGGTTACTTTTTAGTCCATTAATTCGTCAAACAAACGTTTTGGTTCACTAACTCTTAATTTCGATGGTTTCAGGCTAATGGGTAACCAACATCATGTCTGCACATTCTTATGTACACCGTACACGAATAATCGAGAGAATTGAATGCGTTAATAAAGAGAAACAGAGCTCACTTGAGTGGGAACAGCAGCAATGAGCGAGCCTCCAACGACGCCACCGAAGATATGCCCGTCGGGATTTGCCAGCTGAATGCTCAAACGAGCAACTCTTCGTCCCCCATTCCCCCGTTCGGTGTAGATATGCGAGCCATTCAAGCTAACAATATCAAAGCGGCCCTACGTAAAGAGCAACAATAAGATATGGAACACATGGAGTATATGAATCGCGAATCGCGATCACAAAATAAAACCAAGAATATTGTCAATAAACTGGCCAGTTTATGATTGTGGTATGAAAATAGTAGTAGTCTACAATCAAGTTAAGTTGCTACCTGCACCTAGATAATCCCACAACTTCAACTTTATGTGACATGCCACAAACATTTATTTTTAATACACAGCCTCGCGGATAAAGGGGATACAAGAGAATAAAGGCACAGATAAATACGCTCGACACCATCACACAACAAAGAAATTTAACAAAACATATCGTGATTGTGTGACAATTTTTGGTCAACCATACTATTATATTTTAATATTAATATACATGATAAATGACCAAAATTCTAATTTGCCATTAAAGAAAATGTGTACATCCTACACTAGAATGCATGTATATCTATCAAATTAGGATTTTAGTCCCGTAAATTGACCTCTTTTGGGCACATTTAAGAGCTCAATAGAATGACTGAGACTAATCTAGAATGACCAATATATGTATAATGTTCGTGTAAAAAGATCCGGAGTATTCTAAGCAGAAGTAGTCAATGCTAGAAACAGTAAAGTAGAGGACTCTAAAATCTTCTCAATTGTACATTACATAAATTTAGAATACTCTAGAAACTTAAATAAGTAGTATAAATAGGCTTGTTAGTATACTTCATTGTAACACAACCCAAGTTTAAGTTACAGTAACAACATATTTTCTCTCCAAAGCTTTCTTGAATTCTCTCCAACACATTTCACCTCTAAGTTCTACATGGTTCTCGGATCTAAAGAACCAACACGAGACAAATATCTAGGTCCTCTGATGGAAGAATATTAGTGGACTCACTGGTTTCTTATATATGTCGATGATCATACATGTTTATCTTGGGTTTCCTCATGAAAGATAAATCTGATTGCCCTTATATTTCCAAACAATTATATTCCATGATTCAAATCTAGTTTCCAGCCAGATTCTTGTGTTAGGAACAAACCGAGCTCATGATTATTTTAATTCAAATTTTTGGACATGGTTATTTGAATAAACATGACATTGTTCACCATAGATTTTGCGTTGATCTCTCTCAAAAAATGGCATCTCTGAAAAAACCACCACCTCCTCAAAGTTACCCGATTTTTAATCTTCAAAACAAATTTTTTGGGATGACAACCTCATCCACTTATCTAATCAATAGGATGTATTTCCGCATCTTAATCACAAAAGCCCATTCTAGAACTTGCTTGAATTTTACCCCACATGCATTCACATTCTTCACAATATCCTACTTTTTGTTGTTATTCATTGTTCACATTCACTCACAGAATCGTGATAAATTTGAACAAGTGTCGTGAAATGCATCTTTCTAGGTTACCCTATAGAGAAATAAAAAGATTTTGATTCGGATCACGAATATTTTATTCATCAAATCAAGGAATAATAATTGAACAATTACTATATTTAAAAATTGATATCATGCATCAATATAGGCTATTGTACATAAGTTTCTCATTCAAGAGATTATATAAAATAATGATCATGCATCTCTCTCTTTTTTCTGCGTATTTTGCTGTTTTCTTTTCTTTCATGGTATCAGAGCCATGGTTCTGAAAATCTCACTAAAAACCCCAAATCCTAGTGACAGAGAGATTCATCCCAATATCAACCCTGATCTGTAAAGCTCACCCAACAGAAAAATAGGCCAGTCCAATAGAGAAAAACCACTGCTACGGAAAACAAATTGCAACCCTTTGAATTTGATCGCGACACAGCTTCTGCGTGTTTTTACGGCTTGCAACCAGCTGAATCTTAAAGAAAAATAAGATTGATTTCCTTGAACGAAAGCAAATGATGGAAAATTGAATCGCCCAAGCCCATGCAGGAAGCAGAAACCATTACAGAGAACAAAAGTGACTTAAAAACGTCACATTCTGGAGTTGAAGAGCTGAACACTACATACCAAGGACGTATTCTTTCATGAAGGAAGAAATCGAACACCTGTATAAGTTATTCCAATCCTTGATTTTCAAAGTTATCATCCCCATTATGTTCTTTCGCCAAAAAAGGTAGTTTCTTCCAATCCTCTTTAACTTCTAATGACGATGAGTTAATGTTATGGCACTGCATATTAGGTCATCCTAGTTTCAGTACTTGCGGCATTTGTTTCCAACATTATTTTTTTAAAAAAATCCTTCTATCTTTCGATGTGATGTTTGTAAATTTTCAAAACACCATCGCACTAAATTTCCTGCTCTCAGATATAGGGCGTCAAAACATTTTTCACTAGTTCTATCAAGAAAAAAAATTGTTTGTCACTTTTATAGATGACCACACTGTCTGAGTTGGGTGTATCTTCAAGTGAAAAATCAGAGGTAGAACACATTTTAAAAATTTTTTATACTTTGATAGAAACACAATTTCAAGCAAAAGTTCGGGTGTTTAGAAGTGATATTGGGAAGGAGTACTTTCATAAATGATTGGGATCAAATTTTTTTAAAAAAGTATAATAGATCAGAGTTCTTGAACTAATACTCCTGAACGAAACAGGGTGGCTAAGAGAAAAAAATGACATCTCTTTGAAGTAGCTAGGTCCCTTGATGTTTACTGCTCAAGTGCCTAAATACTTATGGGGGAACAATTCTCACCGCTACCTATTTGGTTAATAGGATAGGATGTCATCAAGAGTTTTGAATTTTAAAACCTTGAAATTTTTAAATGAGACCTTTCCTATGTCAAATTTGACTTCTGATTTACCTCCTAAAGTGTTTGGATATGTTTTCTTCGTTCACGCGCACCACTGCAATAAATTTGAACATCGTGCATTGAAATGTGTTTTTCTTGGATATTCTCCAACACAAAAGGGGTATAAATGTTTTCACCCCAAAACGAAAAAATTTCTTATGTCAATGGATGTCACTTTTTGTGCGTCTCAAATATTTTTTAATACTCCTCTTCAGGGGAGAATAAATTGGAAGACTCGTTATTTGATTTGGGAGTTGATTTGAAAAGTCCAAACTCTAAATTCGTGTTAGAGCCAGGAATAGGTGCCCGAAACCTGAACCTATCTTGCTGCCAATAACTGAAATAAATTCTAGAACTGTAGATTTACACGTGTTGATGATGAGAAACTATTTGGGAAAGTTTATGCGAGGAGAAAACTTCTTCAAAGCACACAAGATACCATACTCCAGCATGGCCAGGAATCCAATCTGACACCATACCCAAAGGACAACAATTTTTTGAACCCTGGTACACGATCTGAACAATTTCCTAAGCCAAAATTTCCATTGTCTTTAGTTCTTCCTATTGCTATTATAAAATGTGTTAGATCATGTACTCAACATCCCTTTTCTAATCACGTGTCATACAAAAATCTGTCTGCATCCCGCTCTACATTTTTCTCTTAGTTAGGTAGTATGGATATTCCTCAGACAATACATGAAGCTCTAAATGCTCCGGAATGGAAGAAGGATGTCCTCGAAGAGATGAATGCCTTAAAAAAAGAGTAGAACATAGGAAACAATACACTTGCCCAAAGAGAAAAAGGCCGTGGGTTGCAAATGGGTATTCACGGTAAAATTTAACTCAGTTGGGTCAGTAAAATGATATAAAGCGAGGCTAGTTGCTAAAGGATACTTCACACAGACTTATGGGGTTGATTATCAGGAGACTTTTGCTCCAATAGCAAAACTAAATACAATTCATGTACTTCTCTCACTAGCTATGAATCTAGATTGGCCATTATATCAGTTAGATGTCAAAATGGATTTTTGAATAGCGAACTAGAAGAAGAAGTGTTTATGGATGCTCTGCCAGGCTTCGAGAAGAAATTTGGGGGGAAAATGTGCAAGTTGAAGAAATCACTCTATAGGTTAAAATAATATCCGGGGGCATGGTTTGAGAAATTATCTAGTTTTGTTAAGAAACTGGGTTATATTCAAGGACAAACGGATCATACAATGTTTGTGAAGCATACTGGAATGGTAAAATATATATGCTGATTGTTTATGTGGATGATATAATTCTTACTGGAAGTGATGATGTTGAAATGTCTAGATTAAAAGGTTTTCTTGCTTCATAATTTGAGATTAGAGATCTGGGTCAGTTGAGTTATTTTTAGGGAATGAAAGTTTCCAGATCAAGGAAGGGAATTCAGTTTCACAGAGGAAGTACGTGTCATATCTTCTTGAGGAAACATGTATGAGTGGTTGTTGATCAAGTGATAATCCCATGGATCCAAACCAAAAACTGAATGGAGCTTCAAACGGAGCACCGGTTGACCAAGGAAGATACCAATGTCTAGTTGGTAAACTTATCCATCTTTCACATAAAAGGCCTAATATTGTATTTTTCGTGAGTGCTGTAAGACAATATATGAACCCACCTTTCGAGGAACACTTGAAGTTCTTCATAGGATTCTAAGATACTTGAATAATTCCCCAGGAAGAGGCCTATTGTTAAAAAGACAAATCAAAGAAGCATTGAAGCTTTACTGATGCGGATTGGGTAGGTTTTGTCTTATACAAGAGATCGACTATCGGATATTGCACCTTTCTTTGGGGTAATCTGGTCACTTGGAGAAGCAAGAAACAGAAATTTTTGTAGCCCAAAGTAGTGCATAAGCCGAAATCAGGTCTATGGCTAATGAAGTATATTAGTATATGAGATATTCTGGCTCCAGTTAGTACTTGAGGAGTTGAAGATGAACTTTGAAACTACTATGAAACTGTTCTATGATAACAAGTCTACAATAAGTATTGTGATAATCCTGTACAACATGATCAAACAAAGCATATTGAAGTTGACAAACATATTATTAAATAAAAGTTGGATAATGGTTTCATCTATATGCCATTTATCACCTTGGAAGAGCATATTGCTGATGCATTGACGAAGGGTCATTTCATACCAAAGTTTGAAGATTTCACTAACTATTTGGACATGATAGATATCTATGCACCAACTTGAGGAGTGTGGTTCGAATTGGAGAGTCTCTTCCGGAAGCTCTTTGTGATCCGAATTGAAAAATCGCTACATGAAATAAAGGCACTTCAAAAAATAAAACTCTCGAAGCTCTCTGTGGTTTGAATTGGAGAGTCTCTTCATGAAATAAAGGCACTTCAAAAATAAAACTTGGAAAATCACTTATATTCCCCAACAAAAAGATTAGTTGGTCAAAGCACAACTTGTAGCCAAAAGAAACACATTAGTTCCAGTGGACAGACTAAATACAGTCCGAGTTATCTTATCAATTGCAGCTAACTCGGATTGGTCATTTTATCAACTGGATTTCAAGAATACTTTCGTATTGACCATTGTATCAACTGGATGTTAAGAATTCTATCAACTGGATGTTATGCTTTTCTTATTGGAGAAGTGAATATAGACATTCCACCAGGTTTTGAGTCAGAAGCTATGACCAATAAGGTGTGCATGCCAATCCGATTACACATTTGTGAAGCACATGCAAAGGGATAAAAAAAATCTCGTGCACTTAAGTTCCTAGAAATGGAAGTGAAGAGATCTCAATTTCGCGATGGTGAGAGTCATCAGTCAATTTATGAATTATCCAATTAAAGAACACATGGATGTGGCATATTGAGTTTTGAGATATTTATGATAACCTTTGAGAAAGGATTGCTCTTCAAAAAAATATCTAGGTGTTAAAAGTGTACATTTCTTAGAGATCGGCGGTCTATATCCAGTGTATATTTGTATGAGAAAATCTAGTAACATGGCATATAGTAGCCACACACTCTGGCAGACCTCGTACATATACCTAAAAATTCGAGCATTTGATAGTTAATGATATACCACTTCACCAAGGTTGATATGGGAATACAATTCTTAATAATCCCTACAATATATATACCATGGACCAAGACCCGTGCATACACCTTAAAATTTGAGCATTTGATAGGTAAAGATATACCAATTTACCACGGCTGCAATGAGCTTACAATTTTCAGTTGTATCCACAATCTATATACCATGGACCAAGATATGCTTTCGAGGAGGGATATGCAAGGCCTTTCATGGAGAGACATTTTGATGACTCATACTCATATGATGATGTAGCCCATGGGATAAAGAGACCGTATTACAAGATGGTGAGCTAGAATGTTAATGTTTCCTATTTTTCGTGCATTTTCATGTGGAATGATTTGTGTGGGGAATCATGTAGTAGACTGTATCATTAGAATTCGACCTCAGTTAGATCGTTCAGATCATGTTATTCCAATCATGTAATAGTTACATATCAAGGTGTGATTTTCATAAATAATTCAGTGGAGTATGACTCGAAACACTACTTGTTGGGTAATAATCAAGTCCATCATGATCGCAAATCAAACCAAACATGTTGAGTAAATCTACATTTTATAAGCGAAAAGATTGAGAAGGGGATCTTTTACATTGTGTGTGTATATATCTACAGTTTTGATCTCCCACACCCTAGGGTGCGGATGATCTATGGGAACTAGCTGACATGGCGCACAACTGGTGCCCATGTGTCTTATATTTTTTTTTAAAAAAAAATTAGCATTGGCAAAAATAAGAAAAAAAATGGGAAAGAGGAAAAATTGGATGCAAGAGAGAAAGAAGAAAGAAAAAAAAAAACAAAGATAGAAAAAAAATCCAAGGCCATCGTCCACCACCGACACCCACCACTCTTCATCGCCGTAAATGGGGAGAGAAGGTCAAGAAGGCCAAAATCCGCCAACCCAGTAGTAGCATAAGCACCTGGTTTTTCGGATTGTTTGTGACCAACCCTAGATCTAAAATTGCCGGGACAAAGATCGGAAGTCTAAAGTTAGGGCTTTTGTTCGTGGGGTTGAGCGCATTCCAGATTAGTGTTTCGATGGTTAAGGGGTGGTTGGCCCGTGGACGGGCTTGAGCCGGAGGTGACGGTAGCTGTGTCGTTCCATCCGGTATGATGCAGTGGAGAAGAGCACGACCATTTGTAATTATATTTCATAATTATATATAATTACCTATAAAATACTTTTTCAACCACCTAGGCATTGCCTGGGCACCACCTAGGTGGCCGAGGTGGTAGGCGATCAATGGCGCCCCACTACCGCCTCCCGTCATTTACAACATTGTTTTAAAATAAGTTCATTTTTTTTAAAAATAAAATAAGGTCACCATAATTTTTTAAAAAACAACTTATAAACTGTCAAACGACTTATTTTTACAGTTTATAAGTTGTTTGAAAATATTTTACCGAAAAAGTTTTAACATCTTATAATCTCTAGAATAAATTATCTGTTTTGAAGAGCTTATAACCTCTTGTGATTTTGGGGAAAAATAATTAAAAGTTCAAAGAAAAACAAAATCAAAATTATTGAATGAAAACCAAACTTGACTAGTAATAGTACCTAGGGGTGATATACTGTATCATATCAAAAAATGCATACCGTATATTTTACGATATAAGAAAACTTTATACCGATACCGCATCAAAATTTTCGATATATCAATTTTCAGTATATCGAAATTTCGGTACATAAAACTAGCATACCAATTATACAAAAAAATTTACGCTATATCGAGATTTCGATACGGTATCGTTATATACGGTTTTATACTGAAAAATAACCTTATATGTTTTTAAATTTATAAATTTATTGTTTAAAAATATTATATATTTAAATTATTTTATATCGTTTCGGTATACCGGTATATACTGAAATTTTTGAATTTCATACCTTACTCCGAAGTCCTTGGTGTACCAAAAATTCGATATTTTTTTTCTCCCCTAATAGTACCTAAATCCAAAACCTGGCAATTTACGAGAACGAAATCCCAATTTTCCCCCTATTTATATGTAGTATTCGATAAAAGCTCCACAATACCCATTCAACAATTGTGGCGTCTACTAGATTCCTTATAATTTGGAGATATTAATCACGTGCATGTTTCGTGCACCAATTAATAGATTAAAAGAATGTCTAAAATTGGATATGAAAACAAAGATTAATAATCAATCCACGTACCTCGTATTTGACAGTGGCTCCAAGTAGACCAGGTTGCATGATTTCTGCAACGGAAACAGTTCCAGCAGCTGAAAGCACACACATGGAATCAGAAACTCTTTGGCTTTGAGAGACGGACCAAATCTTCTGAGAAATGTTCTGTAAACATATATAAATCACACTTCAAATAACTATTTATCTGAAAATTATATATTCATTCATGCATATTACCTCTCCTGTTGGAATAATCATCATATAAGGTGTGAAGTGGCTCCCCGCTGCAGCGCTTACCGCAATTCCACCTTCAAACACATATTTTACATATGTAAATATTAAGTGCAAGTATCAGATTTATAAGGAAAAGGTTTTTTCAAGAAAAAAACAAAACGTCATTGGTCATTTGAAATTTTAATAATTTTTTCACGTCTAAATTCAAGATTCACACATTTTTTCATTATATATGGCATAGTTTTTCCCCCATTATTAGTCCATGGACTTTATTTGAGCGCAGATTTTGCGCTGAAATAGCACAATTTTTGCACTAATATATGACCAAAATCATAAAAAAATAAAAATAAAAATAAAATTTTCTCTAATTAATTAATTTTTTTTAAAAAAAAAACCATTAACTTATATAGTCCATACGTATTCCAATTCGTAAAAATATGAAAGTCGACTGCAAAAAAGATACCAAACGTTGCAGCCAGCGTCTGCCATTTCCCCGAACCCCTTGGGCGGCCCCGCCCCCTCTTCTGTTGTTCTTGCCGCCCAAGGTTCCTTGGCCTCTCTCTCTTCTTCCTCACCAACTCACTGCCACCATTGATATTCTCATCGTCCATATTATCAGCGTTTTCTTCCCCTGGACTCAACGGCTCGAAAGGGACCGAAGCGGGGACCGGAATCTGTTCCTCCATTGGCAAGTCTTGATTCCTAAAAATGTATAAAAATCAAACTCCAACGCTAATAATAATAAAAAAAAGATTTGATGCATGTATTGGAGAATGTTGCTTTTCGTGTAATATGCATGTCACAGGGATATACTTGAATATACATACATTTATGTTGTATATATGAAGAGAGTGGCAGATTGAAGACAGAAGAGAAATTTTGGAGGTTTTAGAATTTTGGTGAACTTTCAGTGTAAATGATAACAATCAGGAAATGGCTGTACTCGCTTTTTATGGAGAAATTAATTATTCGGATGAATTACAAGAATACCATTTTCATTTTTCTTGTTTATTTTTATTTTTTAGAACATTTTACTATGGAGTAATTATTACTAATTAATATTCTGGATATTTTAAATCTTTTAGATTTGAAAAGAGAAAAAAATAGGTATTTTCAGAATTGAAAAAATAGCCTCATTATTGAAATATTATTGTTTCTTTGACAAAATGGAAAATAAAATCATATAGGCAATGATTTTCCAGTCTTTCTTTATTCACAAAAATTGTTGTGAGGCAGTCTCATGATTCAATTTTATGAAACGTATCTATTATTTGAGTTACTCACGAAAAATTATTATTTTTTATGTTAAAATTATTACTTTTTTTTGCTAAAAATATGGGCGGAGTTAACTCCATGAGACCGTATCACAAAATATCTACTTTCTTTATTGGTATATATAAAGTTATTTTGTGTACCAATAATGAAATAAAAGAACTCGAATCTCATATACAGATTATTGTAAAAGTTGGAATAACATAATCTATTCGAATTAAATCAATATTACTCGAATTATAATTGCGACCAACACGAATGAATTTATTAATTTTGTCGCTACGCCGCGAAGATAAAATCAAATTAAATATGATGTATTTGTCAATAAATAACCAACAAAATAGGGATAAAATTAGTTGTATTGATAATATATGGAGTAAATTTGAAATTTGATTTTTTCTCTAATTGACTTGAAGATATGAAACTAATTATATGTACATTTGAATTGTGCAGTGAATTGTGACATATAAGAAGGCTGCGTTTACTTGCTATGATAAGTGTATGATTATATTAATAATCTTATCAGTATCATGTTGACTTGCTTTTTGAGGGCCCGTATTAACTCATAAAGCCCAACTTTATAATTTACCTAATTTAAACTTTAAATCTTGATGATTTATCACAAATAAATGGTGTGATAAATAATCATTTTTAACTAATTATGTTTCCAATTGAAAAAAATTACATTAATATCATTACTTCCCAAAACAATAATATATGAAAACCCCATTTAAAATATTATAAAACATGAATATAAATTTCAAATACTTGAAGATAATATTTAATACATTTCATTTGATTTTAATATATGAAAAATCCATTTAAAAATTATAAAAGATGAATAAAAATTCTAATAATTTAAGATATGATTAATACATTTCATTGGATTTTATCTTTATTCATGGAAAAAAAAATTTAAACTCAATTAATTAACTTTTTTTTAAAAAAATAAATAATATTTATACCGAATAATTTTGGTCAATTAAAATAATTTACATGTGAAATAATAATGTAAATTCTTCAATAAAAATCACAATTTCTATTTTACAAATACAAAATAAAAATAAGATTATATATTATAAGTAAAGGGTCAATCACAAAATTGGTTCATCAAAGTAAATATGTGATTGTCTATCCTTCATTATTCAACATCCTATAAAATTAGTTTAATAGTCTTAGTATTATTTATCTATATATAATTAATCTCACTAAGTAAACTGTTAGGAATCAATCAGAAAAAATTTGATATTCGCTAGAAAATTCACCTAACCAGCAACAAGAACACAATCTCAAATATCAGATAAAACTCAAAACACAGAGATCAATCACCAACTCACGCAAAAACGATTAAACAACACAAGTATTTACGTGGTTCGGCAAGGAATTTGCCTACGTCCACGAGAGAGAAACACAACACTTTTATTAATCACGAATGAGAAATCCAAGCTCAAACCAGAGCTTATTACAGAATCAGACCAGAAACTTCTACGCTAGATATAGACAAAATTCAAACTTAAACACTTTGAATTCTTCCATCACAATCAGCGTAACAATTTCCTCTCTCAGAATTCTCTTCCTCTCTCTCTCTCTCTCTCTCTCTTAATATTTTTCTGGAGGTTGAAGAATTTGATTTCCTGTTGTTGTTAGTTACAACTGCTTCCATCTGCTTATGTAGAGAAAACCACCGACTTTTTCCTTTAGGCTTTTAGGTTTTCGGCCCATTCCAAAATTCAATCTGGCCCAACTCAATAAGTCATCTGCTTCTTTATGCAATTGATCTGTCCTCGCAGTTTGATCTCCTTCCTTGCGCCAAGCTCCAAAATCTTCGGACAATCGATCTGCCAACAGAACTTATCTGACCATACCTTCCACTTTGACCTGATCTTAGTACTTGATATGACCCCTGAACTGATATGATCACCGAACTCATCTAGTTTCTCAACTTCGATCTGATCGTTTTTCTATTCCCATTCAAGATGATAGAAGCACACTTCAACAATCTCCACCTTGATTCTTTCAGGTTGAATGTTTCTCTCCATTCTAGCCTCCTTTGGCTAATTTTCAATCACCGCATTAACTAAGTACAAAAATTTCTTGAACTTAGCATACGACAGTGACTTCATCATATTATCTGCATGATTTTCATCGGATGCTATCTTTTCAAGGATCACATCTCCTTTTTCAATGGCATCTCTGACAAAATGCATTTTCACATCTATGTATTTCGATCTTTCATGATAGACTTGGTGTTTCGTAAAGTATATCGCACTTTTATTATCACAGTGTACTACAACTTGATCTTGATTCACACCAAGTTTTGCTTTTAACCACAACCCTTCTTTTATGGCTTCAGTAACAGCTATAAATTCTGCTTCAGTGTTAGAAAGGGCAACCACTGACTGTAGATTAGACTTACAAGTAATCGATGTTCCATAAAAGGTGAGCACATATTCAGTCAATGACTTTCTCGTGTCTAGGTTCCCAGCAAAATATGAATCCACATATCCAACTATCGGATCAACTCTATATTGTTGTTTCTCAAACTTCAACCCAAGCCCAGTAGTGTTTCTAGATATCTGAGAATCCATTTAAGATCTTCCCAATGATATGTACCTGGATTAGCCATAAACCATCTACATGTGCCAAATCAGGCCTACTACATACCATTGTATATATGAGACTCCCAACTCCACTAGCATATGGAATACCAGCCATCTTCATCTTGTCATCCTCACTTTCATGTGACTGACTCCCTGATAACTTCAAATGTTGTCCCAGAGGGGTCAGAACAGACTTTTCTTGATTCATGTTAAATTTCAGAAAAACTTTCCTCAGATAGTTCTTTTGATTCAGATGAATCTCCTTCATTTTTCTGTTTCTCATTATATCCATGCCCAGAATTCTCTTTGCTTCTCCTAAATATTTCATCTCAAACTCTGAGTTGAGCTGATATTTCAAGGATGATATCTCTGCCCTACTTTTACTTGCTATCAGAATATCATCAACGCAAATCAGTAAGTACAAGATAACCTGCTCTTCATCCTTATTTAGATAGACACATCTATCATATTGGCTTCTCACAAAACCAATACCAATCATGAACTCATCAAACCTCCTATTCCACTGCCTCGGACTCTGTTTAAGCCCATACAATGATTTCCCCAGTAAGCAAACATTATTCTGTGTTTTCTGATGTATGAAGCCCTTTGGTTGTTCCATGTATATGGTTTCTTCAAGATCACCGTGTAGGAACGCAGTTTTCACATCCATATGCTCAAGCTCCAAATCGAGCTGGTTCACCAGTGCTAACATAATCCGGATGGAACTGTTTGACCGCTGGAGAATAGACTTCATTAAAATCTATTCCTTTTACCTGACCGAAACCCTTTGCAACCAATCTGGCTTTATAGTTGATCTGTTATGTACCTGAAGTTCATTCCTTTTGTTTATAGATCCACTTGCATCCCAAAGTCTTCTGATGTTTCGGTCTGTCCACTAGTTTCTAGGTTTGATTCTTTTCAAGTGAGTTCATTTCTTCATTCATAGCTTCAATAATTTGTCTTCGTGCTTACTTGCCATAGCTGCAGCATATGAATTTGGCTATGAATACTCCACCTCATCAGCTACTGTAAGTGCATACCAAGCTAGATCAGCTTCTCCAAACCTCTTTGGAGCTTTGATCTCCCTTCTAATTCTATCTCTAGCAAGATTATAAGTATTCAAATCCTATTTTGGATCACATGCTGTCACATTATCATCTTGCAAATCATCTGAACCAATATCTGGCTCAGAAGACTCCACCTCAAACGGTAATTTTAGATTCTCACTGATCTGACTGTTCTTTCCATCCATATTCATCTTATATCCTAGTTTGTTCTCATCAAACTTTACATCTCTGGTATTGAAATACTTTGGACCTCTTGACTCCAGATTCCAAACTCATACCCTTTCACACCTTCTGGATACCCAATGAATATACATCTTACTTCCCTTATATTGTCTTGTTTCAGATGAGCATATGCAAGACATCCGAAAACTCTCAAGTTTGAGTAGTCAGCAGGTGTCCCACTCCACTTTTCCATTGGAGTCTTGAAACCAATTGCACTGGATGGGCACATGTTTACCAAATAGCAAGCAGTAGATAATGCTTATCCCTAGAAGGACTTGGGAAGAGAAGCATTTATCAACATACATCTGACCATTTCCAGAAGAGTTATATTCATTCTCTCTGCCAGACCGTTCTGCTGTGATGTTCCTACCACTGTTTTGTGTCTAGTAATGTCTTTCTCTTACATAGCTTAGTGAAATTATCTGATAAGTATTCCAGCCCATTTTCTGTTCTCAGGTGTTTAACTCTTCGATCACTCTTGTTCTCAATTGCCAGCAACCATTCTCTGAATTTGTCATAAGCCTCATCTTTAGTCTTTAAGATGAATACACATACTCTCCTTGAGTAATCATCTATCAAAGACATTAAGTATTTGCCTCCACCATGGGTTTTTGTCCGAGAAGGACCCCATAGATCTGAATGAATTTAGGCCAATGGTTTCTCAGTTGTGTGCTTTGCTTGACTGAATGAGACTCTTTTAGACTTTCCAAGAGCACAAATATCACACAACTCAAGTGATTCGATCTTTTCTCCACCTAACAGACCTTGTTTTGACAGCTCATGTAATCCCTTCTCACTTACATGTCCAAGCCTCAGATGCCATGGCTTGGTTCTGTCCTGCTGTTCCTGAATACTTGTTTTACTTCCCGTGACTGTCTCACCTTTTAGTACATATAAAAGGTTCCTTTTAACTGCCTTCATAACAATCAGAAACCCTTTGGACACTGAGAGACTTCCTGCTCCTGATTTAAATGAATATCCCTGAGCATCAAGTGTTCGCAATGATATCAAGTTTCTCTTCAACTCAGGCACATACCTCACATTAGTGAGTATTATGTCAATCCCATCATGCATTCTGATTCTCACATTCCCAGAGCCCTTTATTCTGCATGATTGATTGTTTCCTAGCAGCACCATGCCTTGATCAGATTCTTCCAACTTCTCAAACCAGGACCTTATAGGAAACATGTGGAAAGAGCATCTTGAATCCAGTATCTATTTGTGGTTTATATCACTTTTACAAACCACCAATACTTCTGCTGAGTCATATCCATCTGAAGCTACGATCAGAGTACCATCATCTTTGGGTTTTTCCTGCTATTTCTCTTTCCTTTCCGTACAATCTCTCCTAAGATGTCCCACCTTATGACATGCAAAACACTTCAGATTCCCCAAATTTTTGTTCTGGTATCTGCCTTGACTCTTCGATCTGGATTTTGGCCTATATTTCCCATTGAATGTCCTCTTCTCACTTCTGCCCCTTACCATAAGATCCTCTCCATGTGATTCAGTGTTTGTGTTAGACTTTCTTTGAAGTTCCTTGGATTGAATGGCAGACATAAATTCTTCCAATGTTATCGTCTGTTCTCTTCCATGGAGCAATGCATCCCTAAAATTTTCATAGATTTTAGGAAGTGCATTCAGAAGCATCAAAACCCGATTTTCATCCTCAAGCTTTACTTCATTATTCTCCAAGTCATCCAATATCTTGGTGAATTCCTCAATCTAGTCTTCAAGGTTCTTATCATCCTTTATCACAAATGAATACAACCTCTGTTTCATATACAGACGGTTAGCCAGAGATTTTGTCATATACAAATTCTCAAGCTTAAGCCACACAGCCGCTGCAGTTTCTTCTCTCGCAACCTCTCGGAGTGGTCTATCACCTAGACAGAGAATTATCGCATTGTGTGATTTCTCGAGCAATTCATCCTTGTTCTTGATATCCTCAGACATCTCTTCCTTCTTCTTAAGGGCTTCCACCAAACCTTGTTGCACCAAGATTGCTCGCATCTTAATTCTCCAGAGCGAGAAATCGTTCTTGGCAGTAAACTTCTCAATATCAAATTTCATTGATCTCACCATCTTTGCTTCGTTCCCACAGACGGCGCCACTTGTTAGGAATCAATCAGAACACATTTGATATTCGCTAGAAAATTCACCAAACAACCAGCAACAAAAACACAATCCCAAAAATCAGATAAAACTCAACACATACAGATCAATCACCAACTCACGCAAAAGCGATTAAACAACACAAGTATTTACGTGGTTCAGCAAGGAATTTTCCTACGTCCACGAGAGAGCAACAAAACACTTTTATTAATCACGAACGAGAAATCCAAGATCAAACCAGAGCTTATTACAGAATCAAACTAGGAACTTCTACGCTAGATACAAACACAATTCAAACTTAAACACTTTGAATTCTTCCATCACAATCAGCGTAACACTTTCCTCTCTCTGAATTCTCTTCCTCTCTCTATTTCAATATTTTTCTGGAGGTTGAAGAATTTGATTTTCTGTTGTTGTTAGTTATGGCTGCTTCCATCTGATTATATAGAGAAAACCACTGACTTTTTACTTTAGGCTTTTAGGTATTCGGCCCATTCCAAAAGTCAATTTGGCCCAACTCGATAAGTCATCTGCTTCTTTATGCAATTGATCTGTCCTTGCAGTTTGATCTTATTTGATCTGATTCCTCGCGCCAAGCTCCAAACTCTTCAAACAATCGATCTGCCAACAGAACTTATCTGACCATACCTTCCACTTTGATCTGATCTCAGTACTTGATTTGACCCCTGAACTAATCTGATTGCTGAAATCATCTGGTCTCTCAACTTCGATCTGATCATTTCTCTATTCCCATTCAAGTTGATAGAAGCACACTTCAACATAAGCACAGCCGAAGTGTTTGTTTGTAACTCACATTTTATTATAGTATTTATTTTTTCAAATTGACAAGAATATTCTTAAATTTTTATTCTAATTTTTTTACATACATTCTTCTAAAATCATATTTGATTCTCTTATATATATATATCTCTCTCTTTCGTATGACATTAATCTCTCAATTTCTTCTTATTTTTCTTCTCCAGTTCAATTGATATACGGTCGGTTACTAGCACTAAAGTTGTTGCAATTATTTGTCTTTTATGTTCTTATACTTAGGTTGCGTCTATTTAGTGAGATTAATTATATATAGATAATAATACTGAGACTGCGTTTACTTAGACTTGATAAATGAGGGATAACATAATTAATACCGACTAATTACTTGAAAAATTGAAAATCAGTATAAATATTTCTACCATTAATAATAGAATTCACAGATGATTTTTAGTCCTAGATTATTAATGAGATTATAAATCTTTAAAAGGTGACAGAGTGAAAAAAATCAATTATACCTTCTTTTTTTTTTTTTTTTTATCTTTCACCTTCTTCCCTTCTAAATTTATCGGCTTCTTCCCCTTTCGTTTACCCGGTTCTTCCCCTCCAATTTTCCCTCTAGTTTTCCCGTTTCTTCAATTCTAAATATCCCGCTTTTCCCCCCTCCAATTTGCTACTTAATTTGCCCTAATTTACAGAATATATTTCATCTCCAAGGTCAGATAGTGTCTACATTTTCCTCTAAGAAGTATTTAATCAACCAAAGCTTGTAAGGTATGATTGTTCTTAATGGAATTTTCATCTTCTGTCTTCATGCGTAAGTATTTGTCTGTAGTGACCCTGCATAGAATCATCTACTAACTGACAACTAATAGTATGCATTAAACTTAATAAGCAAAATGCTTAACAGAGTAAAACGTGTGGAAACATAACCCATAAATTACATGTGAGACCTCGTTTCTAAACCACTATTCTCGGAGTAAACAACAATTAAACATACAAGAAACCAAGAATCGAAGCGATCACAATTTTTTTTTTTTTAAAGGGAAACGACCGCGCGCCCGCGCCCTCGCCTCGCCAAGAATCGGCGCGCCCGCGCTCTCAGAACGGCGCCCGCGCCCTTACCTCGCCAAAAGGCCGCGCGCCCGCGCCAATATCCGCGCGCCCGCGCCGTCCTCTCGCCCAGAAATCCAAGGCACCGAAAATAAATCCAACCAAACCTAAACACTTGCATTTAAAGAATCTGACAAGCCAATAACAATACAAGAAAAGTTTAGGGAAGAAAAACATCCGATTCGGTAGTACCTACATCGATTCTTGCTTACAATACGAAACGAGAAGTTCGAATGACAAAACATGTTCGCAAAACATAAGCTAGATTGACATGTTGATTCGACTTCTAAATGAGTCTCACTTCTATCTCTTGCTCTTGACGTTAACCAGGTCTACTCTGACTCGGTCCTGCCCCACCTGTTGCCAAGTACACATACAAACAAAGACAACAGCCGGATAATCCAATGAGAATACAATCCCCAGTAAAAAAGACAAACATGCATATCAAATAATATATCAAAACATGATACATATATACAAGACAAGAAAATCCAAAATCATCTCAAAACTTAATTCAAATGCATAATGCAATGCATGTCTTTAAATTTGGGATTATCAAGTTCGGATAATCAAGAAATTGCTGCTTTTGATTTTGGGGATCCCGAGGATGAGATCACGTAAACAACTCACCGACTCTCCCGATCGAGGTGGTGCTACGTATCTCCATCCTATAGACTTTGGTGCGACTATAAGGAGTATTCTAGCACTAGGTGAAACGGCTACACCCAAGCCACTCACAATATAGCCCCCAAATCGTCTAACATAAAAGGGCCGTCCTGCCCGATAAAATCAAGGATTCTTAGCTCAAGATGAATGCAATGCAAACATAACTCAATCAACTAAATTCGAGTAAAAGCAAATAACATGCAAGTATGTGATTCCTCGGAACACTCGAATCAAGTCGGATTCGAGTCACACGTTCCATTCCAGTCTAAGTCATCTTATACCTCTTTCAAACGTCGATGCTCCAACCTGGTAACAACAACAATTTCTCAATCAAGATTCAATCAAACTTCCTCAAGCGATAATAAGAAATCGATACTATACCGACTACAATCTTCAAAGCAATACAACTCTTGAAATCTCGCAACTCAACGGCCTTCAAATGAATCTGTCAAAAGAAGTAATAAAGGCTCGAGATCAAAATACAACTCAATCAAAGACATGGCTCAAACACTACAAACCGATTGACAATCCAAAAACTCAAACCGGCGGCATAACGGCTGTATTCTGATCAAACCGAAAACGCAGAGAGCATAATATCAATCCAAACAACTCTTATCAATCAACATTCAACCATAACAATCCAATCCCAACAAATCATAAAAACTCAACATTTTGAAAATCCCTTCAAAAATCATAACAAATCCGAACGACGCTCTATTTCGAAACCGACAGATAATAAACGATCAGAACTCTGCCAAGAACAACATACTAGCAACTCAATCGATTCTAACGACATCCCAAAAATGAAACGTATCTGATTGGAGAAATACTTACGGTAGAACGAAGCTCTCGCAGCTGTGATCGCTAATCTGCCTTCAGAAATAAATTCCAACGGACGGATCGAGCTCGGGGAGAAATCTGGAAGCTTGAACTCACGTTGGGGAGTCTTCAATGGGGGAGGAGGCGTGTAGGGAAGAAGGTGAAGTGAAGAGGAAGGCCAACACTTGCTTAAATATCTAATTAAGTCCAAAATTGCATTTTAGTCCCTGAAAAATTTGAAATTTGCAAAAAGGACCCTGATCAAAATCAAGTCGGCTCTTGAACTCTGGAATCTCCGATTATCTCAAATTAAGTCAATTAAGATAAAATCGGGGCATTACAATTCTCCCCCTCTTAGAAAAGATTTCGTCCTCGAAATCAAACACGGTTCCAACGCGAACTGTGTCTCTCAAATACTCCTTCAAGTCCGCCAATCAAAAGTCGACTCATTCTCGTCAGCATAATCCTCATCTGCTCAGTCACAATCTAATCGTCTCTGGTTCCAACTCAAGACATGCATCTTAGTTCGACTCGTCTGATCTGGCTGTCCGTCGTTCAGAGGATATCGAACTGAAAGAGTTGAATTCAGACAACGAAATCTCATTGAAGTCCTTGCTGAAAGAATGAGTGCATCAAGGATCTCTGCCTAAACTGACAGACTTCGGCAAAACATGACATCTGACGACCTCTGACAAGATCTCAATCCTCTAGTCTTGACTGAAAGTCATTCTGTACTGAATATGGTAGCAGATTCCAACAATCGGTCAATCAAAGTTAGATAGTAAATAAAATAAGAACAACTCAAAACATCAGTTGCTGCATACAATTCCTCAGATAAAGATTCGCAGTCAGAAATCTCAAACAATCTAATCCTCTTTTCTGCCTCCAAATCAGCTCCAACTGTGAAAACAATTACTCCAACTCCCAAATCAAAGAAAAGATCACGGAAATCTCTTCATAAGAAAAATAGATAACAGATCCCCAAATCAATAAGATCGCTGCGAGCTCGAAGTCCAGATTCAGAAATTGAGTCTCGAGCGTCTTCAGCTGTCTCGATGTCCAGACTATAGCGCGATTCCTCTGAATAAGAATACATCCCAAAATCTCGATAAGAAGAGAGCGCTGATCGGCACAAATTCCATCATTAACTCAAACAATAGAAGAAGACCATTCAATCCAAAAGAATTCCGACATTGAAGAATAACAAACAACTGCTTGGCACCAACATCTGCTATACGATTCTCAAAAACTCTGAAAGATCAGCACAATTCTCATTCCAAAAGATAAGAAATCAACGATAAGAATTCCTAGTCTCAACTAATTCTTCTGAAAGATCCGGTTAATAGAAAGATTAACAACACTACTGGAGTATTCATCAATTTGAACAATTCAACAAAATTTTAGAGGCATGATAAACATTAAACAGATTCTTCAACAAGAAGGCAATTAACTCGCCAGTATCTAACAGTCCAGTAAGAATAGAAAACCAAAATCAAACGTTACCTGATCTGTCATTATCGGGTGCAGCCTGAGTCTGCGGGTCCTCAGACAGAGAAAAGACTCGTGCTTGCTCTCTGGGAGGCTGGCTTGCATACTGATTACCTTCCTGTCTATTCTGCTGCTGAGGTTCGAAAGAGTGAACAATAGGTGCTTGCTGCTGAGGCTGAGCTGTCTGTCTCGAAAAACTTCCACTCTGAGCTTGCTCAGGGACACGCTGAGGACACGCTCTGGCAAAGTACCCCGCCTGGTTACAGATATAGCAGCTTCCAAAAATACCTCTACACTGATCACTGGAGTGACGACCTCCGCAGTTGGCACAAGACATGCCTGACTGACCCGAACTCTGTCCCGATCCATGCTGCCTCGAGCCACTAGAGCTCGAAGAACTGGTTCCGTGCTTCTTAAACTGTAGTTATACAACCATATCACTACCAAAAGTTCCCCTACGCTGGTCACTAGGATGAAGACATCCAAACTTGGTGCACAGTAAACCTGCATAACCTGAACTCTACCCAGAACTGAACTGCCTCGAGCCACTTGAGCTCGATGAACTTCTCCCTGACTTCTTAACCTGTCTCCCTTTTGGTCGGTAGTAATCCCTTCTGTTACTGCTACTGCCACCTCCATCGGATCTCTGTGGCTGATTCTGATATTGAGATGGTTGGTTCTGATACTGAGATGGTTGATTCTGTTGCGGTCTCGTCTGCTGAGGCACAAACTGATTTCCTCTCCCTAGTCCTGCCTCGAACTACCAGCTCCGTCCATCCTGCGACCTGTCCCGTGGAATGGGGTGTCCAAGATAATAACTAGGACGTGAGCACTAACGCCCAGTACATAAACATGAGTAAACATATGTATATAATGCATGCAACATGATGATTGGTAAATGGTCATCTGAAAAGTCATGCTCAGTACCGGCGCCACATGAGTGCTGCCACCGCACGAATCAACCTCTGGGTGCAACCACACAATTCTAGTATATGAGAGTAGTCAAACATACATGTCCCCGCCTTCGCGGTACTCTCAGTGATAGACTATCGAGTATAGAGTTGAGCGGCTCTATAATCAGGTATAACAAGGTATAGGCTCAACGTGTATGTACACATGATATATGAGTATAGAAAACGGTAAAACATACATCATGCCACATAATAATGCCAAATAAATGCAACATATAAACGTGTATACTCGCTGGCAATCTTAGTCAATGTGTACGTACCTCTAAGCTAGTTCAAGTATAATAGGATCCTAGGTTCCAAGCCTATATTCAAAAGTTCATCGTATCACTACACAAGTTCTATAAGTCTTAACTAAGCTAATAAGTACTCCCAAAACTTAAATAGATTCCCGGACCATACCTTTGTCCGTAGTAAACCCTTTGGAGTCGCTTGTCCTGAATGACTATAACAACGACTTGGGTATTTCAGAACTTCTTATAATAACCGATAGGGCCCTCAAGTGTATATCTCACACTATACAACTGATCGAAGAAGGAATTCAGGAATTAGCAACCAGAAATGAATCAGAAAAACCCTATTTATAGGGAAAAATCCGCCAGAGATCGAAACCTCCGTTCTCGAGATCGGAGCTTCTGATCCGTGCATGCATGACACATGGCGATCGGAACTTCTGATCCGGCGATCGGAGCTTCCGATCTGCTCTACTTCCAAAACTTGTCAAAACTCGTGGCTGAGTCATCGGTCATTGCTGGAAGCTGGAGATTGGAACTTCCGTTCCTGGATCGGAGCTTCCGATCCTACCTCAGTTTCGAAGTAAACAAACCCTTTCCGGTGCTTCCGATCAGCAGAGTTCGGAACTTCCGATCTTGGTTCGGAGCTTCCGATCCTGTTCATGCTTGGAAGTCCAATTCTTAATTTTGAAGGCTGATTGAACCCTGGAATTGGTTAATTACTAACCCTTAATCATGTTTAACATATTATTATCTTAAAATGGGTTCTGGGTTACTACATTCTCCCCACCTTTAGATATTTTGTTCGCGAAATAAAATCTAAAGACAAATCAAGATAACAATATGAAACATCAAACCATATTTTATTACAACTATAATTACATCTTACATGGTAATCAAAAGTATAAAGCAAACAACTCAGGATATTCTGCTTGCATACGGCTCTCTGTTTCCCAAGTTGCTTCCACAACGCCTCGGCGCTGCCACTGTACCATCACAAGTTGTATAGTCTTGTTCCGAAGAACTTTCTCCTTCTTGTCTAGGATACGGAGTGGTCGTTCACCATACGACAGATCTGGCTCTAGCTGAACATCAGTAGGCTGGATAATATGAAATTCATTGGCTATGTACTGTCGAAGTAACGATACATGAAAAACATCATGTATACTGGAAAGATATGGCGGCAACGCCAAACGATATGCAACATCTCCAATATTCTCCAGTATCTGGAAAGGCCCAATGAAACGAGGTGACAACTTTTCTTTCACATCGAACCTCATCACCTTCCTGAAAGGTGATACTCGCAAGAACACATATTCACCAGGCTCGAACTGAAGTGGCATGCGGTGAATATTAGCATAACTGGCTTGCCAATCTTGAGCAACTTTTATCCTCCGCTTGATCAAATCTACCTTGTCTAAAATCTGCTGCACCAATTCAGGGCCCTCGACTTACCGTTCCCCGACTTCATCCCAAAATAACGGAGTACGGCATCGTTGACCATACAATGCCTCGAAAGGTGTCATATCAATACTACGATGATAACTGTTATTGTAGGCAAATTCGATCAAAGTTAATTGATCCTGCCAAGATAAACCAAAGTCCATGACATAAGAACGTAGCATATCCTCCAATGTACGAGTCGTCCGCTCTGACTACCCATCAGTTTCCAGATGATAAGCAGTGCTCAAACTCAAAGTGGTACCCAATGCCTGCTAAAAACTAACCCAGAAACTTGAGGTAAATCGGGGTCTCGATCACCAACTATGCTCATTGGAATCCCATGTAATCGCACTATCTCCTGGATGTATAAGCGTGTCATGCGATCATAAGAATACTACCGGTTGTAAGGAATGAAATGTGCTGATTTCGTCAAACGGTCAACAACGACCCCAGATAGCATCCCACTCACGTGAAGTCATAGGCAAGTGGGTGACAAAATCCATAGTCACATGCTCCCACTTCCATTCGGGAATCTCAAGATTCTGCAGTAATCCACCTGGTCGTCAGTGTTTAGCCTTGACCTGTTGACAAACCAAACATCTCGAAACAAATTGATACACACTCCGCTTCATCCCTTTCCACCAGAATATGGTTCTCAAGTCCTTATACATTTTCATGCTTCCAGGATGAACTGACAATCGACTCCTGTGAGATTGAGAAAGAATATCATTCCTGAGCTCTGCAACATCAGGTACAACCACTCGATTCGATAAACATAGTAAACCATCTGCCTGATAATGGAATCCAGATGTATTAACCCCATTGGCTAGACGTGCCAAACGCTGAGTCTTAACATCAGATATCTGAGCGTCTCTAATCCGAGAATACAATGCCGGCTTGGATAAAATAGTATACAAACGAATTCCATTTCTTCCTTTCTTGTGCTTGAGTGTAAAACTTTATGAACAACACTCTTGAACCATATGAGATATTTCACTAGTCTGAAGTGCAAAAAGTCTCACCTGCCGACTCAAGGCATCAACAGTAAGATTAGCAGAACCTGGATGATATTTGATTTCACAATCATAATCCTTCAAGAGATCCATCCAGCGTCTCTGTCGCATATTCAAATCCGCCTGAGTGAATAAATATTTTAGACTCTTGTGATCCGTGAATATCTCAAATTTCTCGCCATAAAGATAATGCCTCCAGATCTTGAGCGCAAATACGATGGCGGCTAACTCGAGATCATGCACTGGATAATTATTCTCATGCGTCTTCAACTGTCTAGAAGCATAGGCGATAACATGTCCATGCTGTGTCAGAACACATCCTAACCCCTTACCAGAGGCATCAGTGTAGACAACATAACCTCCTGATCCAGAAGGTAGAGCTAGCACAGGTGCAGTAGTAAGACGTCTACGCAGCTCGTGAAATGACTCCTCACAATTCGAGGACCAAATGAAGGTAACATCTTTTCGTGTAAGCTGTGTCAAAGGCCTGGCTAACTGTGCAAAATTCTTGATGAACCGACGGTAATAACCAGCTAGACCCAAGAAACTTCGAATCTTAGCAACCGTCGTTAGACGAGACCAGTTCAGCACTGCCTCTATTTTACTTGGATCAACAGATATTCCTTCACTAGAAATCACATGACCGAAAAACACTACCCGATCTAGCAGAATTCACACTTGCTCAATTTCGCATACAGCTGCTTCTCTCGTAACGTCTACAAAACAATCCTCAGATGCTGTGCATGCTCATTCTTGTCATGAGAATAGACAAGAATATAATCAATAAAGACGATGACAAATCTATCCAGATATTCTCGAAATACCTGATTCATCAGATTCATAAAGACTGCCGGTGCATTCATCAAACCAAATGGCATTACCAGAAATTCATAATTCCCGTATCTGGTCCTAAAATCAGTCGTAGAAATATCTGAGTCTCTTACCTTCATCTGGTGGTATCCAGATCTGAGATCTATCTTGGAATAGACAGAAGTAACCTGTAGTTGATCGAACAGATCATCAATTCATGGCAAAGGATACTTATTCTTGATTGTGACACGATTCAACTGCCTGTAATCAATACATAATCGCATCGCTCCTTCTTTCTTCTTGACGAACAAAACAGGTGCTCCCCACGGAGAAACACTCGGAAGAATATAACTCTTATCAAGTAGATCTTGCAACTGCTGTTTCAATTCCCTCATATCTGATGGTTCCAGACGATAAGGTTCTTGGGATATAGGCGTCGTTACTGGTACTAGATCAATACCAAATTCAACCTCTCAAACCGGAGGAAAACCAGGAATCTCATCAGGGAATACATCAGAAAACTCGCTGACCACCGATAGCTGATCAATACCCAAACTACTCTTGGACATATCAACTTCATAAATGAGGTAGCCCTCCCCACCTGACTCTAATACATGACATGCCTTCAGATTCGATACAAGTGGCATTGGAGGTCGCACACCCTCACCATAAAAGTACCAGCTATCACCCTCATCCGGATGAAACTATACCAGACGCTGATAACAATCCACAGTAGCATGATACAAAGTCAGCATATCTATTCCCAAAATACAATAAAAATCTGCCATCTCTAAAATCATTAGATTAGCCGATAATACATGACCCTCAAACTCTAGAAGGCAATCCATCACTAGACGCTTAGTTACTACCTCCTGCTCCAGTGGAGTAGATACAACTAAATCCATATCTAATGATACAAATGGTAATCTATGTCTCTTAACAAAGAGGCTAGAAATAAAGGAATGCGATGCTCTAGTATCAATTAAAACAAGTGCAGGAATACCTCATAACAAAAAGATACCTGCCAACATGCGATCTCTTCCCTCAGTAGCCTGATCCTGAGACAAAGCAAATACCTGGCTTTGTGACCATGGACGATAACCAAAAGACTTCTGTGGTGCTGGCTGCTGACATGGAAAAGTAGAAGCTTGAGATCCAACATATGATCCCGATCCACTAGCAGAACCCATACGCTGAGGACAATCTCTCCACAGATGTCCCTACTCACCACAAATATAACAAGCACCAGTAGCCTTCCGACACGAAGCTGCAGGATGCTTCCCACCACAGTGACTGAAAAACTCCTCCTTCTTCTTTTTTTTTTCCCAAAATGGAACGTACCTCGTGAACCATGAGATCTAGACAAAGTAGTAGTAGTAGTAGTAGTAGAAGAAGACATAGGTCCAGATTGCACAACAGATTGAGCCCTAGGCCCAAGAGATCCACTAGGCTGTTCTGACATCATCAACTGTGCCCGCCTATTGCTATTCTCCACTTGATGGAAACGGTTCACTAAAGTCTCATAAAATGTCGGATCATCACAAACGACAAATTGTGAATAGATATCTTGATTCAAGCCTTGCAGAAAGATATCATACTTGGACGCATCACTGTCATTGATATGAGGACTGAAAGGTAGCAGATCAAGAAATCGTTGCTGATATTGATCAATAGTCATTGATCCTTGCCTCAGAGTCAGCAACTCCATAGATCGTGCCTGTCGAACAGCTGGAGGAAAATACAATTTTTGAAACTGCTGGCAGAAATCCCCCCAAGTCACATGTCCTCTCTCCGTACGTGCCTGAGTAGCCTTGGCGTCCCACCATAAGCGTGCTCGATCCTCTAGAACAAATTCTAGAACTTCCAGTTTCTGCTCTTCAGTACACTCAAAAGCTCGAAAAGCACTCTCGAGTTTAGACATCCATCCTCTCGCTTGTTCAGGATTTTCGCCTCCCACCAAGGGTTTCAGTCCTACCGTGACTCTCATCACCTCTCCCGGCCATATCCTGAAAAGAATTGCACATTAAAAATCCCAAATGCGCAATAATTACTCAAGACTAGTCTAAATCCCAAGTATAATCCCAAAATCTATGCATGCTCTGATACAAAAAATGTAGTGACCCTGCATGGAATCACCTACTAACTGACAACTAATAGCATACATTAAACTTAATAAGCAAAATACTTAACAGAGTAAAACGTGCGGAAACATAACCCATAAATTATATATCATCTTAGTAAAACATATCCATGCTTAATAATGTAGTTATACAACCATATCGAAAAGCTTAAAAGTAAACATTATACAGCTATATCGAATCCGGCTGTATAAAATATCCCCTGTAGGCTCCTGCTCCCTAGTCCTGCCTCGAACTACCAGCTCCCTCCATCCTGCG
Organism: Henckelia pumila; assembly: GCF_033568475.1. Classification (NCBI taxonomy): domain Eukaryota; kingdom Viridiplantae; phylum Streptophyta; class Magnoliopsida; order Lamiales; family Gesneriaceae; genus Henckelia; species Henckelia pumila. The sequence goes on from NC_133121.1 coordinate 18,733,259, forward strand.
ACCTGCCCCGTGGAATGGGGTGTCCAAGATAATAACTAGGACGTGAGCGCTAACGCCCAATACATAAACATGAGTAAACATATCTATATAATGAATGCAACATGATGACTGGTAAAGGGTCATCTGAAAAGTCATGCTCAGTATCGGCGCCACATGAGTGCTGCCACCGCACGGATCAATCTCTGGGTGCAACCACAATCGTCTAGTACACCAGAGTAGTCAGACATACATGTCCCCGCCATCGCGATACTCTCAGTGACAGACTATCGAGTATAGAGCTGAGCGGCTCTATAATCACGTATAACAAGGTATAGGCTCAACGTGTATGTGCACATGATATATGAGTATAAAAAATGGTAAAACATACATCATGACACATAATAATGCCAAATAAATGCAACATATAAACATGTATACTCGCTGGCAATCTCAGTAAATGTGTACATACCTCTAAGCTAGTTCAAGTATAGTAGGATCCTAGGTTCCAAGCCTATATTCAAAAGTTCATCGTATCACTACACAAGTTCTATAAGTTTTAACTAAGCTAATAAGTACTCCCAAAACTTAAATAGATTCCCGGACCATACCTTTGTCCGTAGTAAGCCCTTTGGAGTCGCTTGTCCTGAATGACTATAACCACGACTTGGTTATTTCAGAACTTCTTATAATAACCGATAGGGCTCTCAAGTGTACATCTCACACTATATAACTGATCGAAGAAGGAACTCAGGAATTAGTAATCAGAAATGAATCTGAAAACCCTATTTATAGGGAAAAATCTGCCAGAGATCGGAACCTCCATTCTCGGGATCGGAGCTTCCAATCCATGCATGCGTGACACGTGGCGATCGAAACTTCCGATTCGGCGATCGGAGCTTCCGATATGTTCTACTTCCAATACTTGTCAAAACTCGTGGATGAGTCATCGATCATTGCTGGCAGCTGGAGATCGGAACTTCCGTTCCTGGATCGGAGCTTCCGATCGTACCTTAGTTCCGAAGTAAACAAACCCTTTCCGGTGCTTCCGATCAGCAGAGTTTGGAACTTCCGATCTTGGTTTGGAGCTTCCGATCCTGTCCATGCTTGGAAGTTCAATTATTAATTCTGAAGTCTGATTGAACCCTGGAATTGGTTAATTACTAACCCTTAATCATGTTTCACATATTATTATCTTAAAATGAATTATGGGTTAATACATTGCCAATTTTTGTTTCCTTTTTACTTTATTGCGTATTTTTTTAATTTCTTTTCTTTTTTATTTGATATCTAAATTGTTGCTATAAATTATTTTAATTTTTGGGGTAATATCGTTTCTTATGGATTTGCTTCAATAGATGGATGACAAAGTTCTATTGTCTCTGATCGTCATGACACTAGAAGAAATTATCACCAGCTGCATTTTTTTAATGCGGTGATTGCTGCTCATAAAGAACTTACTCGACGGCGCAATCATAGAATCAGTTGAAGGATTTTGAGATATAATATGGCAGATAGATTAACTGGACAAATATCCCATCTTCAAAGGATTGTTGATATTGGAGATGTTGAATGTGTAAAAAATTTGAGAATTAGTAGGAATGCTTTTGCTCGTCTTTGTTATTTGGTAGATCATGTGGGGGGGTTTGACCGATTATAAATACGTTTGTGTACAAGAAAAGACAGATATATTTTTTTAGAAATTCTAGGACATCACAAAAAGAATCGTATCATTGGAAATGACTATTTGCGTAGTGGGAACACCGTTAGTAAAAATTTTCATGATGTATTATCGTCCATACTTAAGTTGCATCACATCCTTCTTGCCGAACCAGTGCCCATAGCAACTGACAGTACCAATGAAAAGTGGAAATATTTTTTGGTACTACTACCATTGATAGAATTGTTCAGCACATAATTTTAAGGTACATTAGAGATTATGCTATTTGAAAGTAACCAACCTCTTAATTGCATTAGGGTTTTCTTGGGCTTTAGATGGGACACATATCAGTGTTCATTTATGCCAATGTCAAAAAGGAAAGGTCTTACGACTGTTAACGACTTAACGTGTTAGGTGTTTGTGATCGTAACATGAAATTTGTGTATGTTTTGCTGGGATGGGAAGGTTCAGCCGCTGATTGTATGGTATTGCGTGATGCATTAACTAGGCCAAATGGGTTGAAGGTTGTAGAGGTATTTCATTTAACAAATACAAACTGCATATACATTATTTAAATTCAAATTTTCTCATTCAACTTTATTGATCATATCTTTGCACATGCTAACAAGTTGTTACTATCTATGAGACAATAAGTATGCCAATGCAGAGGGTTTTTTAACACCATATAAGAAAGTCTGCTATCATTTGAAATCTTGGGAAGTGGAACATCATCACCACAGAACTATAAAGAATATTTCAACATGAAGCATTCCTCTGCATGTAATGTAATCGAAAGGACATTTGGGTTACTAAAGAAATGATGGGAAATACTAAGAATCCCTTCTTTTTACAGTATTAAGGTCCAAAACTGGATGATTTTTGCATGTGCTTTGCTACATAATTTCATACGGTCAGAAATTCCCGTGGATACCCTTGAGGATTTATTGGAAAAAGAGACCATAAATAGTGATGACGATGAACCCGATGGTTATATCAATAACGTAGAGTCCTCGTCGCAGTGGAAAAGTTGGAGAGATAATTTAGCTATATCGATGTATCATGAGTGAAGGAGTGTACATTAAATTTTTTTCTATTGGCATTGGACTCGTTTTCTTTGCATTTTATGATATTCACGTGACATTAGTATTTTATATTATGTTACTATTTGGAATATATTGTGTAAATAATTAGATTCCTATCATATGTTACTATTTTATTTGTACAACATATTTTTATGTCAATTGTTATAGGTATGCAAGGTTTAAGCAGTGCTTGTGAAGAAAGGGTAAAAAGAATGAAAAAAGTAGGAGAATATGGAGCCTAAAAGAGAAGGAGGCACTTCTTTCAGCATTAAGAGATCTTGCACATAAAGGATGGAAAAGTGACAATGCATTTCGTAGTGGTTAATTGATTGTACTTGAGGAATCAATGAAAAAGGATTTTCCGGTGACAGATATACGTGGCACGCCACATATCAACTCCAAAATTCATGTCTGGAAAAAGAATTATGGCACTTTGTTCACTATACTTTCCACTAGTGGAATAGGTTGGAATGAGACTGATAAGATGATAGATGCACCAGACGATGATTGGGAGGAAATTGTGAAGGTTTAAATTGATAATTTATGTTATGCATGTCATGTTTCTAATTTGTGATTTTATGTAGAGTGATCCAAATGCACCATGTATGAGGAATAAGTCATGGCTAGGGGCTGATCATATAATTTAAAAAACCGCCCGACTGACCGCTCTGCTCCGCCCCGCACCACACCGTCGTATCTCATTTTTTCAAAAACTCACAGTTTAAAAAAAAAAAAAAAAAAGAGAACCGCCCCGCCCCCATGGTTCAGTTATAATTTTTGACCAAAACCACACCGCCCCGCACCACATCGCCGTGTATAGTTTTATTTCTCTAGGGTTATATTTACTAATGATCACACGATACATACACAATAGATTCCTCCACCTCCACTCTCGTCTCTCCCAACTCTTCTTTCAAAAATATTTGTGGGTGTTTTGTTATGTCTAAACATATTATAGTTGATTAATTTTATTTTGTTGCTTGATTGTTATTTTATCTAGTTTTATTGTGTTTATCATAGTTCTCATTCATTGTTCTAAATAATTTTAATAGTTCTATTTTTTTATTTTACTTATCATTAAAAAAACCGCAAACCGACCGTAACCGATTAAAACCTCCAAAAACCGCGGAAATAATTTTACGTATAAAACCGCAACTAAAAAATAAAATATAACCGAACCTCAATTGACAATTCGGTTTGAATTTCTTACAAAAAACCGCCAAAATTCACCGTAATCACCCCTAGTCATGGCCATATTATGATGATTGGTGTGAGATATTTGGGAGAGATCGTGCAAACGGTCATAATGCTGAAGGATTAATTGATTCAGTGCAGAATTATTTTTGATCAAACTCGAACAAACAATGAGAAGGACGATGATATAGGGCTTGAAGATATATTGCATTCAGATTTTGAAGATATCAAGTCAAACTCCGCAATCAAGTATACTGGTGGGTCTTCTGAGAAGAAGAATTCAAAAAAGAGGAAAACTATTGACAACAGTGAAACTATAATTAAGGTAATGAGCAGTTTGCTGACAAGACAAATATTAGACTTACTAAATGTCTTACTGCTGCATTTGATTTTACCACTGCTACTAATGACGTCTTTGAGGAATTGAATGGTTTTGCATGGCTGACAATAGAGGCCAAGTTTTTAGTGGCAAAAAAATTGGTGAACAATCCGCAAGAGTTAAAACTTTTCTTCAAGCTTTCTGATAATGCAAAAGCCATTTTGGTTAAGATGATGTTGTCATGAAAGAACGGTGAAACAACGTCCGTTCTAATACTTTTGGATATATTATTTTGCATATTTCTTTAAAACTTTGGGTACGCTGTTTTTTATTGTTGGTTTTTTAAAAAGAATACTTACTTTTGTTTTGAGTGTTTACTTACATCATATTTTGATGCACTTCGTTTGTTCATATTTTGAATGCATTATGTTTCTTGAAATACATTATATCATTCACTTAATCACCATAGAGATGAGAAATAACTTATATGTGAACAAATGATTAATTGTATTATTTAATCATATTCACAATTCCAATCTTAGGATAGAAACCAAACATAAGATTATTATGATAGCTAAAGGGTGAAATCGTAATTTGCTCTTAAGTATAATTTCAATCCCAAATTTAATTCATTCAACTAAATATATTATTATTATTTATCCATAACCACTCTATATCCTATCAAATTATCTTAATAATCATACTTTAATCTACCCTTCCACAATCCCATCATTCAAAATAAACGTAGCCTGACTATTACACTAGTTTTATAGGATATTGTGAAATAATTAATGGTGGATAAACAATAACATGTTTACTTTGATTTATCAATTTTTTTATTAAAATTATGATTAAGTGACGATTTACAATTTTTTTCTTGACTTATATATATAATCTTATTTTTAGTTTGTATTTGTAAAATTGATGTTATGATTTTATTGAAGAATGTAAATTATTATTGAATCACATATAAACTATTTCATTCAACAAAATTATTGACTATACATATTATTTATTTTTTAAAACAAAAATAATAAATCGAGTAAAAAAAAATTCCATGATAGAAATTTTAATGAAATGTATCAATCATGATCTTAAATTATTAAATTTTTATTCATGTCTATAATTTTTAAATGAATTTTTCATATGTTAAAATCAAATGAAAATATATCTTAAATTAAGTTTCATGTTTTATATTTTTTTGAATGGGTTTTTCATGATTATATTGGGAAGTTAAGGATATTATTGTAACTTTTCTTCATTGAAAAGACAATTAGTTAAAATGATTATTTATCACACTTTTTATTTGTGATAAATCATCAAGATTTAAAATTTAAACTAGGTAAATATGGATGGACTTTATGAGCTAATAAAGACCCTAAAAAAACAAATAAACATTATAAATATTATTAATATAATCCTATGATTATCATAACAAGTAAACCCAGCCTTATTACAACGTGCATGGATAACTATTTTTTATTATATTTGTGAAAAATTAAATATATAAGTTTGTTGTTATGATATAGATGACAAAAAAGTAGTATAGAGAGTGTAAATACACCGTTTGGAAGAAAAATAAATTTAAATGAAAATTATATTTTGGTTATGTATGTTTGTCTTTTTGCGATTTGGTTCTATATCTTGTCAAATTTCAGTCTTATTCCATTATCTTTGTATTTATTATTATTATTTTATTTCTTTTATTTTTACAGCTTAAGTTTTTTTTCGATATGACCACATTGTTGTGGTATCAATACTGCTAATGTGTATAATTTCATATCAACACTCTTGATAAAAAAAATGACTTAAACTAACAAAACCAAAATATGTAGGAACCCGACCCGGATCACCTACTAGACAAAACTTTGTTGAGTAAAAGTTTTGGTATTTGATAAAAAGACAAGCAGTTGAGATAAGCAGTCGAGACAAAGCAGCTGAGATAAATAGTCGAGACAAAGAAGCTGAGATATGTAGTCGAAACGAAACAACAAACATTTGAGACATGTAGTTCAGATATGCAGTTCATAATACAAGCAGTTCAAGAAATCAGTTGAAATAAAACAGTTCGCAGAACAAGTTCATATTCACAATTTTTGAAGAAGAAGTTCATCAAGAGAAACTGGATCACAACATCCAAAGGAGAAATTCAAATAAACAGACCGTTGGAATAACCAGACATATCTATTGAAAGACGAGCAACTTCATAAAGAGATATTAAGGATTATAAAGACGTGCATTAAGATCCAAGAGTGAAAAATACGACACAGAAAGAAGATATACACAATACATCAGCAGCAGAAATATAAGAAACAAGCTGCTTGAGAACTCAAAAAGGGAAACATCATTACAGCTCATTGTGCCTACACTTACAAGATCTTATCAGATCTCTAAGGATCATTGAAGGGCCAGAATCAACTCTCAAGTTGTCTATCATAAGAATTTGATAAATTACTTGAATCTGAGGATTCATCTTTTGAGGTGAGGATGAAGAGTCTTAACCTAGGTGTATGATAGGAGTTTTGATCTAGGCAAGGGTAAGTTCTAAGATTGAAGTGAGTTTTATACAAGACGTTGTATAAGCCAAAGTTTTCTAGTGAATCCTTTCTAAGTGAAAGAAGGGGTGACGTAGGAGCTTTATCCCCGAACATCCATAAACATATCAGGTGTTATTTATCTTTCTGTCACAACCATACTATATCAAGTTCAATTTGTTAGTTGGTCTATTTCCGCACATATATTTGTTGGCAAATTAACATCGACACATGAGAGAGATTAGAAAAAAATTGCTTAACATCAAGTTTTTTTCGAAATAGAAGTTTTAAACTTCAAACTGTTCATCAGTGATACACTTGAGAAATGAGAATATGATCCTTACAAGTGGCATCAAAGAGGTTTTTTTCTCGTCCCTGAACAAATACTACATGGATGATTTTGGAGAAATATCAAGAATTTTTTGGAATATTATTGTGGATAAATTCTCAAATATTACCATGGAAACATGTGATAAAGCCAGGAGAATATGGCAAAATTTTGTTGAAAAATTCAAAGCTGAGCAAGCCATATTTTCTTCAGAAAAAAGATATTGAAGAATCTTGTTCTTCATCAAAATCAAATGAGGAATTGGATAGCTATTTTACGGCTCGTGAATATCAATCTTCATAAAAAATAGATAAGTACTTATTCATCTAGGCATTCATGCATAAGTTCGGATCATCCTAAGTCCATTTTGGATCGTCCGATTAGAAGCAAATGCAACGTGTTAATGCATGCAGGATCGGATCGTCCGAAGTCCAGTTCGGATCGTCCGATCTCTCTATAATAATAGGGCGTTGAGATTCATAATTTATTTCCAATTCACAAATGATTATCTCATGTCTTGAGTGATCTTTAGATATTTATAGTCGTTAGTGGCATAGTCCGGGTGTTGGCAAGGTGCTACGGAGTTATAGCAAAGTGGTGCCCAAGTTCTGGGCTATCTTCTTCAGCTGTCTAACGACGGACAGATGTATAAAACTTGAATTGCTATAAATTTTTTGGAAGTATCTATTAGCTTAATTAAGGTTTTTAGATGATGTTTAGTGATATATAAATCTCATGATTATAGGCTTGGACAGTAGAGCAGGAGTTGCCTATTTGTTGAATATTTGAGGTACGAAAGTACTGTTCGAGATATCCAGACTGAGTATGCATGTATTATGTGTTGCATTGTTTATATGACATGATTTTATCTGCATATTACCTATCACGAATCTTTGAGATAGCCTATAGTAGGGTGCTCACCCTAAGTGCAGTGGATGGTTGGACACGTGAACTCGTGATCAGGTCACTTATATCCACATTGGGTGTGTGACCCACCTCCTGGTGCGATGGTACAGAGTGCAACATATCTGGGAGCCGAGTCAGCGAGCAGGATTATTGGCCTTGTGTCTTGGTACCCCTACACTTGCATTCATGCACATATAATATTTGTGTAAGACCCGAAAATATTAAAGAATTAATTATTAAATTTATTATTTAAATTTCGGAATTGAGAAAATATGAATTTGAGAATTTATGGAAATTAGAGATTTTAATTTCGGGTCAAAAATATTTAATTTGAGGATTTTCGGATTTTAAGATTTAAATATCCAGAATTCTTAAATTAAAAGAAGAGAAATTTGAATTTATTATTTCTGGGATTTAATATTTTAATTATGAGTTTAAATATGACAAGGATTTAATTAGAAGCAAAGAATTGAAGAAGTACCGATTTGCAAATATTGAGAAGGTCAAGGACTCAAATGCGATAAGGTCCGAAATGATTTAATTTTAATTCGAGAATATTTAATTTGAGATTATTTAGAGTTTATAATTAAATTCTACTATTCTTAAATTATTTAGGATTGAAATTGAATGAAATCGCTTGTCCAAGGACTAATTTGCAAATATGCCAAAGTTCAAGGGCCAAAGTGAAATTTTCCTTGCAACTTGCTATGTATAGACGTGTCATGTATGAAATGAATCAGATTTCTCAGCCCAAAACCCAGCAAAAATCGAGAGAAGAGGTAGAAGGGTTCCAAGTTCAATTTTCAACATTTCAAGCTCTGATAAAAATTGATCCGCCCGGTAGAATTTCCGATTGATCGTATATTTGCGATCACAGCTCCGAGTGCTACGTTTTGACGTAAGTTTTATGAAGTTCTACCATGTTTGAATTTTATGATATTTTTAGAATTAATATTTGATTGTATAAACATGTTCTAGTATATACGACGATAGCATATTTCAGACGGATCGAGAAAAGATCGTCGTTTGGACATGTTTTCGAATTATTGAAGAATTTGTAGAAATCTGAATATTTTGGGTTGCTATTCACGTGAATAGGTTGCTGAATTGATGATTATATTGTGTTTAGATGATAGTAGAAATGGTGTTTAAACGTTTGGAAAGACCGACTTCGAACTGTTATGCCGTCGGTTTGCAATTTAATCCGATTTCAGCTATAGATTGAACGTAGCAATTAATATCATATTTGAGAATGATATTAAGCATATTTTACATTTCATTTCAGTTGGAAATTGAAATTATCAAAGTTGAATCAAAAATTTGATCAACTATCAATTAGATGATCAAGCGTGGAATGAATAGAATTTTAGATACGTCATCAGATTTGAAGCTAGCAAGTTTGATTATGTCAAAGCTAAGATTGAAAGGTATGATTAGACATTAGATATTATGGGAAGAACAACTCTAGATCGTTTTGATTATCGAGTTTTCTAAAATCACATACTTATCTGTTTAAGTGCTCTTATGTGATTTACTTGCTATTGGTTCTATGAATGATTATTGAATTGTGTGTTCAAGATGGTTATCAGTATTTGTATGATTTAATGCATCAAGATTATGTTGCATTCATCTTGATCCCTACCTTGAAAAGCATAGATGACAGATTGGCCTAAATTGCGAAATGATGTTTGGAGAACTATAGTCGAGTGGCATGGATTGTAGATTCGCTTTCAGAGCTAGATGACTCACTATAGTTACACCAAAGTCAGGGAAATTAAGATATTTGATGTCACCTCGATTGGGAGCGTCGGTGGTTAGTTAAAGATTTTATTCCCCGGGATCCCAAGAACCGAGATTTGATTGTTATCAAACTTGATAGCCTATTCTTTGAAACATGCATTGCATTTATGCATTAACCTAGTGATTTCTATGGTGTAGAATATGCGTTTATAAATGCTAGTATGTTATTATATGACATTCAAGATGTGAATGTGTTTGTATGCTTGGTATGAGATTGCTAAATATGAACTGATACGCTATAAGAATTTAGGAATCAATTATGCTTCTATGATTTACATGTTCTTACATATTTGAGATTTAAGATTATTATAGCATATAGAATTATTATGCTTAAATGATGTATATGCATGTCGTTCATACTGAGATTTATTCTCACCGGAGTTATCCGGTTGTTGCTTTGTTTGTATGTGTGCATTGCATCAGGTTTGGGCATGAGCGAGTCAGATGTGGCTTGGATAGCTCGAGATTGAGAAATTTAGCACGTGGTGACTCGGGTTTAAGAAGTATATTGTGCTGTCAACCTTGTGATCTTGAAGCATTAGAATGGTTTGAGAACTTAGATCTAGACTTGATCTTGTATTATATTGTACTTTGAAAACATGTATAAGATGTTTATACTTTAAGAAACATGTTTTACTTTGTTTCTTGTATAAATATCATCTTAGACTTGATTTGGAATTGCTACATGTTGAAATCAAGATTGAAATAGCTAAGGACAGCACAAAGATCAGCTGGAGCACCTTTGGGTAGCACAGGGCTCGCTCGAGCGCACCCTAGCCTCGCTCGAGCGAGGCCCCTTGGACCCTCGCCCAAGAAGTGCTCGCTCGAGCGAGGCCCCTTGGACCCTCGCCCAAGAAGTGCTCGCTCGAGCGCACCTAGGGGTCGCTCGAGCGAGGCACAAGTTTAAAAAAAAATAATTTGTTGCTTACTTGTTCAGATTGGATATTGTAAGCCATGTTGTTTAATTATCAGATTGATATTGATTGTGAATAAGAATTGAGATTAGCACCCGAGGTCCCCACAATTTGTAAACTCATACTCTCATACTGAGCGTTTTATTCTCACGTCCTCTAATTGTTTTGGACATCTTATTCCACGGGACAGGTCTCAGATTGGATGGAGCAGGAGGCTCTGAGATATCCTAGTTGCGAGTTGGAAGCAATGGTGGAGATAGGTTCCAGTTTGGGTTTCTAGTATCTGGATTCAATATGTTGTTTTGTTACACCGATGTTCGATTTGGTTGAATAATTTATAAATCTAGGATTTCTTTCTCTTGGGTTGTATAACTATTTAGTTTCCGTTGTTTTATTTCTGATTCTGTTTAATTAAGTTAATTGCATGACTAAACTCTTGATTATTAGGTGATCTCGACGTGGGTCACTACATTTATGGTATTAGAGCATGCATAGAATCTTGAGATATGGATTTTTCTTTGGGAGTGACCTTTGTTTCGCCTTGTAAATGGCAGATGAGGGTGATCAGAGTAGCGATGGTAGTGTCGGACGTTGGGGCAATGATGTAGGTCATGGACGTCATAGAAAACCTCGACAACATCATGAGAAACACCTTGGTAACATTGAGTCGTGCCATGCCCAAATTAACACACTCAACTCAAACAATTAAATATGTAGTAGCGAGAGTAGGGATCGTTCTCACGAGAAGGATTGAAATTTATTGTGCTATAAATTAAAAATATTAAAAGTAAACAAAAGGGGGATTTTTGTTTGTTCAAATTAACCTCTAAAATTACCAAAAATAAATAAATATCAACTCTAACATTCACTTAACTAGCATGCAAGATTAAAAATAAATAAATTTACTAACAATCAATTAAACAAGCCTTCGTATTGGTCGAATATACCATTGAAGTTTATTAACTCGATCATCGATTCTCTAAAAATAATTGATTTATATTTGAATATTCATCATTGAAATGTCAATTTCTATCTCACCTTAATTTTTAGTTAACTAGAAACAAGCGTTCTAAATTAACTTTTACCAATTAATCAATCAAAATACAAGCGATCAAGGTTTAAACCAAAGGTAGCATTAAACTAGTGATATTGATTAACCAAAACAACACAAGCACAAGCAGTTGTATTTAATTTAGTCAAGTGATGTTCCTACAAATTAATAAATTCAGAAGCAGAAATTATCAATCGTAGTTGATTCACAGATTAGAGAGATCAAACAATAACGGATTTGATACCTAATTTAGCTTTAGATTGTATGAAAAATTACTAGGTAATCAAGCTATTAATCAAACACACAAGCATAATAAACAAATTCGAACAACTCTTGATATTCAAACGACAAATCAAACAATGAACATATCAAAATTTCACAAGAAAAATAAAACTTCAAGGTATCTTATTCCTCAACCAAAAATTAAAACTTATCCACGAAGGGCCATTAAAGAAAGAAAAACTAGAAATATTAATGAACGAGAAAAATCTAAGAACAAAAGAGAAAAACCTAGCCGCCAAGCATGTTCTACACTTTTTTCCCCTCTCTATCTGATGTGTTTCGTGTGTTTTTATCTCAAATAAAATCCCTAGAGTACTTCAAATCTTTATTTCCTTTTTAAAATATATGTTTCATTATCTTGGATGCGCTCGAGCGGATAAAAGTTACAGCTCGAGTATGCAACTTTTTGTTTTTAAAATTCTGGTTCACACAGGTAGCGCTTAGGCGCTAACTTTTCTTTGTTCAGGGCGCAAGGGCACTGCCCCTGCTTTTTTTTATTTCCATAGGCACGCTCTAGCGGATATATTTTGCGGCACGTGCGCCAATACTTCTGTTTTTCTTTTCTTTTGCTCAATCTTTTCTCTTTCTCTATATCAAACCGAAAACCATGATTAGGAACTATAAAATCAATTTAATCACTGCAAATTCACTAATCCTAAGAATTAACTCAAGTAAACATAGGCAAATATGAACACATCAAACTCCCCCACACTTGAACATTGCTCGTCCTCAAGCAACACAAAACCAAAAATATAGAAAAACGAGTTTTGAGCTCATAATTCTTAGTGAAAAATAGCCATGATATACATATGTGTGCCTCAGCAATTAAATCAATTCATGATCAAGAAAAGCGTTAAAATGCTAACAACGGAACAAGTTCAATCCCCAAACATTTCAAAATAAACATTTCCGCAAGCACGTGTGTGTGTGTGTGTATGGTCATCAACAAGTGTCATGCACACTTCACAGATCCATTCAATGCAAAACCCCACAACAGCTTAAGTTGCACACCTATGCAAGAATAAGCTCATTTGCATACTCTTCTCCACTATCTTGCGAACACAAATCAATTAGGACTTCATTAGCTTGTAACGTGGCCTCGGTATTGGATTATAAAATAAAGACCAAGGATATAACAATTAATAGAGTATGAAAATATGCACAATGCAATATTCTCTTTTGCTTGGTATGATCTTTCTCCTTTTCTTCTGTTGAGATCAATTGTGATAATGCATAAAAAATGAACACCACTTTTACAACACAATCGTCAATAGACCAAACTGGAAATCCAAGTTTGTGCAAGTGATCAAGAACACGAAGTCGAAACATGATAATCGGCAATCGAAAAACATGCAAAACCAAAAATGACACGATGATTTATAGTGGTTTGGATATAAACATCCTACACCACTTCTTGGCCCAAATCTCAATTACGATCATCAGTTACAAAGTGTGTCAAAGTTTTTTACAATGAATCGACTTATATCTTCAATCTCTCGAGAATTGAACTCACCAAATACAAGAATAAAATCACAAATATTGATACATACACACACAGATCACTTGAAAATTCTTAACCAAAACTAAGGGTAAAATCAATTGAGTGAGTTTCTACAGTTGTATCGAATCATCCTTTCAACTTCCTCGATCCCTTGGTTATATTCAAGGCCCTCTTTTTCAGTTGGTTACGTTATTTGGAGAAGTTGAGATTAGAACTTATCCACCGAGTCTTCTTCTTACATGATATGGTGCACCTTCTTGATACTTTATTCTCATTGGTTTGCCAAGATGAATAAAATAGAAACTTATTACAAAACTCCACCTAGGATTTCTTATGAACTTTGGACCATCATCACAATAGCTAAGGAATTGTGACATTGATTGATTTTAGACAATGTTGGAGTTTGGCAATAGGAATAGTTTTAGTTCCATGTTCCACCAAATTTCTGATAAATGAAATCTTATATCAATATGCTTTGTTCTCTCATGGTGCATCGGGTTCTTTGTTAAGTGCATAGCACTTTGGCTGTCAGAGAAGAGTTTTACATCCATTTTTTCACCAGTTAGCTCAGCTATTTTTCCCTTCAACCAAATTATTTCTTTAGCAGCTTCTGTGATAGCAACATATTCCGCCTCTGTGGTTGATAGTGCCACAACAGGATGTAAATTTGCTTTCCAACTGATGGTATTTCCATTGTAAGTGAAAATGTATCCATTGTTTGATCTTCATTTATCTAAATCACCAGCATAATCAGCATCCATGTATCCTATCAGTCCTTCTCCTTTCCCTGAATTCTACCATATACTAAACCCATTCTCAGAGTGGAGTTAAGGTATCTCAAAATCTACTTCACTGCCTCCCAGTGTGTTTTACCTGGTCTACTAATGAATCTACTCACCAGGCTTGTGGCATATGCTAAATCAGGTCTTGTATAGACCATAGCATACATTAGAATACCGGTGGCATTAGCATAAGGTACATTCTCCATAACAGATTCTTCATATGGTGTGACAGGGCATTGATCGATAGATAACTTGAAATGAGCAGCCAAGGGTGTAGTAATACTTTTGGAATCCTTCATTCCAAACTTGTATACAAACTTCTTAAAATAGTCTTCTTGGTTTATGAATAGCAGCCCTTTTGATCTATCTCTTGTTATTTTCATTCCAAGGATCCTTTGTGCTGGACCAAGATCATTCATTTCAAACTCTCCTTTGAGTTTTTTTTTTCAATTCCAGAATTTCATCCATTCTCTTACATGCCATGAGGGAGTAGTCATTACAAATAGATAGATGGCATATCCCTCTGAAGTTTTCTTATGGTAAACACAACTGTCATAGTCACTTTTCTTGAATGAATTACAACTCATGAAGCTGTCAAATCGTCTATACCATTTCTTAGACGACTGCTGCAAGCCGTATAAGGATTCTTTAAGTAAACAGACCTTTGATTAAGCTCAATCAATTTAGATTCAACTTGATCGTTTTCGAACCGATGTCATAACGGTAGCAAAACCGATAACCGAAATTCATCTCTATCAATTCTATCAATCATATCTACTTCAAACAAATCACATACAACAATAATATCATCATATACCAGCATATAAAAAGGTATGAATTTCTAATAAACTTCTGAAAATTCATAGTAAATTCATACGGCATTTGTTCTTCGATCCGACTTTGATATAAAAATACTTATAACCACAAGAACACCAATACATGCTCAAATTCCGATTCCTCCCAACATCAAAATTTCAAAACCATTGAATCATAGAGCTAATTACATCACTTTGTAGCTCTTGAATCAAGGATCACAAAACTATGCTCGGATTTGAAATCGGATAAACGGATCTTGAGAAATCAAAGTTTGAAAGATGAGAAATGTCTTGGAAGCTGAAGTTGATGATAAGCACGGTTCTTGGTCGGAAGTTGCTGATGAAAATACATAAAATATACATATCACTCCAAGTGTCCCATTCAACATAGAAGATTTTCACTTTAGCCCCTGAAATCTTCACTAATTTCTAATCAGTCCTCGGTCAATATTTTTAATTCAATTTCAATCCTAAACAATTTAAGAATATTAGAATTTAATATTAAACTCCAAAAATTCTCAAATTATATATTCTCAGATTAAAATTAAATAATCTCGGGCCTTACAATTCTCCTCTTCTAAGACATGATTTCTTCCTCGAAATCGCATGCAATCTGTACACATATAAGATAATGAAATAACAAAAATACTGAATAAGACTCTTATCAGAGAAATATCTCAGGAAAGCATTGTCTCATATCTGATTTAACTTCCTGGGTAGCTTCTTCGACTCCATGGACTCCACTGTACTTTAACCAATGGAATAGTCTTGTTTCTGAGTTGCTTCTCTTTTTTATCAAGTATCTTATCGGTTTCTCAAAATAACTCAGAGTCTCGTCTAAGTCTGCCTCATTTGGCTGGAGTACGTGAGAAAGATCAGGTTGATACTTTCGTGGCATAAAAACATGAAAGACATCATGTATACCAGACAAAGCTGGAGGAAGAGCTAATCTATAGGCAAGATTGTCTATCTTCTCAAGAATCTCATAAGGACCGATAAATCTCAGAGACAACTTCCTTCTCTTTCCAAATCTGACAGTGCCTCTAAAAGGAGAAATCTTCAGAAATACTCTGTCTCCCTATTCAAAACATAAAGGTCTGCGCCTGATATTCACATATTTGGCATGTTGATCTTGACCTATTTTCATTCTCTTCTGAATAAGATTCACTTTATCTGTAATTTCTCGGATCATATCTGGCCCAATATCAGGTACCTCTGAGATATCATCCCAATAAAGAGGAGATCTGCACGTACAATGATTCAAATGAAGTCATCTCGATACTTTTCTTATACGAGAACTCCGCAAATGGTAGCGAATCTTGCCAGCTAGTGCCAAATCTAGCACTATAGCTCTGAGCATATCCTCGAATGTCTGGATAGTCCGCTCTGACTGTCCATCTGTCTGAGGATGATATGATGTACTCAGGTGCAATCGAGTACCTAGAGCTTGCCGCAGATTGTGCCAAAAATGAGATGTAAATCCAGGGTCTCGATCTGAAACGATAGATTTAGGCACACCATGCAATCTTACCACTTCTCTGACGTAAATCTCTGCCATTTTATCATGTATGTACGCCATCTTGTACGGAATAAAACATGATGATTTCGTCAATCTGTCAATAACTACCCAAATGGCATCACAACCTCTGGATGAACGTGGTAGCTTCGTAACAAAATCCATAGAAATATGATCTTATTTCCATTCTGGAATGGACAAGCTATGCAATAGACCACCGGTTTCTTTCTTAGTAGGCGGCTTGAAGGACTGAAATATTTTCAGTAATATCTCCATTGGTGACGGTGTGACATCCATCGGATCTTTGGACGTACTACCATGTTCTGTTCTCGGAGCTTCTGGTTCTTGTGGCACATTCATTACTCTACGAGGAGGCATATCTGATATACAAAAGGATTAGCACACAATATCTCATCATATCATAATCAACAATTCTGTTTCAGTCCTCCTTTGATCGGCATTCTCATGATCGAACATGGTTCATTATTAAGTAATACCAAAAGAAACAAAACATGCTAGCATAGATATCATGTAGTCCACATTAATATCATTCTTATGCATAAATAAATCAATCAAGAGGACTCGATCTACCCTGCTCACTAGTTTCTATCCCAGTCTGAGAAACTTTGGCTCTGATGCCACCTGTTGTGGGGACCTCGGGTGCTAATCTCAATTCTTATTAGGCAAACAATCGTAATTAAAATTCGGCCATGATGTAAGCAAGAAATAAATACATTTTTTATACTGGCGCGGGTGCGCCTTGGTCAGCGCGCCCCGCCCAAATAGGCAGAAAAATTATTTCATCAGGGCACAGGATCACTTCCTTCCAACGTGGGTGCGCTCAAACGGGCAGAAAAAAATAACTTTTTGCTCTTCTGATGTTATTCTCTTTTCTGAAGCATAATCACCTACATTCATCTCATAATTCTTACAAAAGAATTTAACATCATCCAAATTCAAACTAAACATGAATTGCAACATGAATTCTTCAAGGTTGATACTACACAAGCAAATCTAGCTATTAGTTCCTCAACCACAACTAATTCACATAACCAAAACATAAGTGATAGCATTCTACTCATGACATGAAAGTTTTGACAGCAATTCTAGTTTCTTAACCCTAAGTCTCCACGTCTATTCTCTCAATCTCAAGTTATGCTTGTCGTCTTTGACCAGCTTCTGCCCCACCTATTTTCATGCACATATACAAACACAATAATAGTCGGATAACTCCGGTGAAAATATAATTTCCAGTATAAAAAACATGTATATTCATATACTCAATCATCTATAGAAGCAATAGAATTTCTTCTATAGGCAAAATAAATTGCAATGCATGATTCAAAAAATTGGTTAATAAACTCTGTATCGGTTCTTGGGATCCCTGGGAAAAAGAAATGCAACAACTCTCCCACCTAATCTCCCATTCGAGGTGGAGTTTAATTCTGAATTATTATATTTAAGGATATTTTTTGATTTTAAGTTTAAATTAGTCATTTATTTTTGGTTTATTTTTCAAATCACCAAATTTCAATTTATATTATCAAATATTTTATTCTAAATTCACATGTCTCTTATCCAAGAGTCTTACTGTTAAAGATGATGAAAACAGAAAGGTGGAACCAGACTTGACTCTGAATTATCCCCATGAATTCTAATTAGTTAACGTCGCAAATAAATTCCTACAATAGTGTAAGTAAAATTTCAAAAATATATTATTTTACAGTTATATTTTTAAATGAAAATCCATCAGTCAGTTGTGTTTATCTTGTCTAGACTTGCAGTCTTGCTTCGCACAAGAACTCTCGGTCATATATCTCATCCCAAATTTTTGGACATTGCTCCAAGTCTCAACAGTTGTGTCAGTCAGTTTGGGAGAACTACTTTGCTCACATCCTAAACTGGATTTAACAAAATAAATGTATTTCCATTTGCATATGTTCAGTTTAGGTTGATTACTGACATTAGTTGAACTGCAATCATTATCACTAAACCCGAGACCAGATTTGTCTCCTATTGGTTTATGTGACTCATGCAATTGTGTCAACAAAACTGAAGACTTATTCCAAGTTTGAATCAACTCACTCATTTTTATATTTTCTGATTTCAACTGCTTACTCTCAACTTGTAGCTTATCATTCTCAGTTTTGAGCTTTGAAATTTCTGCCTCTAAACTAATCTTCTTAATCGATATTTCCCACTCGGGTTCAATTGAGAAATCTGGTAAATAAAAACAGATGTCTCACTAACAAATTTTGATTTGAAAGAGTAGGTGCCCGGTGAGCCAACTTGTGGCTAAGGGCTTTGATGACTCTTTGTATAAACAATCTTTTGTTTAATATAATTTACACTTTTATTAATGGCAATGACTTTATCTTTCTTCATATTGTTATATTGTGATATACTATTGTTGTTTTGATAAAGACCTTGAATATACTATAGTGTATGTAAGATGTGGTAGAACATGGAGATGTCTATCATGAAACACATCTTATAGTCACTGTATATTCTAAATTGTTCCTAGTCGATTGAGCCATCCGATAATAAGGATAAGGATCGCTCGAATTTGAGACTAGCATTTGCGATGCAGAGTACCACGTTTCATTGGTAAGGAACATAGAGATGTTCGAAGCATGCAAATGGATATTCATATGATGAATGATCGAACTATCCTATCCGGACTTTCCAAGTGGTTATCACTTATCGAGTGGATATAGTCCGCGGTTTTGGTTGTACACCATTAGTCCTTACTACTTGAAACATCATTGAGACTCTATATGCTAGTACTGTGCTTTGACTCATTTACCGACTCTATTGGGGTCATCAGGTGTCGGGATTGGGTACAGTTACAACACATATAGGAGTCGATGCTTTGTTGTCAAGGATTCACCACATACTTGTGAGTGTGGATATCCTATGCGATCTGAGGAGATATTAGTGTGACGAATCTCTGGCCAGAGTACATGATGTGTTTTAAGAAATGGTTTCTTAGTAACACATGCGATGTCACTATTTGATCTTCAAGATGTATTGCATAGTTATCGAATCTCGAACGACTCTCGATATACCAATGGTTGTTGATTCGATCGGGATATATGGATGAAGGGACCGTACTGTACGCTAACCAAAATCTATTGGTTCTTGTAGGCACTATCAGTGATACCTAGGGAATCATGGGGCGATGTTGCTAGGCGCTCTTACCATGATTCGATGGGCAAGTCGGAAATTGTTGTTCCAAGTCACAAGGAGTTGTGAGCCCACGGCTAGCTGTATCCCTGAACCATTGAGGGTCACACAGTGTAATGGATTTTTAATCCCCGTTGAGATAGTTAAATTTAAAGAGTTAAATTTAATGAACAAAGAAGTTGGACTTCTTAATTATGAGTAGAGGAGTAAGATTTCCTAAAATGACATAGGGATGGGCATTTTTGGAAACCACTGAATTCGGATTCAGAAAAATTTATCTTGACTTTAAAAGGTGCAGAAATGGTTTCTGTTGGTGAAATCGGTTTATCAATCGGAGTCACGATGAATTTTATATTAATTTCTGAACATGCAGGCTTTGCTTGTCGGGCTTGAACTTATGACTAATGGGCCCTAAGCTGTTAGCGGCCTACATTATAAATAAGTTATTGCAGTACAGAAATTACATACAACAGGTCACAATTTTCGAAAAAAACCCTATTTTTCTCTCAGTAGTGGCCGCCCCCCTTCTCCCCTCTGCTCGGAAAATCCAGTCTGTGAATTTTGAATTGCAGTCTGGTTTAACGGATCAAATTCGTTAATCTCTTCGTAGAAACTTCTGATAGATTTTCTAGTGCAATCTATCAGAGGGATTAAATATCCGTTCGTGGACCTGATTGAAGAACAGTTCGTCCATCAGTTCCAGGGATATACAACAAGAGCAGAGCAATCTGTTGGTGTCCAAAATCTCGATTTGAGATTAAAGGTAAAAATTTATAATTGTTATTTAATTTTTACACACACAATTTAATCGTAAGGTTTTGATACCCACTATGGAATCGTTCCATATAAAATTTTTAAACTTCCGCTGCACCGGGTATCAATCCTGATTGATCTGATCGCCGCGTTCTCCAACAGATTTTATAAATAGCTCTCAGCCAGCCTCACAGAATTCATGGTGTTGCTCGAAGTAGGCTCAAAGAGACGGGAAAATCGGCGAGGGGGTTACACATATGCTAGCGACAAGTATAATGCACATCGTGCATCGAGATTCCAAATGTTAACATTTGATCACATCATTAAGATAGAAACACTCAAAATGTAAGCATAAAATTTTACTCAATGCAGTTGGTTAGCTGTGCCGCATTTTGTGATTACTTTGAAAATCAAAATACAAATTTGACACAAGTGTCGATTGATATTTTGGCCAGAATATACCTTAAAACATCATTGACAACTTCCTATTTTTTTTGTCTAAAGTGAAACAAGAATCACAGTTCATGGATGAAGTGACATTATTAAAAGGCAACACCACGCTACTGCATCACCAGAATCCCAACCAATGTGCAAATCATTCTCAGCAAATTTACTTGTCTTCGCCTCCCTTTTCCTTTTGCCCATGCCGCCACTTGAACTTGGCAATCTGCCAGATGTTCTGAGCCATCTGCCGCTTTGCTTGGAAATGTTACACCTTGCCAACCTGGTGAATCTTGGTCATCATCTCTGAAACGACCCTAACTTCTAAACTAAACTAAATAATAAAGAAAATGTTGATTTATAAAATATTCGCCATGACTTGTTTGAAAATACAACAACCAACCTGTCTCAACTCAACACTTCAATTCAACTAGTAATAGACACCCATAAAGGGAAACAATCACGATAAACATAAGCTTCTGAAATTACAACATCCAAAGTTCAACAATTTGACTTTTACATGCCCTTAAACAATTCTATAAATCCTTAAGCTTACACTTAACCAATCAACAAAAATAAAGTCTTAAAAGCATGAAAGTAAACTCTTTGCGGAAGTCTAGCATAGGTCGGAGGGATGTTCCATGCCCGCATCGCAGTCCACTTGATAGTCCTGCCCCTCAATTCAACGATATTCTAATCTCCACCAAGAAAGCGTAGTGAGTCTAATGACTCAACAAGTATAGACTTGTAATAACAAGGGTTAAAAATACCTGGGAGAATACTTAAAGTACTGTACATAATATACTTTGAAACTTAAACTGAAAAGTCGTATGATAAAAGAGAATGAGACTAAATGTATGCAATGAACTCACACTATGAACTTGGAACTTTCTTAAACTTTACTTTTCTTTTCTATGAATTTAGATCATTGATTATGACGTTTTCTTTGATTTTGATCGATCATGGCTGCAATATACTATGCCGGCAAGAACGCCGAGATTACTCCCGACGCCACATTGCCCCTTAGTTGGTAAGGGAAATCAGGATTTCTCCAAACTCCTCCAAACCGCTTTGTTGGCAAGGGAAATCAGGATTTCTCCCAACTACTCCAAACCCCTCTGTTGGCAAGGGAAATCAGGATTTCTCCCAACTCCTCCAAACCCCCTGTGTCATAAATCAACTCACTTTATTCAAAATGTTTTACTTTCTTGACTTGGAACTTTAACTTTACTTGAGATGCAAAAGAAATGCTTCAACTTGCTTAAACTTTACTCAACTCGAAGGCAAAACTCACACACACACAAATGCAACTTTAAGGAATGAAAACTCAACTCAAAATGAGGATGTTAGGTGGGTAAGTAGCTGCCGCTAATATGGTTATTGATTGAGCAAATACTACCACAAAAAATCAACTCAAATATGTCTATAAATTAATCTCGAATAAATCGCAAGTGCACGAGTCAAGTAATAATATAGTGTACATGAGTACGAGTATCGTCCCACAGAGATTGATGTTTGACAAATTCACCTCAAGTATAATTCTTTAGTTAATTAAAACGAGAGATGGAGAAAACATTAATAAACTAAAATAAAAATAAGAATTAAAATCAAAACAATAAATTAAACTCATAAAATAAATAAACGATTGTTAGGATCTCGGTTCACCTACCCCTTTCTTCTCTAATGATTGAATTTCAATTCTCAAGTCATGATTTTGATGGAATTCCCCAATCTATCAATATACTCTCTCGAGCTTTATTAATCTAATTAACAAATTATAATAACCAAGTCTCTTTGCGTTATTTAACAATTGCAATTGCATTAACGATTTGCGGAATCCTCTAGCTTTCGACCTGGTGGACTATGACTATCAACATGTATCCAACCTTATATCTCTATGCAAGTTGTAGATCCATGGATTATATTACCCTATCATGTCATAAAATCTTCTCTCGGTATCAATTATATCACAAAATCAATAAGAAGTTGATCAAACTCCAAAATTGCAATAAACACAATAATATATTCAAGAACGCTTAAAAACCAAATTCAAACTTCAAGAAGAAATCAAAACAAAGTTTTGGGGGTAGGATCCCCTAAATCCCAACAAACAAAATAAAAAGAAAAGAGAAAACTAGTGTTTGCGGTTCTTGAGTTCTTCAAGTTCCCTCCCTCTTCACGTTCTTCTCCTTGGATGGACGCCTCTTCCCTTCAATCTAATGTTTTTTTTAACCCTTAAAACGTCAGAATATTTCCTATTTATAGTGCCCAAGAGTTCTTTCCATGTAAAACACACGCAAAATATGAATTTCCAACTTCGCGAGGGCACTCGGTCTGCCATTTTTTACCGACCGAGCGCCTAGAATTCTACAAATTTCTGCCCGTCTTTTTCAACAGACGCTCGGTCGGTCAAAAAGAGCGGATCGAGCGCCTCTGTTTCTTCCCAGCGGGCAACATTTTTGAAAATTTCATAATTTAAGTTTAAACCGTCGGATTGAGATGAAAGTTTGACAGCCTCTTTAAAACATCTTGAACTTTAATTTGGACAGTGGAGATTTGATTTGGGGCTTTCTAAAATTAAATTTGAATTTTAGACCAAGGCTGCTCTGTAATTCATTCTTCAAAAACTCATTTTCCTACAAAATTAACCCAGAGAGTGAAATGCACATGCATGAGATTAATAACAAATAAAACATATAAAAACACACATGAAACCATATAAATGCATGCCAAATATACATAAAATAATGCACACAAAATTTACTTATCAATTATCCAACTTATACCCCATTCCTCCTCGAACATGTCTTATCCCGAGCAATCAAACCAAAAAGCCCTGAACTCGATCTTACCTTAACCGAATTCAATTCCACTTGAACCGACACTCTTTAAACACTTATAAATAACCCAAGGATTAATTTAGGACCTCCAAAGACCAACTGAGCAACCCGATCAAAACAGATTTCCGGCCAGCCCTCAAACTTGTCAAAATTCTGCACTAGACACCCCGACTTGAGAAATTCTTAACTTGACCAAAACTAACTCGATTCGCTCCCAAGTTGAACCGACACAACCACAACATCCTAAACTTGACTTAGGACCAGCCCTCACACATCCATAGTTGCTCAAAATGTTCAGTTTAATCAAACAATCCAACAGCTCACACATTGATCTAAAATTATGCTCCAACCCTTTAACTTGAATGACCCTTATCCTATTCGAAACTTAACCGAATCAAGCCCAATTTATACCGACGTGACCAAAACGTCTTAATCTCGACCTAGGACTAGCTCAATACTCGACCAGACCTGAAATGGTAACTCTCATGCCCAGAATTCATTAGCCCTTACACGATGCATTCCTCACTCTACTTCACCTGTACTTCAATAATCCAACTCTATGCCCCTTTCCCTTAACTTTACTCATTTCCGACCCACAAAACCAATCTAATAACATCTCTTGGGACTTAACACAAGCACTTATGCAGCCCTAAACCACACTTCAACCCAACAATTCAAAAACAAGCATGAACATGCACCAAAATGCATTAAACTCTTGAACAACCAATGAACCCAATGGCAATCAATGAAATCCTTATAACACACTTTAATTTCAGCCCAAACACCATATGAATTTCGAATTTAGGGCATGAACACTTCTGAAAATTTTGAATTTAACAATATGCATCAAAACCCTTCATGTCTCATATCACGATTCATCATACAACCCCTTAATCTTCAACCCACATGCAACTTTCAAAGTTCAACAATTTGACTTTTACATGCCCTTAAACAATTCTATAAATCCTTAAGCTTACACTTAACCAATCAACAAAAATAAAGTCTTAAAAGCATGAAAGTAAACTCTTTGCGGAAGTCTAGCATAGGTCGGAGGGATGTTTCATGCCCGCATCGCAGTCCACTTGATAGTCCTGCCCCTCAATTCAACGATATTCTAATCTGCACCAAGAAAGCTTAGTGAGTCTAATGACTCAACAAGTATATACTTGTAATAACAAGGGTTAAAAATACCTTGGAGAATACTTAAAGTACTGTACATAATATACTTTGAAACTTAAACTGAAAAGTCGTATGATAAAAGAGAATGAGACTAAATGTATGCAATGAACTCACACTATGAACTTGAAACTTTCTTAAACTTTACTTTTCTTTTCTATGAATTTAGATCATTGATTATGACGTTTTTTTTTATTTTGATCGATCATGGCTGCAATATACTATGCCGGCAAGGACGCCGAGATTACTCCCGACGCCACATTGCCCCTTAGTTGGTAAGGGAAATCAGGATTTCTCCAAACTCCTCCAAACCGCTTTGTTGGCAAGGGAAATCATGATTTCTCCCAACTACTCCAAACCCCTCTGTTGGCAAGGAAAATCAGGATTTCTCCCAACTCCTCCAAACCCCCTGTGTCATAAATCAACTCACTTTATTCAAAATATTTTACTTTCTTGACTTGGAACTTTAACTTTACTTGAGATGCAAAAGAAATGCTTCAACTTGCTTAAACTTTACTCAACTCGAAGGCAAAACTCACACACACACAAATGCAACTTTAAGGAATGAAAACTCAACTCAAAATAAGGATGTTAGGTGGGTAAGTAGCTGCCGCTAATATGGTTATTGATCGAGCAAATACTACCACAAAAAATCAACTCAAATATGTCTATAAATTAATCTCGAATAAATCGCAAGTGCACGAGTCAAGTAATAATATAGTGTACATGAGTACGAGTATCGTCCCACAGAGATTGATGTTTGACAAATTCTTTTCAAGTATAATTCTTTAGTTAATTAAAACGAGAGATGGAGAAAACATTAATAAACTAAAATAAAAATAAGAATTAAAATCAAAACAATAAATTAAACTCATAAAATAAATAAACGATTGTTAGGATCTCGGTTCACCTACCCCTTTCTTCACTAATGATTGAATTTCAATTCTCAAGTCATGATTTTGACGGAATTCCCCAATCTATCAATATACTCTCTCGAGCTTTATTAATCTAATTAACAAATTGTAATAACCAAGTCTCTTTGCGTTATTTAACAATTGCAATTGCATTAACGATTTGCGGAATCCTCTAGCTTTCGACCTGGTGGACTATGACTATCAACATGTATCCAACCTTATATCTCTATGCAAGTTGTAGATTCATGGATTATATTACCCTATCATGTCATAAAATCTCCTCTCGGAATCAATTATAACACAAAATCAATAAGAAGTTGATCAAACTCCAAAATTGCAATAAACACAATAATATATTCAAGAACGATTAAAAACCAAATTCAAACTTCAAGAAGAAATCAAAACAAAGTTTTGGGGGTAGGATCCCCTAAATCCCAACAAACAAAATAAAAAGAAAAGAGAAAACTAGTGTTTGCGGTTCTTGAGTTCTTCAAGTTCCCTCCCTCTTCACGTTCTTCTCCTTGGATGGCCGCCTCTTCCCTTCCATCTAATGTTTTTTTAACACTTAAAACGTCAGAATATTTCCTATTTATAGTGCCCAAGAGTTCTTTCCATGTAAAACACACGCAAAATATGAATTTCCAACTTCGCGAGGGCGCTCGGTCTGCCATTTTTTACCGACCGAGCGCCTAGAATTCTACAACTTTCTGCCCGTCTTTTTCAATAGACGCTCGGTCGGTCAAAAAGAGCGGATCGAGCGCCTCTGTTTCTTCCCAGCGGGCAACATTTTTGAAAATTTCATAATTTAAGTTTAAACCGTCGGATTGAGATGAAAGTTTGACAGCCTCTTTAAAACATCTTGAACTTTAATTTGGACAGTGGAGATTTGATTTGGGGCTTTCTAAAATTAAATTTGAATTTTATACCAAGGCTGCTCTGTAATTCATTCTTCAAAAACTCATTTTCCTACAAAATTAACCAAGAGTGTGAAATGCACATGCATGAGATTAATAACAAATAAAACATATAAAAACACACATGAAACCATATAAATGCATGCCAAATAGACATAAAATAATGCACACAAAATGTACTTATCAATTATCCAACTTATACCCCATTCCTCCTCGAACATGTCTTATCCCGAGCAATCAAACCAAAAAGCCCTGAACTCGATCTTACCTTAACCAAATTCAATTCCACTTGAACCGACACTCTTTAAACACTTAAAACTAACCCAAGGATTAATTTAGGACCTCCAAAGACCAACTGAGCAACCCGATCAAAACGGATTTCCGGGCAGCCCTCAAACTTGTCAAAATTCTGCACTAGACACCCCGACTTGAGAAATTCTTAACTTGACCAAAACTAACTCGATTCGCTCCCAAGTTGAACTCACACAACCACAACATCCTAAACTTGACTTAGGACCAGCCCTCACCCATCCGTAGTTGCTCAAAATGTTCAGTTTAATCAAACAATCCAACAGCTCACACATTGATCTAAAATTATGCTCCAACCCTTTAACTTGAATGACCCTTATCCTATTCGAAACTTAACCGAATTGAGCCCAATTTATACCGACGTGACCAAAACGTCTTAATCTCGACCAAGGACTAGCTCAATACTCGACCAGACCTGAAATGGTAACTCTCATGCCCAGAATTCATTAGCCCTTACACGATGCATTCCTCACTCTACTTCACCTGTACTTCAATAATCCAACTCTATGCCCCTTTCCCTTAACTTTACTCATTTCCGACCCACAAAACCAATCTAATAACATCTCTTGGGACTTAACACAAGCACTTATGCAGCCCTAAACCACACTTCAACCCAACAATTCAAAAATAAGCATGAACATGCACCAAAATGCATTAAACTCTTGAACAACCAATGAACCCAATGGCAATCAATGAAATCCTCATAACACACTTTAATTTCAGCCCAAACACCATATGAATTTCGAATTTAGGGCATGAACACTTCTGAAAATTTTGAATTTAACAATATGCATCAAAACCCTTCATGTCTCATATCACGATTCATCATACAACCACTTAATCTTCAACCCACATGCAACTTTCGAATTTAAACATAAAATTTTCTGAAAACTTGTAAAAACCAAAACCCTACCTTGTAAAATCACGACCATTTCGAAATTAAACAAAAACAATAGAACAAATGCTTAGATAGCGAGCTTGGGGCCAAAGGAAAGCCACACTTGCCTTTACTTGACAAAACCTAAAGAAAATGGGTGGAACCAAGGCTGAACACGTCCAGCAGAGGCGGTGGAGGAGGGCGGCTGGCGGCCGAAAAAGCAAGGGAGATGGGCGGCCAAAGCTTTGAGAGAAAATGGGGAGGGGGGGAAATAAATGGGGAAGAGGCGGCTATGTGTTGAGTTGTGTGTTAGGGTTTTAGTTTTGTTTTGTGTTATAAGTTGAGTGTTAGGTGTACATTTGTGTGTATGTATAGGTGTAAGTATGAAAAAGTAGGTGTGTGTGTTCCTTTAAAAGTACAACTCAAAATACTACTACTTTTGCTTACTAAACTTACACTTATAAAATTCCTAAGTTTAAACACCTAAATTAAAGTATTAAATTGGGTTTTACTAGTCCATGTTCAAGAAAATTCTAACTTTTAAAAAACGTTACAGAATAAGCTCAAGAATGCGATAAATGTGATTTCTGACACCCGGAAACTTCTAAAATCAAAATTTCCTCTAATTTCCTCATTTCTCGCAACTTAAAACTCTTTAAATAAAATCTTGGAATTTATCGCCGAAATACACCATCGATGTATCCGGAACTGAAAGTCACTGAACTCAAGAATCTCAAAATAAATAACTAAATTAATAATTAACAAATAACATATGGAGGAAATTTAAGCACTAACTTAGGAACAAAAATCAACACTTTAAATATTTTGATGTCACAAAAATAAGTGAAATATTTAAATAATAGACAGAGCGATTAAAATGATTCAAACAAACTAGACGAACGATTAAAAGTCATTTAAATAAATACACGAGCGATAAAAACCTTAAAATGATTTGGACAGATAAAAGCTTTTAAATAAAATAAGCTAAGCATTAAAATAATTTAAAATAACTAACCACCAAACATAAGTTATTTAAAAGCAAATAAGTTGCACAATAAAATCATTTAAATAGATAAATAATATTTTATTAACACATAATTCAAATAAAGAATTTAAATCAATTAAACTTAAAAATAATAATCATAACATTTATTTAATTTACTATATGCGAATTAGTAGATTGAATTTTAGGTACTACAATCTCGTTCACCAGCCTCCTGCTTTGCGTCACGTACGATATCCATTGCATCCGTGGGTGGATTCCTTTCTTCATCTTTCCCTCACCTAAATCCCACCAACACAAGAACAAGAATTGAATTTGAGATAGTTCAAAATGGAAAATGTTAACATGGGAGGATCAAATACTGAATTAGAGTAAATTTGAAATGGATTAAGTATATGTTGTCCCAATTCGGAGCTTGATTTTGTCAAGCTCATCTACAAATCCCGTGTGTCATTCTATCAAAAACTTTCATGTTGTTTCAAAATTAAAATATGCTTTGGGTTACATTGTCTGCCGACAAAATTCAAGCTACAAAAATTTAAGAGAAAATCTTGCACAATTGAATTTCAACAGCAAAAATGTGCAATTGTTATCACAAATCTCATTTTTAGCACGAAAATAAGTAATTGTTCATGAATAAAAGCATAAAATTTTCACATCAAGAACGTCGCAGAAAACATATTGTAAAAAAGATGAAAATTGTTCTAAGAAGACACAATCACTGCTTCCAATGAATGTTAATAAAACCTTATCAAAGATAAATCAACTTCTTTTCATAGATGAAGAGACTAGGGCAGAGAGACGAATGAGAGACGAGCTTTGAATTTTGCAATTTAGGGTCGGATGGGCTAACTGATTAATTTTGCAATTTGGGTTTGGATAGATATGTGGGCCTTTTAGGGTTATAAATTTATGAGTCTATGGGTCCATGAGTATTTTATTATAATTTATATAAAAATATTTTTAAAAACATCGGTTGACCAATTTTTAAATATAAAATAATTTTCTTTTATCCCTCATGAGATCCAAAACAGCAAAATTACGAATTCTATGAAAACCGTTGATCGTCGCATTAGGTTTGGCGAAGCTTCAACTCTGGTGGTGGAAAATCGCTCTCTTTCATTTTTTAAAAAACATTGAATTATTCTATTTAAGAAGATTTTTCGATTTTAAATTTAAATTAGTCCTTTATTTTTGGTGTATTATTCAAATCACCAAATTTCAATTTATATTATCAAATATTTTATTCTCAATTCACATGTCTCTTATGAGAGAGTCTTAATGTTAAATATGATGAAACTAGAAAGGTGGAACCAGACTTGACTCTAAAGTCATTTAATAAGATTTTGAATTTGGACATAAATCAACCTCAAATGTTAGTTCAAGCTAGCTTAAGGAAAAGATTGTCCAAACCTAGAATTAGCCCCATGAATTATAATTAGTTAACTTCGCAAATAAATTCCTACAATAGTGTATGTACACTTTCAAATATATATTATTTTACAGTTATATTTTTAAATGTAAATCCGTCAGTGAGTTGTGTTTAGCTTGTATAAACTTGCAGTCTTGCTTCGCGCAAGAACTCTCGGTCACATATCCAATCCAAAATTTTTGGACATTGCTCCAAGTTTCATTAGTTGTGTGAGTCAGTTTGGTAGAAATACTTTGCTCACATCCTAAACTAGATTTAACAAAATGAATGTATTTTTGTTTACATGTGTTCAGTTTAGGTTGAGTATTGACATTAGTTGAACTGCAATCCTTATCACTAAACTCGAGACCAGTTTTTTCTCCTATTGGTTTCTGTTACTCAAGTAATTGTGTCAAAAAAACTGAAGACTTATTCCAAGTTTGAATCAACTCAGTCATTTTTTTTTTATTTTCTGATTTCAACTGCTGACTCTCAACTTGCTTATCATTCTCAGTTTTGAGCTTTGCAATTTCTGTCTCTAAACTAATCTTCTCAATCGATATTTCCACTTGGGTTCAATTGAGCGATCTGGAAAATAAAAACAGTTTTCTCACTAACCAATTTTGATTTTAAAAATATCTCTCAGCCATCCTCACAGAATTCGTGGTGTTTCTCGAAGTAGGCTAGACGGGAGAATCGGCAAGGGGGTTACACATATGCTAGCGACAAGTATAATGCACGTCGTACATCGAGAATCCAAATGTTAACTTTTGATCACATCATTAAGATAGAAACACTAAAAATGTTAGCATAAACTTTTACTCGATGTAGTTGGTTAGCTGCGACGCATTTTGTGATTACTTTGAAAATCAAAATACAAATTCGACACAAGTGTGGATTGATCTTTTGGCCAGAATATACCTTAAAACACCGCTGACAAGTTCCTATTTTTTGTTCAAAGTGAACCAAGAATCACAGTTCATGGATGAAGTGACATTATTCAAAGGCAACACCATGCTACTGCATCATCGGAATCCCAAACAATGTGCAAATCATTCTCAGCAAATTTACTTGTCTTCACCTCCCTCTTCCTTCTGCTCATACCATCGCTTGAACTTGGCAATATGCCGATGCTCTGAGCCATCTGCTACTTTGCTCGGAAATGGTACAACTTGCCAACCTGGTGAATCTTTGTCATCATCACGTTCACCAACCTCCCGCTTTGGGTCACATATGATATTCATTGCATCTGTGGGTGGATTTCTTTCTTCTTTTTTTCCTAACCCAAATCCCACCAACACAAGATCAAGAACTGAATTGGAGATAGTTCAAAACGGAAAATGTCAACATGGGCAGGATCAAATACTGAATTAAAGTAAATATGAAATGGATTTAGTATATGATGTACAATTCGGATCTTGATTTTGTCAAGGTAATCCACAAAATCATGTGTGGCATTTTATCAAATACTTTCCTGTTGTTTCGAAACTTATAATATGCTTAGGGATTGTTATAAAAAATCTCATTTTTAGCACAAAAATCAGTAATTGTTCATTAATAATAGCATAAACTTTTCACATTAAGAACGTCACAAAAACAATATTGCAAACAGATGAAAATTGATCTAAGAGAACACGATCACTGCTTCCAATTAATATTAATCAAACCTTATCAAAGAGAAATCTACTTCTTTAAAGAGATGATGCGACCAAAGCAGAGAGACGAATGAGAGACGAATGAGAGACGAGCTCCGAATTTTGCAATTTAGGGCCGGATGGGCTAAATGATTAATTTTGCAATTTTGGGTTGGATAGATATGTGGACCTTTTAGGGTTAGAATTTTGCGAGTCTATAAGTCCATGAGTATTTTATTATAATTTATATAAAAAAAATTTAAAAAAAATCGGTTGACCAATTTTTTTTAAAAAAATCAAAAGTAATTGAATTTTCTTTTATCCCTCGTGAGATCCAAAATAGCACAATTACGTATTCTATGGAAACCGTTGACCGTCACTATAGGTTTGGCGAAGCCCCAACTCTGGTGGTGGACAATCGCCCTCTTTCATTTTTTTTAAACTTTGAATTATTCTATTTAAGGGGATTTTTTGATTATAAATTTAAATTAGTTCTTTCTTTTTGGTGTATTATTCAAATCACCAAATTTCAATTTATATTATAAAATATTTTATTCTAAATTCACATGCTTTTATGAAAGAGTATTAATGTTGAATATGATGAAAACGGAAAGGTGGAACCAGAACTTGACTCTGATGTCATTTAATAAGATTATGAATTTGGACATAACTCAACCTCAAAAGTTATTTCAATCTAGCTCAAAGGAAAGATTGTCCAAACCTAGAATTAGCTCCATGAATTTTAATTAGTTAACGTCGTAAATAAATTCCTACAATAGTGTATGTACACTTTCAAAAATATATTATTTTACAGTTATATTTTTAAATGTAACTTCGTCGTTCAATTATGTTTAGCTCTTCTTGACTTGCAGTCTTGTTTTGCACAAGAACTCTCGGTCACATATCCAAAATAAAATTTTTGGACATTGCTCTGAGCCTCAACAGTTGTGTCAGTCAATTGGGTAGAACTACATTGCTCACATCCTAAACTGGTTTTAACAAAATGAATGTATTTCCCTTGGCATATGTTCAGTTCCGGTTGAGTACTGACATTAGTTGAATTGCAATCCTTATCACTAAACCCGAGACCAACTTTGTCTTCTATTGGTTTCTGTGACTCATGCAATTGTGTCAACGAAACTTAAGACTTATTCCAAGTTTGAATCAACTCAATCATTTTTATATTTTCTGATTTCATTTGCCGACTGTCAACTTGTAGCTTATAATTTTAAGTTTTGAGCTTTGAAATTTCTGCCACTAAACTGATCTTATCAATTGATATTTACACTCGGGTTCAATTGAGCGATCTGGAAAATAAAAACAGTTTTCTCACTAACAAATTTTGATTTTAGAAATAGCTCTCAGCCAGCCTCACAGAATTCGTGGTGTTGCTCGAAGTAGGCTCGAAGAGACGGGAGAATCAGCAAGGGGGTTACACATATGCTAGCGACAAGTATAATGCACATCGTGCATTGAGAATCCAAAAGTTAACATTTGATCACATCACTAAGATAGAAACACTCAAAATGTAAGCATAAAATTTTACTCAATCCAGTTGGTTAGCTGCGCCGCATTTTGTGATTACTTTGAAAATCAAAATACAAATTCGACACAAGTGTCGCTTGTTACTTTGGCTAGTATATACCTTAAAACATCGCTGACAAGTTCTTATTTTTTGTCCAAAGTGAATTAAGAATCACAGTTCATGGATGAAGTGACATTATTCAAATACAACGCCACGCTACTGCATCTCTAGAATCCCAAACAATGTTCAAATCATTCTCAGCAAATTTAGTTGTCTTCACCTCCCTCTTCCATCTACCCATACCGCCGCTTGAACATGGAGATCTGCCCGATGCTCTGAGCCATCTGCCGCTTTGCTAAGAAATGGTACAACTTTCCAACCTGTTGAATCTTCGTCATCATCACGTTCACCAACCTCCCGCTTTGGATCACGTACGATATCCATTGCATCTGTGGGTGGATTTCTTTCTTTTTTTTTTTACTCACCCAAATCCCACCAACACAAGATCAAGAACTGAATTTGAGATATTTCAACATGGGCAGGATCAAATACTGAATTAGTGTAAATATGAAATGGATTTAGTAAATGATGTACAATTCGGATCTTGATTTTGTCAAGCTAATCCACAAAATCCTGTGTGGCATTTTATCAAATACTTTCCTGTTGTTTCGAAACTTAAAATATGCTTAGGGTTACATCGTCCGCCGACGGAATTAAAGCACAAAAATTAAAGAGAAAAGTTTATGCAATTGAATTTTAGCAGCGAAACCATGCAATTGTTATCACAAATCTTATCTTTAGCACGAAAATCAGTAATTGTTAATGAATAAAAGCATAAACTTTTCACATTTAAAAACATCACAAAAAAATATTGCGAACAGATGAAAATTGATCTAAGAAGACACGATCAATTCTTCCAATGAATGTTAATCAAACCTTATTAAAGTGGAATCAACTTCTTTTCAGAGATGAAGCGACCAGGGCAGAGAGACGAATAAGAGACGAGCTTTGAATTTTGCAATTTAGGGTCGGATGGGCTAAATGATTAATTTTGCAATTTTGGGTTGGATAGATATGTTGGCCTTTTAGGGTTAGAATTTTGCGAGTCTATGAGTCCATGAGTATTTTATTATAATTTATATAAAAATATTTTTAAAAAAAATCGGTTGACCAAGTTTTAAAAATAAAATCAAAAGTAATTGAATTTTCTTTTATCCCTCGTGAGATCCAAAATAGCACAATTACGTATTCTATGGAAACCGTTGACCGTCACTATAGGTTTGGCAAAGCCCCAACTCTGGTGGTGGAAAATCGCCCTCTTTTATTTTTTAAAACAATGAATTATTATATTTAAGGAGATTTTTCGATTATAAATTTAAATTAGTCCTTTATTTTTGGTGTATTTTTCAAATCACCATATTTCAATTTATATTATCAAATATTTTATTCTAAATTCACATGCTTTTATGAGAGAGTATTAATGTTAAATATGATGAAAACGGAAAGGTGAAACCAGAACTTGACTCTGATGTCATTTAATAAGATTATGAATTTGGACATAACTCAACCTCAAAAGTTAGTTCAAGCTAGCTCAAGAAAAGATTGTCCAAACCTAGAATTAGCTCCATGAATTCTAATTAGTTAACATCGCAAATAAATTCTTACAATAGTGTATGTACACTTTCAAAAATATATTATTTTACAGTTATATTTTTAATGTAACTCCATCATTGAGTTTTGTTTAGCTTGTTTTGACTTGCAGTCTTGTTTCGCACAAGAACTCTCGGTCACATATCCAATCCCAAATTTTTGGACATTGCTCCAAGCCTCAACAGTTGTGTAAGTCAATTGGGTAGAACTACATTGCTCACATACTAAACTGGATTTTAAAAAATGAATGTATTTCCCTTCGCTTATGTTCCGTTTAGGTTGAGTACTGACTTTAGTTGAACTACAATCCTTATCACTAAACCCGAAACCAGCTTTGTCTCTATTGGTTTCTGTGACTCATGCAATTGTGTCAACAAAACTGAAGACTTATTCCAAGTTTGAATAAACTCAATCATTTTTATATTTTCTGATTTTAACTGCTGACTCTCAACTTGTAGATTATCATTCTCAGTTTTGAGCTTTGAAATTTCTGCCTCTAAACTGATCTTCTCAATCGTTATTTCCACTCGGGTTCAATTGAGCGATCTGGAAAATAAAAACAGTTGTCTCACTAACCAATTTTGATTTTAGAAATAGCTCTCAGCCAGCCTCACAGAATTCATTGTGTTGCTCAAAGTAGGTTCGCATAGACGGGGAATCGGCAAGGGTCAAGTACGATATCCATTGCATCTGTGTATGGATTCCTTTCTTCTTTTTTTCCTCACCCAAATACCACCAACACAAGGTCAAGAACTGAATTTGAGATAGTTCAAAACGGAAAATGTTAACATGGGCAGGATCAAATACTTGATTAGAGTAAATCTGAAATGGATTTAGAATATGATGTGCAATTCGGATCCTGATTTTGTCAAGCTCATCTACAAAATCCTGTGTGGCATTTGATCAAATACAAAATGTTGTTTCGAAACTTAAAATATGCTTAGGGTTACATCAAGCACCGACGGAATTGAAGCAAAAACAATTTAAGAGAAAAGTTTATGCAATTGAATTTCAGAAGCAAAACCGTGCAATTTTTATCACAAATCTCATTTTTAGCACGAAAATCAGTAATTGTTCATGAATAAAAGCATAAACTTTTCACATTAAGAACGTCGCAAAAAAAAAATTGGAAACACATGAAAATTGATCTAAGAATGCCGATCACTACTTCCAATGTATGTCAATCAATCCTTATCAAAGAGAAATCAACTTTTTTTCAGAGATGAAGCGACCAGGCAGAGAGATGAATGAGAGACGAACTTTGAATTTTGCAATTTAGGGTCGGATGGGCTAAATGATTAATTTTGAAATTTGGGGTTGGATGGATTTGTGGGTCTTTTAGGGTTAGAATTTTGCAAGTCTATGAGTCCATGAGTATTTTATTATAATTTATATAAAAATATTTTTAAAAAAAATCGGTTGATCATTTTTTAAAAATAAAATCAAAAGTAATTGAATTGTCTTTTATCATTCGTGAGATCCCAAATAGCACAATTACGTATTCTATGAAAACCGTTGACTGTCACATTAGGTTTGGCGAAGCCCCAACTCTGATGGAGGAAAATCACCCTCTTTCATTTTTCTAAAACATTGAATTATTCTATATAAGGATATTTTTCGATTTTAAATTTAAATTAGTCCTTTATTTTTGGTTTATTTTTCAAATCACCAAATTTTAATTTTTATTATCAAATATTTTATTCTAAATTCACATGTCTCTTATGAGAGAGTCTTACTGTTAAAGATGATGAAAACGGAAAGGTGGAACCATACTTGACTTTATTTCATTTAATAAGATTATGAATTTGGACATAACTCAACCTCAAAAGTTAGTTCAAGTTAACTCAAGGGAAAGATTGTCCAAACCTAGATTTAGCTCATGAATTTTTATTAGTTAACGTCGCACTACAATAGAGTATGTACACTATAAAAAATATATTATTTTACAGTTAAGTTTTCAAATGTAACTCTGTTGTTGAGTTGTGTTTACCTTTTCTGAACTTGCAGTCTTGTTTCGCACAAGAACTCTTAGTCACATATCCAATCCAAAATTTTTGGACATTGCTCCATGCCGCAACAATTGTGTTAGTCAGTTGGGTAGAACTAAATCATAAAATAGATTTAAAAAAAAATGAATGTATTTTCCTTTGCATATGTTCAGTTTAGGTTGAGTACTGACATTGTTGAACTGCAATCCTTATCATTAAACTCGAGACCAGCTTTGTCTTCTATTGGTTTCTGTGACTCAAGTACTTGTGTCAACAAAACTGAAGACTTATTCCAAGTTTGAATCAACTCAGTCATTTTTTTTTATTTT
Organism: Henckelia pumila; assembly: GCF_033568475.1. NCBI lineage: Eukaryota > Viridiplantae > Streptophyta > Magnoliopsida > Lamiales > Gesneriaceae > Henckelia > Henckelia pumila. Next base: position 18,770,869 of record NC_133121.1, read on the forward strand.
CTGATTTCAACTGTTGAATCTCAACTTTTAATTTATCATTCTCAGTTTTGAGCTTTGCAATTTCTGTCTCTAAACTAATCTTCTCAACCGATATTTCCACTCGGGTTCAATTGAGCGATCTGGAAAATAAATACAGTTTTCTCAATAACAAATTTTGATTTTAGAAATAGCTCTCAGCCAGCCTCACAGAATTCGTGATGTTGCTCAAAGTAGGCTAGACGGGAGAATCGGCAAGGGGTTACACATATTCTAGAGACAACTATAATGCACGTGTGCATCGAGAATCCAAAAGTTAACATTTGATCACATCATTAAGATAGAAACACTCAAAATGTAAGCATAAACTTTTACTCAATGTAGTTGGTTAGCTGCGCCGCATTTAGTGATTACTTAGAAAATCAAAATACAAATTCGACACAAGTGTCGATTGATCTTTTTGCGAGAATATACCTTAAAACACCGCTGACAAGTTCCTATTTTTTTTTCCAAAGTGAACCAAGAATCACAGTTCATTGATGAAGTGACATTATTCAAAGGCAACACCACGCTACTGCATCACCAGAATCCCAAACAATGTGAAAATCATTCTCAGCAAATTTACTTGTCTTCACCTCCATCTTCCATCTGCCCATACCGCCGCTTGAACTTAGCGATCTGCCCGATGCTCTGAGCCATCTGCCGCTATGCTCGGAAATAGTACAACTTTCCAACCTGGTGAATCTTCGTCATCATCACGTTCACCAACCTCCCGCTTTGGGTCACGTAAGATATCTATTGCATCTGTGGGTGGATTTCTTTCTTCTTTTTTTCCTCACCCAAATCCCACCAACACAAGATCAAGAACTGAATTTGAGATAGTTCAAAACGGAAAATGTCAACATGGGCAGGATCAAATACTGAATTAGTGTAAATATGAATTGGATTTAGTATATGATGTACAATTCGGATCTTGATTTTGTCAAGCTAATCCACAAAATCATGTGTGGCATTTTATCAAATACTTTCATGTTGTTTCGAAACTTAAAATATGCTTAGGGTTACATAGTCCGCCGACGGAATTGAAGCAAAAACAATATAAGAGAAAAGTTTATGCAATTGAATTTTAGCAGCAAAACCGTGAAAATTATAAACTTTTCACATTAAAAACGTCACAAAAAAATATTGCAAACAGGTGAAAATTCATCTAAGAAGACACGATCAATTCTTCCAATGAATGTTAATCAAACCTTATCAAAGGGAAATCAACTTCTTTTCAGAGATAAAGCGACTAAGGCAGAGAGACGAATAAGAGACGAGCTTTGAATTTTGCAATTTAGGACCGGATGGGCTAGATGATTAATTTTGCAGTTTTGTGTTGGATAGATATGTTGGTCTTTTAGGGTTAGAATTTTGCGAGTCTATGAGTCCATGAGTATTTTATTATAATTTATATAAAAATATTTTTAAAAATAAATCGGTTTATAAATTTTTAAAAATAAAATCAAAAGTAATTGAATGGCATTTTATCACTTGTGAGATCCAAATAGCACAATTACGTATTCTATGGAAACCATTGACCGTCACATTAAGTTTGGCGAAGCCCCAACTCTGGTTGTGGAATATCACCCTCTTTCATTTTTTTCAAAACATTGAATTATTCTATTTAATGATATTTTTTATTTTGAATTTAAATTAGTCATTTCTTTTGGTGTATTTTTCAAATAACTAAATTTCAATTTATATTATCAAATATTTTATTCTAAATTCACATGTCTCTTATGAGAGAGTCTTATCGTTAAAGATGATGAAAAAGGAAAGGTAGAACCAGAACTTGACTCTGATGTCATTTAATAAGATTATAAATTTGGACATAACTCAATCTCAATAGTAGTTCAAGCTAGCTCAAAGGAAAGATTGTCCAAAACTTGAATTAGCCACATGAATTCTAATTAGTTAATGTCACAAATAAATTGCTACAATAGTGTGTACACTTTCAAAATATATTATTTTACAGTTATATTTTTAAATGTACATTAAAAAATAAATATCATAAATATTATATATATATATATTATAATAATAATAATAATAATAATAATAATAATAATAATAATAATAATAATAATAATAATACAGATATATATATTTATCAATAATTGCGACGGTTTAGCAAAGAGCGTCGAATTGTATATTTATTTTATGTGATGTTCCAACGGTTTTTTAATAACCGTTGCAATATTTATGCGATGGTTTTTATTAAACTGTCGCAATTTTCTATGGTTTATCAAAACTGTTGTAATTTGTATGTGACGGTTAGTTAAAAACCGTCGTAAGGTTCAACGATTTCTTAAACAGTCGCATTTTGCGACGATTTTAAAAAACCGTTGCAATGAATTGCAAAGGTTTTTAAAATACCGTCGCAATGTTTCCCTTTTTTTTTGTAGTGTTGGGGTTTTCGCAATGTTGTATTATTTGGAGAATATGATCTCGATTGGAGCTAGTTTGGGGGATGTTCCTATTGGATTATCAAGTGTATAGAAACTAAAGTTTACCACATATATAAAAGTTAATCATCACATCTCATGTCTCAACAAATATTTTTATTCTTGACTATTGCTATCATTTTCAGTGTGCGTTTTGATAAATAAATTATCTTTATATAAATCACATTATTTAGATAAAAACCGCATTACAAAAACCTTATTGATCATATTTACTTGAGAAGATATTGATATGGATAGAGAGAATCGAACTTTTTCCTACCATAGATTAGTTGTTATCCTAATTCATCCATTCTAACGCTTTTCGAGGCTTTTTTTTTTTTTTATGTTTTTAGTTTATGGAAGTATAATTTGCTTATTTTATTTTTCATCAGATACGGGTTGGTTACCTCTGCCCACACCCGAAAATTAAATTTTTTTTTTAAAAAAAATGGGGGTTTAAAATTTGGAACACATACACGTTGGGCTGAACATGAATTGCGGTTGGGTCGGTCTTAATTATGAGTGTGTTTATACCCAACAAAAAACTCAAATAAAAACTGGACACATCATGAAGTTTTTCAAAAGTAGGTCAACTATATACTTATTATTTTATCATTATACTATAATATAATTCTTTTATTAAAGCTCTCCCACACGACTTTTTTCCATGTATGTATGGGATTATTTTTTAAAAATATATTAATGGGGCATGAAGAATGATAACCGAGTCGGTGGGCCTCTAAGCTCGTGGGCCTCAGCGCATAAATCAATGCTTAAAATGGACCAAATTCCATAAAATTCATGTAACCAAATACACTATTAGAATTCGCATTTTAAAAAAAAGAAAATATTTTAAACTTGCATATAAGATAAGAAAATATAAATAATCAAGAAGTCAAATTTTCTAGATTTTTTTTTTGTTTTGAATTTTCGAGTTCTTTTTCAAAAGAATATAATTTAAAAGTTGTTGCTCGAACAAAAAGCTATCATAAGCTCTTCAATATAATTTCCTTTACATTCCACCGTAGGAGATAAATTATTGGATTAAAAAAAAACTCCGTCTTTTAAATTAGAAATAGCTTTCAGCCAGCCTCACAGAATTCGTGGTGTTGCTCGAAATAGGCTCGCAGAGACAAGAAAATCAGCAAGGGGGTTACACATATGCTAGCAACATGTTCAATGCACATCGTGCATCGAGAATTCAAATGTTAACATTTGATCACAACATTAAGATAGAAACACTCGAAATGTAAACATAAATTTTTACTCAATGCAGTTGGTTAGCTGCGCCACATTTTGTGATTACTTTGAAAATCAAAATACAAATTGACACAAGTGTTGACTGATCTTTTGGTCAAAATATACCTTAAAACACAGCTGACAAGTTCCTATTTTTTGTCCAAAGTGGCAATATTCAAAGGCAACACCATGCTACTGCATCACCAGAATCCCAAACAATGTGCAAGCCATTCTCAGCAAATTTACTTGTCTTCACCTCCCTCTTCCTTCTGCCCATATCGCCGCTTGAACTTGGCGATCTGCCCGATGCTCTGAGCCATCTGCCGCTTTGCTCGGAAATGGTACGCCTTGCCAACCTGGTGAATCTTGGTCATCATCACGTTCACCAGCCTCCCGCTTTGGGTCACGTACGATATCCATTGCATTTGTGGGTGGATTCCTTTCTTCATCGTTTCCTCACCTAAATCCCACCAACACAAGATCAAGAACTGAATTTGAGATAGTTCAAAACGGAAAATGTTAACATGGGCAGGATCAAATACTGAATTAGAGTAAATCTTCTTTCATTTTTTTTTTAAACATTGAGTTATTCTATCAAAGGATATTTTTTCGATTTTAAATTTAAGTTAGTCCTTTTTTTTTGGAGCATTTTTCAAATCTACAAATTTAAATTTTTATTATCAAATATTTTATTCTACATTCAGATGTCTCTTATGGGAGAGTCATACTGTTATTAGCCCCATGAACTGAGAATGTCTCTTATGGAACCAGAACTTGACTCTGATGTCATTTAGTAAGCATAAGTCAACCTCAAAAGTTAGTTCAAGCTAGCTCAAGTGAAAGATTGTCCAAACCTAGAATTAGCCCCATGAATTCTAATTAGTTAACGATTTGAAGTCATCGAACATGGAAAAATTCAAATTGTATTACGTAGTAATTCAAAAATTATTACTAAACTATATATATGAATTTTAGAAATTTATCGAGCAAACTTGTGGAATTCGAACCACCGATGACTCAAATCAATGCACCTTTCGAACCTACATTAAATATACAACAATTATCATATTTTTGAATCGGACTCCAATAAAAAAATCATCCCCTTACACACACATAATATTCACACACTCATAGTACACACAATACACACACACGCACACACTGATACACGCACAGAGAACACACACACGCACACACTGATACACACACGCACACACTGATATATACACACACGCGGGTGGGTCAATAATAAGCGAAAAAAAATGAAATATACGTATACCGTAAGATAGATCTAGTTGCGAGCTTCCCAAATATATATTTAGTGTTGAAAAACGAGCAACGACGCCGGAGAAACGAAGAGAAAAGGGGCGGCGGCGGTGGGGGTCGGTGGGAGGGAGAGAGAGAGCGTATAAGTGGGAGAGAAGAAAATGGCCGAGAATAGAAACCCTATGATATAAAATTAAAAAGTTAATAAATATAGTGCAAAATGCAAACTGAATCCGGGAATTTGTTTTTTTAATCAAGTAAATTTATTGTTTAAAAAAAAAACGCTAATTGCATCCAGATTCCTGTGAAAAGTCTAAAAGACATAAAATACTCTATGTAAAATTAATAGCATGTTAGATCCTATGTTTTAAAAAAATTAGCATAAAAACCCCTATGAGAGGGTATAAATGTGTCCGAGTTTGTATAACATAGGGGTGAAATGTGTTACATTTTAAAAAACTGGGGGATGCATTAGCCTATTAATATTTCTTAGGGGATTTTATAACTTTTAAACTTTTCACATGGGAGATTAATGCAATTAGCCCAAAAAAAAAGGTAAATCCTTTTGCTCCGGATTCTTAATTCACGGGCTAACAAACCTCTCTCCGGTAAGTTAGATCCTACCTATACATGCACTGTCTTCAGGGACGGACCCATGTAGGGTCAAGGAGAGGCATGGGCCTCCCTCAAATTTTTAAAAAATTATTAATGTATACTTATATTAATTTTTTAATAAAATAAAATATGATACATGTTAGTTTTAAATAATAATGATGTATTATATTCCCAAGAAAATATGTTTAATAACTCATCAAATAATTGTATAATGAATTATTATGAATTGATTATAATGTTTTAAATTTTTTGGCCGTCTTTTAGTTGATATAAAATGCACATTCATGATTGTTTGACGAATTGTATCCAATAACGGAGTCATATTTTTATCTCTATCCAAACTAAAATTTTCTAAACTCTCTATTTTTTTATGTGTTGAGCTTTTATCTTTTTATTTTTAAAATTATTCACGAAAATATTGACAAAGTTGACTAACTTTAATGCATAAAAAATAGAAAAAAAATTAGGTCGCCCAAGAGACCACCCGGGTGTAACAACACATAGCTCTGTCCGTAATTGTGCCCCACTGACCAAATTTTCTGGGTTCGCCCTTGACTCTCTTGACACACATCTAACGATTGACATTTATCAATAAATGTGAGGTCCATTATTTTTTAGTGGACCTTGTATGTATTGATAAATGATAACCCTTAGATCTATTATGGGGGTAATGCCTGTAAAGCCTCTTTTCTTCTTCCATGTTATTCCCCAGTATATATTTATCGGGGCTGATTACATTAATCTCTCATATGAAAATTCTAAAAGTCATAAAAACTCATAAAAAATATTAATAGGTTAATGCATCCCTAAGTTTTCTAAAATGTAGCATATTTCATCTGTATGTTATACATACTCGGGTAGGGGTGGAATAGGGTCGGGACTCATCCTGTAAACCCCCTAACCCAACTTCCGTCCCGAAAAAAATCGAGAAATTTTTTTTTCTCCCGATCCCGTACCTGAAACAATTCGTTCAAAAACATATAATTAAAATATTCTACTTAAAACATATAATATTAAAATATTCTGGATAATGTTTCAAAGTTTTGTTAAGAAAAAAAATGTATCGGATAATTATTATTAAATGTTCGGATACAATTACTAAATAAAATTTGTTAAATAAATTTTTTAATTAATCTCTTAAGTCTTGTTCTACATATTTGTTCTAATTAGATAATTATACATATGAATTAATATCGTTAATTAAATTATTAAATTAATTTTTAAAAAAATACACAAAAATAAAATGTTATTTCGTGATTTTATAATTTGATCGTTTCAACAATAAAAATTATGCGAATTAAGTCCACAATTAAGTTTTATATGATTTGAAACCTAATAATATTTAGCTTATTATATTAATAAAGTTATTAAAAAATATATTATTATATTATTTCGGGACGGGTCGGGAATCCCGTCGGGATAATGTTTTATTCTCGATCCCTCTCCCGATATTAATCGGGATGGAAAAAATCCCGAAAGTTCGGGTCGGGAAAATTTCGGGTTGGGATTTTTTCGGGACGGTAATAGGATGAGATTCGGAAAGGGTCGGTATTTCGGGAATTTTTGCCACCCCTATACTCGGGTACATTTATACATTTTCATAACGATTTTTATGCTAATTTTTTTAAAATATAAGATCTAACATGTTATTAATTTTACATAGGATGTTTCATGTTTTTTAGACTTTTCACTAGGAGTGTTAATGCAATTAACCCTATATTTATCACCCACCTCAAGAAGATTTTCATTCCCTTCATTCACCCACGAAAACTCTTCACAGCCATTCCATATATTCAATCGATCGTTGGTCCCAGTTTTATTTTTCTTCTCGTCTTCCTGATTTTCAGAGGTAAGTATCGAAATGTTTAAATTTTGTTTATAGTGATAATATTTTGTTCTTACAATATTTTTGTTTAGTCGTATATTGTTTTCTAATTTTTTTTAAAAAAATTGTCAGAGTATAATTCGTCGGTTGAATTATGTTTGCATTTCTTCACTGTTTTCTTCGTATATATTGTTAAGGGTAAGCATCATCTATGTTTAAATTTTAAAGTTTGTTGTCCTAATTTTTTTGTTATGATTTTGTATTTGGTTGTATATTTTGTTCTAAGTTTTTTTAAAAATAATGTCGTGGTTTAATTTAATTTGTCGGTTGATGTTACCTCTTGCGTCGTAAACAAGTTGTTATCGTAATAAATTTGTTAAAAATTATATTATTGCCCAAGGCTTCTAGCCTAAGTGGCATCAACCTCCCAAAAATGGGAGATGTCTTGAGTTCAAGACCCTACAACCCCCACCCCCAATGTCAAAAAAAAAAAAAAAAATTATATTCTTTGTTAATTTTGTTGAAATATAATATTTAAAATAAGTTTAATTTAGTTAAAATTTTTCGTTACGTTTTTTGTTTTTATATTACTGATAAATTGTACACAATTAATTTATAGTTTGATGTAAGTATTTTAGAAATAGAAAATTAATTAATTTAATTTGTGATAAGGAGTATTAGTTAAATGGTATTATTTTAGAAGAGTATTATCACAATTAACTTAATGATACGAGACAAAATAAATCAGAAATTAAAAAATACTTATTTTCGTTAAAGAATTAATTGAGAAGATCACAGATTTTAAAAATTAATTTTCAGTATAGATTTGCATTATATTATTTATTTTAGTGAGCCCGCCAGGCCAGCCCGCCCCGCCATAAAAAATTGACGGGTTGGGTTATCATTTTACAGGCCCGTTTGGAGGCGGGCCTAAACGGGCTGCAGGTTGAGGCGGGGCGGGCCAACGGGCCGGCGGGCCAGCCCGCCAGATTTTTTAAAAAAATAAATTTTTTATTTTTAAAAATTATAGGCATAAAAACACTTATTATTAAAAATGTGATTTTAAAATTTTAAAACTAATATTTGTAATATTATTAATATCTTATATTATTATTTTTTTATGTTTGAATATATATTTATATTATTAATGTTATTTAAAAATGTATTTTTTTATTCAAAATATAACATGTAACATCAAAAATTTATATGCTTTATTCAATTATGACATTTTATATTTTTTATTGTGTAACATTGTTAATATATTTTGTTCAATATTAAAATAATTTAGTTTTTGGAATTTTTGAATTTTTTTTAATATTTTGGCGGGTTGGCCCGTCTGACCCGCGGCCCAAAATGAGTTGGGAAATTCCCAGCCCGCCCCGCCCCGCCCCGCCCCGCCTAGTGGCGGGTTGCGGGCTGGTCCGTCCCGCCGGCCCGTTTTGACTTGTAACTCGAATGCAATTTACGCATGTAGATATATACTAATTAATTTTTTAATGTAAGAATAAAATTAAAATAAAACAATTAATAATTTTGAACGTCAATAATATTTTTACAAAAAGAACGCGTAAATTGATCAAAATTTACTTTTGTACTAACTTTATGTGTCTATATTTTTTCGTAACACCACGCAACAGAAACTAGAAATAGAAGTGCATTTTTTTTAGAATATATGCATATATTTATCAGTAATACGATATTAATATTATTGGATATAATTAAAATTTCTAAAATTAATCTGTAAAAAATTTAGAGTAAAATTTAAATATTATATTAATTAATAAATTTTCACTAATTTTAATTGTCAAACCCGAAGAATAACTAAATGACATATTAAGTATAAAATAATGAAATCGAATAATAATATAAATATGTAGTTACTGTAATAATTAAATAATAATAATAATTTGAATATTCAAGTTAATTTTAAATAAAGTTTGAGTAACAATCACAAATATTATTGTTAAATAAATAATATATTATAATTGTTGGGAGGCAATAATTGTCCCTGCGTAGTAGAGCGATCGAACCATGAAGATTGTACTGTTGTGCAGTTTAAAAGATTTGAGTTACACCATTACCACCAACTATAACTTTTGGTAAAACGTCTAGCGCTCGGTCCTACAATTGGTATCAGAGCCAAGATCATGAGTTTGATTTTCATTGATTGCAATGATCTCAATTATTAGAGGGGGATTATTGGATGTAATAATTGTCCATGCGTAATTTTGAATTGTAGAGTAGTGTAGGAAATAAAAAATTTGTCAAGTTTATTTTTTCAGTTTGTTGTTCTCTTTGACTTCTTCTCCGGTCTAGTTTAAATTTGAAAACTCATGTTATTTTTTTAAATCAAAATTATACTAAATAAAATATGTTATTTCTAGGTAAGAAAATTGATAAAATATTGCGAAAAAAATAATGAAAACTGGATAATTTTATCAATAAATCATGTAAATATCATATTTTATCAATAAATCATGACAACTGAATACTTTTTTCAACATATCATACACAGTATCATATAATATTATTTAATGTATACTCGAAACAGATATATTTAAAAAAATAAAAACAATTATTATTTTCTATGTTTTGCATGTAGTATATTATCAATAAATTATATTATTATTAGATAAATTTATTATCAATTTGCTTACCTAGAAAAAAATTATTCTAATTAGTATAATTTTGAATTTATTTTTTCATTAGTAACCAAATCATACACAATATAATATTTATTAATACATACTTGAAGCTAATATAAAAAATGCAGACATATTTTAAAAAATAAAAACAGATTTTTTTGTCTATGTTTTGCTTATGAAATATTTAGATAATATATATAAATAATGAATACTAGTGAAGAAACTTGGGAAGTAGACGTTTTGCGAACAACAACATTAATATATGTATTTTAAGAATGTTGATATTATATATTTATTGTTGAAAACAGAGATGGATATTGTGAGTGCATTACTCTACATTGTGGTTATGTCATTTTTCGAAATGAGAGGGTCGGATATAGCATACCAGCAACTAGGCCCATGAAAATCTCACGTTCTATTGCATTTGTTCAACTGGTGAATAAGGTGCATCGCCTCCTACAAATCGATCCATCACAATTCAGTATTAAACTTTTAACAAAATATTCTTACGAAGTGATGTCTTGTCATATCGAAGAGCATGTGTACATCACAAATGAGGATAGTCTGTAATTCATGTTTGATTCGTCGTTACTATATTGTTTTTACCTGTATGTTGAATCATCTCCAGTATCTTATGACATAAGAAGTTGTGATCATGAGTCGTTCATGCCAGGGATAACACAAGGTTTGAGTACAATATATTTCAATGATCAGCCACAAACTTCTGCATGCCACATTGATGTCGCAGGTACTGAATTGTATTCTGGATATGATACAGGAAATTGAGATCATCACATCATGGTTCCCACGAAAAAAGATCACGGATGGGTCCAAAACAAAACACTATCATGGGATTTAAAACAATACACCCCGAATTTTAGATTTTAATTATTGGGATGCAGGACCGAGTATCATGAACCACCCAATATCTTTTCACGATGCGCTAGATATGGTTGATGGTCATATTAGGGGAGCAAATAAGTCACATGCAATTACAGAAAATATTACAAAGGAACATGACCCGTTTGCTGACAGTTCTCACAATGTAATGTGTAATGATAGTGAGCCTAATGCAACATCAAATGATGGGGATGAAGATGATCATGCCAATACACTACGTGAAGATGATGCCCAATTCATGGATGCACGACCGGGCACATGTCAGGACGAGGGCACATCATCGCGTGCCCCAAACTGTGTTGGGAAAACACAAGCACATCCCTCATTGTACGAACAGAATGACGCATAGTTTGCACCCATGAAAACCCACGCTTCCATCTATGATATGAATAAACAGACAATATAGGACATTAATAAAAAGTAATAGAAGCATATTACAAATTAAGTGTGTTGGGTTTTGGAACACAAGAAATCTTGATTTTGATGATAACAAAACTTTTTATTGTGTTTCTAACATATTTACTCTAGTGTGAAGTTGTCAACTCAAAATGGAAGTCAAAACTCAAAACTAGCTAAACTGAATTTCTAGCGAGCTCCAGTGTTTCGATGATATCTCACAGCTCAATGATGAAAATGATTAGCCACTAAAATGACTACATAGAAGATCCAATTTGGAACATATCGTAGTTCACGTTAGTGAGCAAAAATAGATGTTATTTAGATCAAACTGATATCGCAACACCAAAATAAATTGCATCAGTCAAGCAAGAACACATCATCAATTTACCTTGAGCAGTTCTTGTGTTTTGGTCATATCTTGTAGCTCAATTATCCAAATGGAACGATTCAACATGAGTTGGAAAGCTAAGACATTGATATATAGATCATATTCAAAAGTTGAAGTCTGAATCTAAGTATAAGTAGCTGCTAAACTACATTGAAATTTCTGGTTTGGAACTAAAATTCTGCAGAGCAGAATTTTTGGCTTAGTTTGGTATTTCGAGCATATTTACCTCGTATAAACTCAAAATAGAGTGATTATTGATTCCATGGAAAGATAAGAGAAAGAACTACAACATTCATGTTATCACTTTACCCAAAAATAAACTAATCAAGAGATATAGCACTCAATAAATAATATGCACTCAACTGATTTTGTGATCAACTAAATTTTGAGCATCTCTGGTATTTCAAGCATAACTTTCTCATATGAACCCCAAATGGATTGATTCTTATGGTGTTGAAAAACTAAGATCAAGAGCTACAACCTTTATGGTTACCACCTTGCCCAAAAATCAACGCATCAAGAGATACATTGCTCAACTTCTACTAAACTAAAGTTTTGCTACTAAACTATAGGTGCGCTCAACTGCTACCAAACTAAGGTTTGCTCAACTACTACCAAATCGAAGTTTGATCAACTACTACAGTACCAGTTTTTCACAAAAATCAGTTTAGCAGGATCAATTTAGTGGAATTCATTTTAACGCTCCATAAACAATACAAAAGCATTCTAACGGCTCTATTTCTGTGTCTAACGGCTATATCATTATTGAAGCCTATAAATACAACATCTTAAAGATCTAACACATGATTTAAGAAAGGGTATTCAAAGGCAAAGAGGGAAAAAAACAGATTAACAGCTAGATTGAGAGCAAAGCTCAATGTATGAAGAACAAGAAGAAAAATGAGCGTTCATTGTCAAGTTCTTCACACCAAACCAAGTTTATAGAACACTCTTCCTTGTCCTAAATCTTTGTATATCAGTTGAAGAGAACCCAACTCACTTACATATTCGAGAAATGTATTCATAAATTAGTTGAGTGAGAGTCTTAACACAAAGACGTTAAAAATTATGTTTGTAGTCTTGGCATAAAGATGTTAAACATTATGCGAATTGTGAGGTTGCAGCATACAATCAATTGAGTAGCTAGGAGTTCTTGTTTAGGAAGTGGGTAAGTCCTAAACTGGAGTGGGTTTGTACAAATGAGTTGCATAAATCAAAGTCTTCTAGTGATATCCTTCCGAGGAGGAAGAAGGTGTGACTTAGTAGTTTTTTAAAATATCCAAACATCCATAAACAAATACGGGTCTATTTATCGCATTTATTTTACTTATGCCACTGATTTTTAAGATGCATTATTGAAGCATTTTATGTGTTCTTCATAGCATACAAAGTGTCTGATAAAATGCTTCAACCAAACCGTTTTCAATATTTCAACTTGAATTGTTTCAAAATATCTTACAAATATTTAATCGGTTTCTACGAAGGATTATTTGTGTGTAATTCTCTTAGTTTGAAAACCAAACTCGATTTAATTCATCGGTGCTGAATATTTCAAGAACTGAGCTATTGTAACTCAAAATATTTTAAAGTGTATATTCACGCCCCTTTCTACACACCGTAACCGATCCTATCAATTGTTATCAGAGCGGGTTGTTCTTGAAAGAGCATTTGAAAATGATTTTGATCTTCAAATTTTCGTTTTTGAAATTTTCTAACACATAGGGTGCGTTTGGTAGACCGGATTAGTCCATGATTAGTTATTATTCCGGCATTTGATTCGTTTTGTAATGCTTTTGAGATAACACTGGGCCCGTTATAAAGGCACTGTAACATCTGGGAAATCCCTTACTATTGTCCTCGTGCTGCCCCTAGTATTAATTAGCCAGTGTGCCACAGTTCTTCAGATTATACTTTCGTTGACCATTCTACCCTTTACACTAATCATTTCTCACCGAGACTCACCAACAAATCATTTCTCCATAGAATAGTCTGCTGTGTTCTTCGAAGGTATGAGAAATTGTGTTCTATAGGTTAAAATCCATAAATTCAATGAGTTGTCATCAACAAATATGAGATTCTCTTGAATGGAAATTTTGTTCTGTAGGTTAAATAAATTCACCATAGATTTTCGATTCAGATCACACAAAGGAGAGTTGTCGTTAAATACAAGACGAAACATATTTCGCTACGATGATACATGAGTTTGGTTTCCACAAAATTGGTTCCACGATTTTCAACGGAAAAATTACACATTTGAAAATAGAGGTTAACCCAACTTTGACCGAAAGGGAAACACCCACCGATTGTGTAGAGAAATGAGGGGTAATTTTGGTAAAAGCTGCAAAGTCCTACTATTAGTCCTACACACAAAAAACCAAACAAACAAATTAAAGTTTTTTAAATATATTTCAAAATTATATCAAAAAATATTTTTATCCCACAATTTATCTTTACATTAATAATCCCATCACACATACCAAGCATAGCCATAGTTGCATGGTTGATAATTTCTAGCAGCTTGCAGCGAATTTCAAAAAAATGGCATAACTCCTTGCTCGAGTGTCCAAATGACAAACCTCTTTTTGCATTGGAAACTAGACTCAGAAAGGATTGCAGCGGTATAAAATTTGCAGCCTGGTGATGCATGAGTAAAAGCAGTTTATTCTTTGAAATCAAACCAGTGTGCTGCCGCAGAAAACATAGCATATGCATGAGTTGATGTTTTTTTGTCAAGAAGCTCAAGGATGTTGAACTCATCAATTTAAGAGACTTATAATCTCAAATCACAGCCATATATCATCAAGAAAACTCGGTATAATCATCTAGTCATTTCCCTTACACCAGTGCTTGTGCTTAAATATTAAAAGGGACGCTTAAATGATTTATGAATATTCCAGTTGGAATGTCAATCTTGATTTTGTGTTGCTTAGCGGTTCGAGCTAATTTTGTACATTCTTGATGAAGCTTGCTAGTTGCTCAACTTGACTTATTTGTGTTGGAAATTTCTGTGCATTGCATATTTTGAAAATATGTCGGGTAATTATCCCTCTACTTTTATCGATTTCAAACATTCAAAAATATAGGGAGAGAACTAATTATAATTTTAAGCGAGGGGGAGAGGAATTTTGTGTTCAATTTGTATCTTTTTGATTCACACGAAAAGGGGGAGAAATATGTTAGATAAAAATATGTTTTTTGCATTACTTGAGTTTCAATGTTCATATTTTTATCCAAGTTTTGTGATCATAAAAAAGGAGGAGACAGTTGGGTTTTGAAACACAAAAAACCTTGATTTTGATGATAACAAAACTTTTTATTGTGTTTCTAACATATTTACTCTATTGTGAAGTTGTCAACTCAAGATGGAAGCCAAAACTCAAAATTAGCTAAACTGAATTTCTCGCGAGCTCCAGTCTTTTGATGATATCTCACATCTCAGTGATGAAAATGATTAGCCGCCAAAATGACTGAATAGAAGACTCAATTTGGAACATATTGTACTTCACATTATTCGAGAAAAAATGGATGTTATCTAGATCAAACTGACGTCGCAACACCAAACTAAATTGCATCAGTCGAGCAAGAACACATAATCAGTTTTCCTCAATCAGTTTTGGTATTTTAGTCATATCTTGCAGCTCGATTATCCAAATGGAACGATTTAGCATGGTTTGGAAAGCTAAGACAATGCTCTATAAATCATATTCACAACTTGAAGTCTGAAACTAAGTATAAAGATATTATAAACTATATTGAATTTTCTAGTTTGGAACTGAGATTTTGTAGAGAAGAATTTTTTTCACAGTCTGGTATTTCGAGCATATTTACCTCATATAAACTAAAAATGGAGTTATTATTGATTCCATGGAAATCTAATAGAAAGGGCTACAACTTTCATTTTTATCACTTTTCCAAAAAATCAACGAATCAAGAGATATAACACTCAACTTCTCATATCCACTCAATTGATTTTGTGCTCATCTGAATTTTGAGCAGCTTTGGTATTTCAAGCATTAATTTCTCATATGAACTTCAAATGGATTGATTCTCATGGCGTTGGAAAGATAAATTCAAGAAATACAACTTTTAGGTTTACCACCTTGCCTAGAAATCAATGCATCAAGAGATACATTGTTCAACTTCTACTAAACTAAAGTTTTTCTACTAAACTGAAGGTGCGCTCAACTGCTACCAAACTAAGGTTTGCTCAACTACTACCAAACCAAAGGTTGCTCAACTACTACAGTACCAGTTTTGCAAAATCAGTTTAGTGGAATTCATTTTAATGCTCCATAAACAGTACAAAAGCATTCTAACGGCTCTATTAATGTGTCTAACGTCTATATCATTTTTGGAGCCTATAAATACAACATATTGAAGATCTAACACAAAAAAAAGGGTATTCAAAGGCAGAGGGCAGAAAAACAGATTATCAGCTAGATTGAGAGTAAAGTCAAAGGTGTGAAGAACAAGAAAAAAAATGAGCGTTCACTTCCAAGTTATTCACACCAAACCAAGTTTATAGAACACTCTTCCTTGTCCGAAATCTTTGTATATGAGTTGAAGAGAACCCAACTCACTCACATATTTGAGAGATGTATTCATAGAATAGTTTAGTGAGAGTCTTAACACAAATACCTTAAAGATTGTGTTTGTAGTCTTGTCATAAAGATGTTAAACATTATGCGGATTGTGAGGTTGCGGCCTACAATAAATTGAGTGGCTATGAGTTTTTTTAGGCAGTGGGTAAGTCCTAAACCCGAGTGGTTTGTACAAATTGTATGCGAGCCAAGGATTAAACGCTTGAAAGATAACTTGTCTTACTTTAGAGTGAAAAACTGAAAGCACAGATGACAACATTGTGAAATATTCTCGTTGTGTTGGATTACTGATTATCGGTGGATGTATGTTTCCAGAATCAGAGATTTTTGCAGTTAAGCTTATGTATTTACCATTTCTTGAGGACATCGATACAATGAATACATATAGCTGGGGTTCCGCTTTATTGGCCTATCTCTATCGAGAGTTATGCAACACTTGTATGGAGTTGAAGAAAGATTTATGTGGGCCTCTCCAAATACTTCAGGTACGAGTATACTTATATAAAAATTATATATGTGTTGGTTAAATTTCTTGTATGGGACGTGTATATTGTATATCGTTGTAAATTTGGGTGTGGTCAAGGATTACACTTCTGACTTCAGATAGGGTGCAACAAAATCATCTGGCATCGGATCAAGTTGCTGATGTGCTTCAGGGTCTACCGTTCCCACATTATGGTAAAAAGTATTTTTCATAGACACTTTGATAGGATCAGTTACGATGTGTAGATGGGGGTGAATACACACTTTAAAATATTTTGAGCTAAAATAGCTCGGTTCTTGAAATATTGAGCATCGATGAATTAAATCGAGTTTGGTTTTCAAATCAAGTGGAAGACACTCAAAATAATCTTTCGCAGAAACTGATTAAACATTTTTAAGGCATTTTGAAACAATGCAAGTTGAAATTATGAAAATGGTTTGGTTGAAACATTTTATCAAACACTTTGTATGGTATGAAGAACACAAAATGCTTCAACAATGCATCTTAAGAATCAGTAGCAAAAGTAAAATAAATGCGATAAATAGACCCGTATTTGTTTATGGATGTTCGGAGATTTCAAAAACTCCTACGTCATCTCTTCTTCCTCCTCGGAAGGATATCACTAGAAAACTTTGACTTAGGTTGTACGAACACAAAGGTAGCGGTCGGTGAGCTGCAGTGGTCCCGTGGATTTTTACCTATTTGTATCAGGTGATGATTTGGATTTTAGTATTTCCCGTTCGATATGGTTGTATAATATTATTCTTTGTTTTATCCCGATTGTTCTGCCGGTGATTGTTGTATGTATGGTTTAAGTTTTTGCTAGATTTATTTAATTGTGCTTTAAGATTTAATTGCATGCTTAAGACTCTGTTGGTAGTTGATTTCGGTTTGGGTCACTACAACATGCATACTCAACCAGGGTATCTCGGATAGTACGTTCGTACCTCGAATACAGAGACTCAAGCAATCTAGCCACTCCAGTACTCAAGTCCAAACATATAAGCATATAATCACCACATCACTTATAATTCACTAAAATCCTAACTAGACTAATAGCTACTCATAAAAACTAATCAAAGCTTAGCAATATACCTGGATCCGTCATTAGCCTTTGATGGTGATAGTCCCAAAACATAGTCACAACTCTTGCTACGATCCCAGTAGTGCCTTGTTATCGGCTGGCCTCTAAAGAGATGTCTAGAAATCCCCCAAAAGCCACAAGAATCACCTAGGGACGAGAAATAGGGGAGGGAAAATGAGCAAGGAATGAGGTTCTTGGATCCCATATTTATAGAACACGATCGGAACGTCCGATCTCCAGTTTGGAACTTCTGAAATCACTTCGGTACTTCTGATCGTCCTTCCGAAATCTCTCCTCCAAACCCGTTTCCTTTGATGGGATAACTTGGCTGCTGACAGAGTTCGAACCTATCAAACTATGGGATCAGAGCTTCCGAACTCTACCTTGTCCAATCAAGTCAAGTCACCAATCAAAAAGCCCATATCTGAATGTCGGGGAAACGTTCGAATCTTTCGAACTCAGTATCGGAGCTTCTAAACTTCCTCGAGCTACCGAACTATAATCTTGCTTCCAAAGGGATCGGAACTACCAAGATGTTCCTAGATCATGTTCGGACCTTCCGAACTACTCAAACACCAGGAACCCTCCGGACTACTTCCGAACGTCCTGAATTCAATTTTCTACTTATTAATCTCATCCGAGAATTACTTAATCATTTTTCAACCATTCTAAACATGTTTAGTTCTTATAGTCACAAGAAACAAAATTGGGATACTACAACTAGTCGAGTCAAATATGGCTCAATGAATGGAAAGCATAACATAACCTATAACAGAAAGCCTTTTCAAAGAAAATACAGTCAACTCATGATATGAGAAGGGTGAAACAACATGTTAGAATTAATACACATCACCCATAACACATTGCACATCATGCACACCACCTACACACACCTATTTATGCAAAACCTCGATGGAAAACTGCTAGTGGTTGACCAGTTAGGTTGATCCATGTATGGATTCCTAAAGGACTAATCCTTTCTGGACCCAAGTAGGTATGGGGACAATAGGTACACATCTGTTTTTATAGGTAACAGGAACAGAAGACAACAGTTGAAAGAAGAAAGTAAGTAAAGGTGAACTTCAGAATAAGCATAAATTTAGGGGGAAACAGGAGGAGAAGTAGACCAGTCAAGAAGCAAAAACAGAAGAGTTAAAGTAAATCAGTATTCATCAACCTTGACTATACGATATTGGCAAGTGATATCAAAAGAGAAACAAAAATAGAAGCAGATCAAAAATCCAGCTCATTCAAACCAGTTCGATGAAGATATACTAAACATAATTGAAAAGGGAAATTAAGTAAGGGGGAACTTCAGTCGAAGAATAGATTTAGGGGGTATAATAGATAATAAGAAGTGAATAATATAAGATCAAAATAAGGGAAGAACATAAACAGGAAGACATAATAGTAGACATCTCAAGTTCTTGTTTTGAATACCTTTCAAGCTTATCAATTCAATTAATCAAAAGGTTGAGAAGGAGTCAGCTTCAAGGGAGAGAGAGAGAGAGAATTAGAGGAAGGAAATGAAGAAGTTGGACATAAATTCGAGTGAACCAGAAGCGTATCTATAGAAAATTTGAAAATC
This sequence comes from Henckelia pumila, assembly GCF_033568475.1. Taxonomy (NCBI): domain Eukaryota; kingdom Viridiplantae; phylum Streptophyta; class Magnoliopsida; order Lamiales; family Gesneriaceae; genus Henckelia; species Henckelia pumila. Next base: position 18,790,365 of record NC_133121.1, read on the forward strand.
AGTTGAAGTATCAAGAGATATCAAGAGTATAACTGAAGATATGAAGATCAATCGAGCTTTGAAGTTTCGAGATTTTTAAGAAAATTTCAACATACTACAAAAGTTGATGTTTGTCAAAAAGGGAGAAATGAAAAATGGGATTATTGCTTAGTTTTTTCAAACACAAAAAAGGGAAAAATTGTTAGAGAATCAAGTATCTGAGTTTCGGTGTTTGAAAAACTAGGCATCAACTAAACGAAAGAGAAGAAACAGAAGAGATAAGAAACCAATAGACAAAGTTGAGAAGACAAGAAGAACTAGTAGAGCAGAAGTAGATCAGTAGAGGAAGCAGAAGCAGAAGTAGGGGAGATAGTAGATCAAAAGAAGGAGAAGAGCAAAATTAAGCACAAACGGAAAATCAAACCAGCAGATGCTCTCTAGAAACCAGTCAAATCTAATAACCTTTGAACAATGCTCCCGTACACTAATACACTAAGAACTATGCTGCCGCAAAAGTTTACCTTCATACAATGTACTATTTATAAAAAACAATGGCATGTAAGAAGACAAGAAAACGTCTACAATCCAATGGATATATTTGCATAAAGATGACTGTTTTCTTGCTCTATATAAATAGAGACCAAAGGCAGTAGAAGAAGCTTCTGACTCACAGAAACTCACAAACACTCACAACTTGTCAAAGAACAACTGAACACTTTCATTTGTTCACATTCATCCAGTAGAAGAGTTCACACTTATATTGTACATCATATCAAGAGCCTAAGAATACAAACACACGCAACAATTATATCAGATCAGCTAGGTTCATTTAGTGTGAAGTGTTGAGTTGTACAAATATTGTTACATTAGTTGAGGTATGCTGCAAACTTCTGTAACAAGAATCACTCGAGAACTGAGTTCTTGAGGTGAGTCTAGGAGTATCAGGTGTAGGATGTGGGCTAAGTCCTAACTAAGGTAGGATATTGAATCTTTGTAATAGTCAAATTCTTCGAGTGATACTTTTTGGAAACAGAAGAAAATTGGTGACTTATGAGCAGTTGAGTTTCCGAACATCCAGAAATAAATGTCGTGCTAATTAATTTCTGTTGAACACACACACAATCAGTAGAGTCATTTGATACAAGTTCAATATCTCAGTAGACCTCGTTCCGCACATTCTTACTTTTATTGTTCAACCGTTATCGACAATAGAGAAATAAGAGTTCAGTGGCTCATCCTACTGAAATTGATACTACAGTAGCAAGCAACTGATTTAGCAGATCAGTTCCAATAACAATAGCAGCCCCCACCATCCGATCCAATCCAGTTCAGTTGTAGTAGAGACTCACATCAGTAGTTTGATCCTATCAGATTTGTAAATAAACTTGTAATATATTTATTTAATATAAATTTAAAATAAATATGAATGTGTCGATAGTGGGACACACAAATGATGAGTAAATGTTAAAATAAACATAAGTGTTAATGTATTGAGTAAGTTGCATGTGGACCTTCTTGAAGATCAAACTCTAAAGTTTTGGTGATAAGAAGTCAAAACAAAACAAAATAATAAAATAATTTAAGGACAAATCAGACTCATCAAGATCAAAGTTTAAAGCTGCCAGATCAAATGTCCGATTTTCGGATGAATCAAGTATTTGATCCACGTTTCTTTGTGAACAATTTATTTCAACGGATCAAATACAACAAACTTCCACTAAGACAGATCAAGTAGCCATCAACCAGATCAAAGTCTCACTCTGAAGTAACCGTTGCTGAGGTTGTTGAAGTAAAAGACAAAAGCATTTAATGGGATTTTGAACGTTGATTGGCTTCCTTCAAAGTCAAGATTTGTGAGCCAATTTATGAGATATGTTGGTGGCTCAATCTCAGAAATTGTTGGCGGCTCACTGGTTACTTTTGAAGACTATAAATACTCAAGGGATTCAAAGATTCTAATAAGAGACAAAGAGTGAAAATCACAAGATATCGAAATCTAAGTTCATTCGCAAATCCAAAAAGTCTTCACTCAATATCCTAACTCAGAAACCCAGATTATCAGATCAAAGTTTTGAGATCCTGAGTTAGAAAGTATTACAAAGATCGATTGAGCTTAAAGAAATACATTCAAGAACGATCCAGATCAAAGCCAATCACAGCTATCCAGATCAAAACACCGAAGCACACTCTGTAGCTTTGTTTTTGTAACTCAAAGAAGATTGATTGCTCTGCTTCGAGAGAGAGAGTATTGCTAGGAGTTCCTTTCAAAGGATTGATCGGATTGGATTTGTACAAAGCGTTGTATAAATCAAAGTCTTCTAGTGAAATCCTTCTGGAAATAGAAGAAGAGGTGACGTAGGAGAATTCATCTCCGAACATCCATAAAAAACTCTGTCCCTTTTACATACCGCATTTACATTACTTTATCTGCCTTAGCTTTCTAATTATTCAAATCTGCAAGGAATATTTCTTCCGCCTGATAATTTCAGATCTTTCGAGCAGATCAAAGTTTTAAGCAAAAAAACTTCTGTCTGATTTTCACAAATCAGATCGAAGAATTTCTAAAAGTTTTTAAATAGTGTATTCACCCCCCCTCTACACATATTTTTGATCCTAACAAGTGGTATTAGAGCGGTTCTTGCTTATCACTTGAATCGTCTCTTAACTATGGCATCCTTAGCTATGGCATATTTTAGTAAAATTCCTATGTTCTCAAAAGAATATTATGATGATAGGAAAATTCGTATGCAGGCACACCTATTAGCACTAGATGATGACATGTGGTTCGCAGTAACAGATGGACCAATAAAGATTATGAAAATCAACACTGCCATTGCCATTACTGATGGTGCTCCACAAATGATAGAAAAGCCTCGAGATGAATGGACCTCTGAAGACAAGCGGAAAGCCAATCTGGAGAATGTAGCCAAGACATAATATACAAGACTCTGGACAAGAACATGTTTAGCAAGATCAAAAGCTGCACTACTGCCAAAGAAATATGGGAAAAGCTCACCCAACTATGTGAAGGAAATGATCAAACAAAGGAAAACAATCTCATGGTGTCCATCCAAAAGTTTGACAACATAAAGATGAAACCAGGAGAAACAATGAATGAATTCGATGAAATATTCAGCAGCAGTATGATTGAGCTGAATGCACTTGGGAAGAATTATAGCAACCGTGAAGTAGCACTCAAAGTCATGAGAGCTCTACCACGTAAATGAGATGTGAAAACAGTAGCTATGAGAGAATTCAAAGATCTCAATAAGATCGAATTACATGATTTATTTGAGATCTCAAAGCCTATGAATTCGAGCTGGGAGTTCGAACTGAGGAAGAACATCAACATCACAAGTTACCAAGGCCCTCACTGCAGCAGATGAAATCCTAGCAACCAAAATGGCAGAACAAATCAGTAGTGATGCAATGTTACTATTTGTTAAGAAGTTTGGAAGATTCATGAGAAAAAATCACAGCAATTTCCAAAGAGCAAACATATCAAGCTTCAAACCAAAAGAACCAGTTGAAGAAAATCGAACTTGCTACAACTGTGTAAAAGAAGGACACTTCATAGCTGACTGTACCAAACCAAAGAAGGATGAGAAAAGAACATCATACAAAAAGATTTTCAGAGAAGAAAGAAAGAGATTCAGAAGGAAGAAAGAACAAAAGGCTCTATTAGCATATGAAAGCAACAACAAGTGGGCTGGATCAGACTCCACCTCATCTGACTTAGAAACATCGTCAAGTGAAAGTGAAGATGATGCTGTCAAATGTCTTATGGCTAATGACTCTGAATTTTCCGATGAAGGAGAGGTACTTGATTTTACTTTTGATGAATTTAGTAAGGAAGATCTTATTAATGCAATAAATGAGATGGTTAATGAATATCGTATACTATCTCACAAGTTTGATGAAGTCAGAACAAACAGAAAGAGTTCAATAGATAAGTCAGATCAAGGTAACTCAAATGAGTACACTGAATCAGACAGTCTAAAGGCTCAGATAAGTTTGTTAATGACTGAGAACAATGATATGAGAAGTAAGCTTCAATAAAATTTATCTAAAAATCAGAGATTAAAATATCTAGTAAGCTCTTGGAATAAAGCATCGATATCCTTAGATAAACTTACTGGAATGCAAAAGCAAGCTGGAGATAAATCTGTCTTAGGCTACAACATAAATGAAGGAAATTCATCTATTTCAACCACTCAATCTTGTCTGGAAAATAACAACTCTAAATGTATGAAGTTTGTGAGATCCAGCACGATATATGAGCCAGAGATCCCTATGAAATATTCAATACCTCAAGAGAGTAAACTCTTACACAGAGGGCTAGGATATGTTGAGCCAGATAGATCTAAGTTACGATGGACTAAACCTAGATCAAATTGGTCTGGACATGGTCTTTAAAGACAAAGAACTTTATCATCTCAACATAAACCACATTTTAATGACTCTTATAGAAAGTATTGGAAGTCAAATAAAAATAATTGATCTGATCACTACACTTGGAACACACAGCACAATGCACAAAGGACATCAGATAGACCTTCTATCCCCAAAGGACAACATCATGGAAAGTATGTAAGGATAATCCAAGTATGGATTCCAAATGGATTAATCCAGCGTGGACCCAAGTACGAATGGGGACCAAAGTTATTTTACTTTATTTTTGCAGGTAAACAAAAGTGAACTTATTAAACAAGCAGTCTGGTACTTGGACAGTGGATGCTCAAGGCATATGACAGGAGACAAAAGAATGTTATCTGAATACATTCCAGGACCAGGACCTAAAATTACTTTAGGAGATAACTCTAAAGGTACAACCATGGGTAAGGGTAAGCTTATCCATGGAAATATTCACGTCAAAGATGTTTTACTTGTAGAAAATTTAAAATATAATCTGATTAGTATTAGTAAATTGTGTGACCATGAATATTGTGTAGAATTTCAAAAGCACACCTGCACAGTAAAAATCAATCTGGACTAATCATTATGACAGGAGAAATAAGTGGAAATACTTACAAAGTAAACAGATCGGATCAACCACTTAACTCAATCTGTCTGGCAGCATCAAAGATGAACCAAAATTGGTTATGGCACAAGAGAATCAATCACTTGAACTTCAAAGCTTTAGCCAATATGAGTAAATATGAATTGGTTACGGGTCGCCTAAAATCGAGTTTTCAAAAGATAAAGTTTGTACTGCCTGCCAACTAGGTAAGCAGATCAGATCAACTTTTAAAAATAAAGGTTGTAAATCTTCTTCCAAAAACTTAAAACTATTGCACATGGATCTCTTTGGTCCTATACCATTAATGAGCTTAGGGGGAATGAAGTACACCTTGGTTATTGTTGATGATTTCTCAAGATTTACTTGGGTGATATTTTTAAAATACAAAGATCAAACTGCCACCCAATTGATTAAACTTCTTTTAAGACTTCAAAATGAGAATCTCAAACGATTGACAAAACTAGAAGTGACAAAGGAACCGAGTTTAAAAATCAAACTCTGTCTACTTATCTGGAAAATCATGGAATCAAGCATGAGTATTCTGTAGCTAAAATGCCACAACAAAATGGTGTTGCAGAAAGAAGGAATAAAACTCTAAAAGAAGCTGCTAGAACAATGATTGTTGATTCAGGTATTTCACAGAAGTTTTGGGCAGAAGATGTAAACACAGCTTATTATACTCAGAACAGATCAATGATTAAAAAGAAAGTCGAAAAAACACCTTATGAGATCTGGTATGGTAAAGTTCCAGAGATATCATACTTTAAGGTATTTGGTTGTAAATGCTTCATCAACAACAATGGTAAGACTCATCTGACTGTACTTGATGTCAGATCAGATGCTGGTTTGTTTCTTCGATACTCATCTGCTAGTAAAGCTTATAGAGTATTCAATACTAAATCTTTAATAGTTAAAGAATCAGTTCACATTGTTTTGATGAAACATCTGTCACTAATGAATCTCCAAGATTAAATGATCTTAGCAACAGAATAGAAGATTCGAAGCTTGATACAGATGATGATGAAGAGATCCAGATCAGACGGAATAGAGAAATTCAATGTGAACCAGATCAAGTTGAAGAACAGAGACCATAAGAACCACCAATTGATAATGAGGTTCCAACAAACACATATCATATTGAACATCACGATGATCAAGATCAACAAAGAAACACAGATCAACTTGGTCCAAATTACAGATGGTCCAAGACTCATCCACCGAACTTGGTAATAGGTAATCCATCTGCACCTTTGAGAACCAGAGGTCAGATGATTAATGAGTTAATGCATGCTGCTTTTATTTCTCATATAGAACCTAAGAAATTAAAAGAAGCTTTACTTGACAGTAATTGGATAGAAGCTATGCAAATTGAACTGAACCAATTTGAAAAAAATTCTGTCTGGAATTTAGTTCCTAAACCCTCAGATAAATCTATAATAGGAACTAGATGGGTATTTAAAAATAAACTCAATGAAAGTGGTAGTGTAGTAAGAAATAAGGCTCGCTTAGTAGCACAAGGTTACAGACAAGAAGAAGGTATTGACTTTGATGAAACCTTTGCTCCTGTAGCTAGACTTGAAGCTTTTAGAATATTTCTTGCTTAAGCTGCTTTCAAGGATTTTAAAGTATTCCAGATGGATGTTAAAAGCGCATTTCTCAATGGTCATCTTCAATAAGAAGTGTTTGTTGAACAACCCCAGGATTCGAAAGTCAAACTTATCCAGATCATATATTCAAGCTGGATAAAGCTCTTTATGGGTTGAAACAAGCTCCACGAGCTTGGTATGATACACTTTCACTTTTTTTTAATGATCATGATTTTACTATTGGTTCTGTAGATAAAACACTTTTTAAATTTTTCAAAGGTGATCATACTTTATTAGTTCAAATATATGTTGATGATATCATATTTGGGTCAACTAACCCCAAATTATGCAAGAAGTTTTCTAAGATGATGCAGGATAAATTAAAAATGAGTAGATGGGAGAATTGACATTCTTCCTGGGATTACAAGTCAGACAGATGGAAAAAGGAATATTCATAAATCACGTCAAATACACAAAAGAACTTCTGAAGAAATTTGGAATGGAGAATTGTTCTGCTGCTAGTACTCCAATGTGTGCTTCAATAAAACTGGACAAAGATGAAGCTGGACCTTCGGTAGATAAAACTCTATTCATGGGACTTATAGGATCCTTACTTTATCTGACAGCAAGAAGACCATATATTATGTTCTCAGTCGGTCTGTGTGCAAGATTTCAATCTAATCCGAAACAATCTCACTTCATTGCTGCCAAAAGGATTCTAAATTATCTAAAGGGAACTCAGAATGTTGGATTATGGTATCCAAAGGACTCGAGTTTTAATCTGATTGGTTACTCAGATGCAGATTATGCAGGTTGCAGAATTGATCGTAAAAGCACAAGTGGGACTTGTCAATTTCTAGGAGACAGGCTTATTTCTTGGTTCAGTAAGAAACAAACATCTATTGCTACATCTACAGCTGAATCAGAATACTTAGCCGTAGTAAGTTGTTGTGCACAATTGCTCTGGATTCAACAACAACTCAGAGATTAAGGTGTTGATTCATCTGAATCACCAATTTTCTGTGACAATACAAGTGCAATTGTCATCACATACAATCCAATTCTACATTCCAGAACAAAGCATATTGACATACGTCACCATTTCATCCGGGATCATGTTCAAAAGAAAGACGTTCGTCTGGAACATATCTCAAATGATCTGCAAGTTGCTGATATTTTCACCAAGCCATTACCCGACACTAAGTTTTCTTATTTTTGAAATGTTCTTGGTTGAATTGATATTGATTAATTATGCACATGTTTAAGGGGAATATTTACTCAATACTATAATGATTATATGTTTGAACAAGAACAGATAAGAAGCAAAAATCCAATGAATTTCATTTATTGATCTGCATAAGCTACACGGGCAAGATCTATTCTACTATGCATTTCAAGCCAATTGATCATCCAAACACTTAGGGAGCCCTGACCATTGCAGACGTCATCTTCAAAGCATATGTTCTGCATCTCATCTTGCTCTGTGAGAAGAATGAGAAGCCAAAATCCTGAAGACTTCAGGACATCTCGTGTATTTTGAGTACCAAGCATGAGCTTGCACTTCCGTATTCTTGCATAATTACGATGACGCATCTCATGAGACAACGGAGGACGGTTGGCACGACGAGGACGGTGGAGAGAATCCAAGAAATGCCACATTCTCATCCCTCGATCAAACACTCTCCTCCTATATTGATCCTTCTAGATCTCTTTCTCTTGCTCGACAGATGAAATATTGATATTACCATTCATGATTACCATAATTTTTTTATGTTACTAAACTTTTTCACTTAGCCGTATTTTATAGTGCATTTCAAGGAGATGAAAGTCCATGCGACGCCTCAGCCTCACAAACGTCCAATCAATGTTTACTTATTTATTGAAGCTATATAAAATTCGATCTGCATATCTCTTGGATTGCATCAAATCCTGCTTGAGATCCTCAAAATTTTTCAGACTTTATTTTGACTTAAATAACATTTCCTATTCTATGCAAAAAGTGGAACAGTAACGTAATTATTTCACAGACAGCATGTCCAATCATCAATATTTTCCTTTATTTTCTGCGTATATGCATTATATATCAAATTTTTCTCTGAATATATAAAAATCTCATAATTATTATCTGACTACGCATTAAATTTAAATTTATGATTGTTCAACCTCTAGGATAATCTTTCATCTGATTCGTTGAAACTTTCATCTGATTTATGTGACCTTATTTGATCTTAATTTTTAGATAAGTCTTATTTCTTCTGCATAAAAATTACGTTTTCACATTAATTAGTTCCATCTGCACACTACATATGAACACAGAAACAGAGGATAAGGAAAATATTTCATTTCATAAACTTGGATTGCATACATGATTCTACTGCACTTTTCGCATACATACTTAATCAATCTTATACAGTTCATCAGCAGACCTTCTCTTTGGAGCCCACACCGTCTTTCTCACATCCGCTTTGATACACCACCTATTCAACCACTCCAGCAGCAGCAGATCAAAACTCCTGCCCTTGTACTCACCTGCATTGATCAGATGAGTGAGGACTCGCTCCTCCTTCCTATACATCAGAAAGGACAAACACTTGTCAGAGAAAATGTCCTCAACCTTTCTCGAACCCAATAACTCCAGATACTTATTCTTCCTATCTTCCAGTTCCCAAACATCTTCTTTTTTGCGTGGAGGGAACAGAGCCTAATGATACATCCTGATTTCTTCAACTTTGAACCAAAGCCTCATTACCCAATTCAGGATGAACTCCTGAAGCTCCTCCTTAAATTCTTCAACGGATAGATCAGAACTCGTGGAAAACTTATCTGGAACTCTGTTTTGCAAATGAAAAGTTACTCCGAATTTTCATCCGAGTGTCCTATTTATAGAGGATATCTTTGTCGTTTTGTGTTCCAAAATTTGCATTGAAATATTATTATTTTTTCCGCGTGTTTAGACTTAATAATTATCAGCCGCATCTTTTTGAATTTGAAAGGCTGCTTACGTCAGATAGCCACGTATTTGGGAAAAACCTTTTAAAACTTATCTGAAACATTGTTTCTTCGACACTTAACATTTCTGAGCCCTAAACATCTCTTCCAAAAGAACAAATTACTCGAATCCTTCCTTCTATTTTGCAGGAACAAATGACGCCAATCACCCAAAATGTTCTTCTCATTGATTTACACACCATGTTTGATCTTACAGATCAAGGAATGGTGGACATGTTCAAAACGATTGAAGCTTCTGGGCTACGGAAATTTCTCGAAGGAGGAAAATCTCTTTACAAGCAGGCACTACCCAAATTCTTTCAGATCGCAAAATTTGAAGATGGTGTTATCTCTGCAACTCTGGGTGGAGAATCAGTACGAATTACATCTGCCCTATTCACTTCTTCATTTGATCTGCCAAGACAGGTAATCACTGATTTCTCAGAGATATCTGCTGCAACAAAGAAACAAATGAAGAGTATGCACTCTTTGACAGACAAGCCAATGAGAATACCTTGCAAAAAGAAAGAATTGAAGATGGAATTGAGAATCTTTCATGACATTGTGGCCAAATCACTTCTGGACAAAGCAGGTTCCTTCGATGCAATTACATCTGAAAATTTTGATGTTATGGTTGCCATTTCTGCTGGTATTACTGTCAATTGGTCTACCGTTCTGTTCGATATTCTATTAGCTATGATCACTGCTCCAACAGTTCAATCCCAAGGCTTTGCCATTCAGATCGGAGAGATTTTGAATGACTTGGACGTCCATCTAGGACCTTCTTCTAATCTTCATCCGCACAAGACTTTGAATGAAAGGGCAATTGATGTGTACAAGGGAAAGCAACTGATTGTCTTTAAACATGGTACACTTATCCAGATGAGGGAAGGAGAACGATTAGACCTCCTCCTAGGATCCCACAGGCTATTCAATCTGCACCAGTTTCAGCTATCCCCATATCAATGGTGGAAAGTGTTGTTCCTCCGCTGACTCAGATGAACATCACTACTCTTCAGTCTGGATTCTTCAAAAATCATGATGATGTATCGGATCCATCCTCCAATGCTCAAAGGATAATTGATCTGACTTTTGATTACATAATCAAAAATGCAAAAGAAAATATGAAGATTTTTTACAGGTGGGTTTTTTATCAAATCGAGGATCACTTTTCAAAGATCAAGACTTTAGCCAAGCTCAAAATAATTGCAACTCTTGAGAATAGAATCCTTGAGTGGGCTGAGACTCAATTTATCTCTCAAGAACTGGAAAGAAGAGAGTTTGTAAAGATCAGGCTAAAGGAAAGCAGTCTTCGAGCTCATCTGAGGTTACAGAGGACAAGCCTCAATCCCGAAAGTTTGGATATTTTTGATCAAACTGCCGCACTTAATCAACTGGAGAATGACGCTCATCTTATGACTACTACTGCTCAAATGATGAGACAAGATTTTTCTTTGGAAACTTCAACCAAAGAACAGTCTTCTTCATATGCTACTTGCTTTGCTGTAGATGATCTAAACTTCTCGGATGAACTCAGTTTGTCTGCTGATCCAATCACACCAACTGTCTCACCGGTTAGAGCTGCTTCTCCTCCAAAACAAAATATCCGATTATTGATGTTTTTAAACCAGCCTGATGTGGAATTCCTATCTGAGGAACCACTGATAACACCCCACAATGAAGATCAATCAAGTGATCAAATCTTAGATGCACCAGACTGAACTCTCTGCATCTCAAGAACCATTGGTAACTGAAGTTGAAATTGTAGAACCACTGGTTGCACAAGCTTTTCTTGATGATCTACTGGTTGAGCATCTCATTTCATCTGAAAATCAATCCATGGATGAACCACAGTTTGACATTCTTGCTCTTGATGAATCTTTTGTTGAAGAAGTTTTAATTGAGTCACCAGAACAAATGCTGGCCTCCAATATTGATTTGAACACAACAATTGTTCCATTTGTTCCACTGGCAGAACAAAGTCAAGTATTATCGGCAGGATCAGTGGAAATAGTTCCGTCTGAACATTTGGTAATAGATCTGCCTCCTATTTTTAAAATAGTTAGGACTGATCTAGTTCACAGTATATTCAGGCCCATTACTGTCATGTTCACGGATAAGTTGGCTCTTCCATCTGCGACTTTATCGGAAATATCCATTTCAGATCAAATTGATTCATCTGAAATTATGGAAGATGATGTTTTTGAATCTACTGCCGTCACAAATCCACTACTTAAACTTTGTGATTCTTCTCATTCTGAAGATGCTGCTCCTTGTACTTCCAATCCGATCGAGGTCAGACCAGATAAATTCTTATCTGAATCTCTCACTCAACTGTTCTCTATGGTATCTGAACTGCAAATCAATCAGGTTCAAACTTCTACAGAGCTTCGCGATTTCAAGTCACATATGTTGACAATGGTCAATAACATCAGCGAATCTGTATTACATGTTCGAAAGCATCATACAACAGAATATATGAACATTCTTTGGAAACTCAAAAGTTTAGAAGCCTCTACTAAAGCTCACAACAAGAAAATTCATGATACTTTTGGCACCCAAATCACAATTATTCTGGATCTTTTATCAGAGAATGGTGATGCCAAAAAGGAGAAAAAGGCTACCTCATCTAAGGCCAAAGGCAAAGGAAAGAAGTTAAGACTATCAGATCAGAAGAAGAACAGAGTAGATTAGATCAATGCAACGATCTTCTTGGAAAATTATTTTTTGACATTTATTTTGTCTAAAATTATTACTCGATCTATGAAAGTACACATTTGGAAAGCATTTTGATCTATCGCCTTTATCATTATTTGATTCGGATATTGACTTGGTTTTGACATCACCAAAAAGGGGGAAATTGTTGGAGATCAAACTCTAAAGTTTTGGTGATAACAAGTCAAAACAAAACCAAGTATTAAAATAATTTAAGGAAAAATCAATTCGGACTCATCAAGATCAAAGTTTAAAGCTGCCAGATCAAATGTCCGATTTTCGGATGATTCAAGTATTCGATCCACGTTTCTTTGTGAACAATTTATTTCAACAGATCAAATACAACAGACTTCCACCAAGACAGATCAAGTAGCCATCAACCAGATCAAAGTCTCACTCTGAAGTAACCGTTGCTGAGGTTGTTGAAGTAAAAGACAAAAGCATTTAATGGGATTTTGAATGTTAATTGGCTTCCCTCAATGTCAAGATTTGTGAGCTAATTTATGAGATATGTTGGCAGCTCAATCTCAGAAATTGTTGGCGGCTCACTGGTTACTTTTGAAGACTATAAATACTCAAGGGATTCAAAGATTTTAATAAGAGACAAAGAGTGAAAATCACAAGCTATCGAAATCTAAGTTCATTCGCAAAGCCAAAAAGCCTTCACCCAATATCCTAACTCAGAAACCCAGATTATCATATCAAAGTTTTGAGATCCTGAGTTAGAAAGTATTACAAAGATCGATTGAGCTCAAAGAAATACATTCAAGAACGATCCAGATCAAAGCCATTCACAGCTATCCAGATCAAAACACCGAAGCACACTATGTAGCTTTATTTTTGTAACTCGAAGCAGATTGATTGCTCTGCTTCAAGAGAGAGAGAGAGTATTGCTAGGAGTTCCTCTCAAAGGATTGATCGGATTGGATTTGTACAAAGAGTTGTATAAATCAAAGTCTTCTAGTGGAATTCTTCTGAAAACAGAAGAAGGGGTGACGTAGGAGAATTCATCTCCAAACATCCATAAAAAACTCTGTCCCTTTTACATACTGCATTCACATTACTTTATCTGCCTTAGCTTTCTAATTATTCAAATCTGCAAGGAAGATTTCTTCCGCCTGATAATTTCAGATCTTTCGAGCAGATCAAAGTTTTAAGCAACAAAACTTCTGTCTGATTTTCACAAACCAGATCAAAGAATTTCTAAAAGTTTTTAAATAGTGTATTCACCCACCTCTACACATATTTTTTATTCTAACAGACCTTTTATTTTTTTAGAAGATGTGTCACTAGTTCAAACACAAACTAATGTTATTCTTAGGTTAACCGCAACCTTGAATCTCTACATCTAACTTCAATACGAGACCTATAATTTCACATCATTGTCACCTCAAAATATTGAAAAACACAACTTTTATTAACTTTTCGGCACAATCCTGAAACCAAAAAATAATTTTTTTACAGGTCTCACTAATCATTTCTATACACATTCTACAATTATTATTTAGTATTTATATTTAAAATTTTAATTTTTATGATATAATAAAATATTAATCTTAAATAATTGTTAAATACAAAAAGTAATTTGATTGACAAACTTTTAATATTTATTTAATTAAAATCAAAATTTAATATCTATTATAAAATTCAAGTGTGCATAATATTTATAAATAAATCCATATCTGAAAAAATTTATTAAATATTATATTTTTATTATCAATATATAATTAAAATTTGAAGTGTTATAATGATTTAATAAAATAAGAAACGGAATTAATAATAAAGTTTTAATAAAATAAGACACGATATAGTTATAATATTCATAATTAATAATAAAGTTTGAATTGATGAATCGTCTCCGTACACAACTAATAAAGACCAACATAAATTTAAAAAAAATATAAACATACGCAAGTGACAAATAACAAGATAAATTTAAATAAAAAAACATACACAACCGAAAAATTGAATGATAATAAAGTTATTTCTCAATAATTGCATACGTACCTTTCCAAGATATGTTCAGCAAGTCGGCTCAAAGTTGGTGATGTTTGGATAGAGCCCATGAAAATTCTTGCTGGTGGAAGAGAGTATTCATCCGACCAATTGACTGATTCAAACCCCCCCCCCCCCCCCCTTTGATTCTCAATAATCATGTTGTGCAAAATAAGGTTTACATGATATTCTTTAAATTATTCTTGTGATAAGATCTTACATGATATTCTTTAAATCATTCTTGTAATAAGATCTTGAATGACCTCTAACTATTTCCTGATGAGCTTGGAGAACTCCAAATGTCTGCTCAAATTCCTTTCTTGCAGAGTATTTTCTCTCTTAAATTTCTCCCTCTTGGGGTCCGCAAGGCATGGAAAGCTATTGACAAAAGCATCTCATTACGGGAAGATTCCATCTATAAGATAATATCCTTTTGTATATATAAGATTTTTCGTCCACCACGAAATGAACATTCGGAACATTTTCTTGTAGGATGGCGTTGAATAATGGTGATTCATTATGAAAATTTATATCATTATGTGATTCTACAACGCCAAAAAAAGCATGACATATCCACAAGTTTGTAGATGCGACTGCTTCAAGAATTATTATTGAGACGCCATAATCGCCTCTAGTATATTGTCCTTTACAAGCTACGGAACAATTCCTCCAATCCCAATGCATGCAATAAATGTTGCCTAACATTCTAAGAAAGTCGTGTTTCTGTTCATGAATTTGTAGAATTCGTTGAGTGTCCACATCATTGAGTCTTCTAAAGTATCGTGCCCCAAACACAACAATAACACATTGGCAGAAGGTTACCAATCATACCAGTGCAGTTCTTTCACCCATCTGTACGTATTCATCGAGAGATTCGGGGGCTGTATATGTCAATTGACAAATAACAGCTATGCATTTTTAAGTGGGGACAAGCTCTGTCTTCCTACAACGTCTCTCCTCCATTGAAAGTACTTTGAATGATTTGTAAGAGCATATAATATGTGAACGGATAACTCTATGAGCATTTGAAATATCTTTCGGAATACTTCAGCGTGGAATGCAGTATTTTCAAAGAAATAATCTTTGAAAATTAGAGAATGACCGTCTTCACGATCTCGATTCACACATCTCCTTGAATTTCTAGACTATGCATTCATTCGGGTTGTTTGAAGTATCTTTTGTTCCTCTTAAAGCAGCGTAATCATCATGTGATCTACATCATCTTCTGCATATTCGCACATCTCATATCTCCAAAACTCACGAATCAAACTTTCTATAGCGCGACGTGGATCTTCAGACATTTTTATTTTTAAGTGTTGAGAAGTTGGAAATAGTGAATGAAATAAATGAAAATTTTGGACCATATTTATAGAGTAAAATTTTAAATTTTATACTATCTGTTACACACAATTCAATGTTATACTATCTTTTTCACACAATTTGATGTTACATTATCCGTTACACATAATTCAGTGATATATTATCCCTTACACACACAAAATGTTATAGAACTGTATCGATTTTTTTATCTAAATAATTTTTTTGGGTTTTATTTTTAATTTACAATTAATAAAAAAAATTGAATTGAATCCTTACAATGATATAAAAAAACAAAACACAACATTATATATTACTAGTTGATGATAAAAAAAACAACATAATTAATCGCATCCGTACATGGTTGACGAAGACGACCAACATAAAAATTTAAAAACATAAATGTACACAAAAAATGTTTGACCAACATAATTTATAGATAATTATACACACAACCAATATATCTATTGTATGTCACGTCCTTTTGCAATTACTTCAAACTATTTTTATATGCCAATGAAGTTGGTCTCTGTCATATCACGAGTATCCTTCATAAGTATATCATAATATTTTTGTTCAAATTTGATTTCTTTATGTAGCTTCTCGGAATCCTTCTGCTTAATCTCAGTCTCCTCATTCTTTATCTATGCTTCCTTATTTTTTTTATCTCAGCTTCCTTTATCGCCAATTTTTCTTTTTGATACTTTTGTATTTGTTCCCATTTCAGTGAGATTTATCTGTCATCTGTAACTTTGGCTTTGTTCCTTATTTTGGCCATATGTTACCCCATTGGACGTGATCGGATTTCAAATACCTCATCACTATCAGGATTGGTTGAAGATGTATGTGCCCTTGACTCGAAAGACCTTGATTTCTTGTTAGAGTGATGTCCAAGTGATCCGGGAGTCGATTTCTCGCACTCCATTACAATCTTCCGCACGTGTTCGTATTTGAATGCCTTATTCTTGTGTGATGATTTCCACATATCATATGCAGCAGCTAAAATATCAACATTAATTTGAAAACTAGCCCGATTGTTGAGAAAATTATTTTACCATCTAAAAAAATTATCAACATCAGGCATAACATGATATTAATGCGACTTTATCGCATTTAATTCTCTCATCGGTGTTCCCATTGGCCGATTATCATTATAGTATGTGATGGTACATCGCCATAAATGTTAAAATTTTTGTGTGTTGCCAATTTTTGGATCGTTGGTAGTAGTACCCCCAAGCTCTTGCAAGACATTTTTATTCCTTGGTTGTCCACATCATGTTAACTTTATTACGAGGAACATTCTTTTCATTTTCACATGCATCATCATCCTCTAGGTTAATATTTTCTTTCACAAGCTGTGTCGAATGTGGTGGAATATGAGAGCCAAACCATGACATGCATTGGTGTTGTTTACTCTCAGTCGCATCCATATCCTCCAAAAGATACGTTTTGAGATTCACTTGGTGGGATTTCCCATGGTGGTGAATGAGAGAACACGTGAGAATGGTGTGGCATCATAAAAGGTAACCCCTTTAAGTATGCGGTCGGGAACATTGGGTCAAAAAACTGAGGGTTAGGAACATCATTCGAACCGGTAGAAATTTTTTGTGGAAAATAAGTTGCGTAAGGAATTCAAAAGAATCGGGATTGAGACGAGAACGAGATTGATAATTTTGAGAGCTTGAATATCTTTCCATATTTAGAAAATCCAAATAATTGTTGAATGAACCACTGAATAAGGAATTCAAAAGAATCGGGATTGAGACGAGAACGAGATTGATAATTTTGAGAGCTTGAATATCTTTCCATATTTAGAAAATCCAAATAATTGTTGAATGAACCACTGAATTGATCAGTCGTTTGATTTATACACTAAAATAAACTAAGATGGTTTCGGAAAAAAAAAACGAATGATTTGTGAAATCAGATTTATGTCTTATTTATAGTTGATTTTTTATTTTACTTTTTTAAAAAATATTGAATTAATAAAAATGCATATTAACTTATCGATGTACACATTCCAATAAATTGTGGGTGGTATTTATGATTGGCACATTTTCATTCATCTTTATGGTTCATTAAAAAGATTAAATACGTGTGGAGCCCATGTCCTAAGCACGAGTGCGTGGCACTCGCTGCTGCAGGGGGTGCATGCATCGCACCCCTACACAAACACATATTTTTTTTAAAAAAAATTATATTAAAAAATGAGACTGTACATGGCATCCAAAATTGGACACCAACTATAACTACAATTGAAGAATTGTAGTCTGCCCAAAGCCCAATTATTGGGTTTTGTACAGCTCGGATTGCAGTCACCCTTATAGAATTTGTAATTTTTTAAATTTTGATGTGGTGATAATGTGAAATGGTAGGTCCCGCCCCGCAATAAAGTTGAATTTTTAGTTTTAAGACTGCGGTCACCCTTAATATTTTAATAATTATAAATGAAATTATTAATAATAAATAATTGTGATGATTATTTATAATAATAATAATAATTTTAATAATAATAATGTAATAATCCAAAAAAATAAGGTACTTTCTCAAAATTAGAACGATTATTTACCAAATTTTGACTAAAAGTTTAAAAATAAGTGAAACATAAAAACTCAGGTGAGACGATCTCACAAGTTAATTTTGTAAGACAAATATCTTATTTGGATCATCTATGAAAAAATATTACTTTTTATAGGAAATATGTGCAAGGTTGAACTGTCTCACAAATAAAAAAAAAATGCTAAAATGGTTTATTTGGATTGGTTGGTAAATTCATAATTATCTACTATCAAAACCATCAATATGTCATGATTATCTAAAAGTCATGTCTATCCATTATTTATATTTATCCATTAGTCATACTTATTCATTACTCATATATATCCGTTAATAATGTCATAAACACATAAATGTGTACGCATTGGAATGATACATTATTATATTCATCTAGTTTTCACTTTTTTCACAACTTTATTCCTCAAACTTTTGGATAACAACTATTTTGGTTCCTATTTTTTTTTTCTCAAAATGGTCCCATTGGTAAAGATTCAATGGAGTCGGCACGGAGTTGAAGAAGCGACATGGGAAGTTGAAGATGACATGAGACAGAGATTTCCTTGTCTATTCCACTAATGTGAGTTCTTATTCAGTTTTCTGTTATTATTTATTCTTATGTGTGTACAGACTGCATATCTTGACTGCTTATTAATTCGAGAACGAACTCATGTCTTAGTAGGGGAGAAATGTAAGGCCCGAGATTATGTAATTTAATCCGAGATTATTTAATTTTAATTCGAGTATATTTAATTTGGGAATATTTAGAGTTTTGATTTAAATTCTAATATTCTTAAATTATTTAGGATTGAAATTGAATTAAAATAAGGGCCAAGGACCAAATTGCAAATATTGAAGAATGAAGGGTTTAAACTGCAATTAAAATTGAAGTGATCAGATTATTAATTGATGTATCAGCATGTGTATGTGTATGTCTTATAAGAATTCAGCATTTTCGAACAGAGGAGCCGAGATCCTTTCCTTTTCTTTGTTTTCTGATTTTCAAATCGCCGTAACTTTTATTCGATTGTCTGATTTCGATTCTGAAAAGTGTTCTAGAATCCTTGCGATGAGAGCTTCGATCTACTGTAAGTTTTTATCGATTTCGGCATGGTTTAAAGATTAATATATGGTAGAGATCATAATTTGAGTATATTGTTATGTTCTTGAGATTATTTGTTGTGTTGTATCGCCACCGACTCGACGAATGATTATTGTTTTGAGTTAATATGATTTCTACCATGTATTTCAAACTAAATAGCTTCTGAGATGCTAATTTTAATGGTTTGTTAATGATATGAAGTGATTTGATAGTTAGAATGATTTCGATATTATGTCGGTTCTCGATTTTCAATCGCCACGTTTTTTGGTTAGGTTTTGGGACCGTTTTGATAACCGATGATTTAGTCGAGATGTGCTTCGAGATGTTGTTGATGTTGTAGAATTTATGTTCTTCCATTTCAGAGTAGTTGGAAGGCTAATGACTCAAGAACTCTGATTTCAAACCGAAGAACAAGAAGCCGAGGTTTGAAGTGATTTGATTGTGAAGATTGAATGCAGTTTTGATCGATGAAATTGAATAGAGTTTGATCTACTTGTTCTTATTGTTATGTTTCAGATTTGAAGCCTAGAGAATTAACAAGAACGAAAAAGGTATAAGACGACATCACAAGTCAGGGATATGTAACTCGAGAATGAAGCTTCTTGAGTTGTTCCGCCAAAATCACATACTTGTTTATTGTTTTGATTATGTTATGATGTTGTCGATCCATCACAGGTAGTGTATCTTATTTGATATGATATGATTTGAGGTAAGAATTGATTCTTATGTCAGGGTCTGAGGCGACCTTATTTTCTAGTCCGAAGGGACGATGATAGATGGATATTCATGTCAAGATCGTATACGAATCTTGATGGCAAAGAGTGTGATAGGAATCAATTCTTTATATATGCGTTTACTCTATTCTCGAGTTGAAATTTTTAGAGTCGATATGTTTTTATTTAACGCGTATATATGTTGATTATACTAAGATTGTATTATCACCGGACGTTTCCGGCTGTTGTCTTGTTTTGTATGTGTACATGACGACATATGGGGCAGGAGCTGGCCAAAGTCAACAAGGGTAGCTCATGAGAGAGTCTAGAGATGTGGACTCGGGTTGTTGTAGTTGAAACGATGTATATTAAGCATAGCAAGCATGTTAGAAACACTTATGAATGTGTTCTTGAGAAGTTGATGAACACCTTGTTTAGTTTCATGCTTTTGTTGGATTCCTAATGGTTGGTTTAATGTATCAACTTGTTATAAACATATTTAGATCTTGTTCTATGTATGTACTCATGTTTTAGGACTTCATTATGATGGATTGGAATGCTTGGAAGGATCATTTATCACCATTGGAATGCAGAGCAGAATTCTGCACAGGGCAGCGCCTGGTCTGCAGAAAAGAGCAGACCGAGCGCCGCACCCTTTGCTCCAACCCGAAGGTTGGAGATGTTGGGAGCGCCCGGTTGGTGATTTTTAACCGACCGAGCGCACCCCTTTTTGAAAAAAAAAAATTTGTTTGATCTTCTTCCTCCCTTGTTTAATTAATGATGTTTAATTACTAATTTCCCTAAGAATGAGATTAGCAACCCGAGGTCCCCACAACAGGTGGTATCAGAGCTTAAGTTTCTCGGAATGAGAATAGATGAGCGGGGTAGATCGAGTCTTCTATTTTGATTGATTTATTCTTGAAGCATGTTTATTATCTGAATTGATTTACATCTTTAAGACTTGCATGCTATATGTTTATCTAATATGATTGGAAGCATGTGGGACTGAGTATGAATCAGAACTCGATCTCTTGAGGATGCATGAAAGTGCTAATCAGAGGATGGACTGAGACATAATTGTGTATATGATATAGTGATGAATTGTGCACTAATCTGTTTGATTATCAGATATGCCTCCCCGACCAGCACCGACTACTAGACATACTTTGGCGGTGAATCAGCCAGAGCAGACTAATGCAGCACAGACAGTACCACAGGTCCCAGTAACAGAACCTGAATTAGGACAGGGTAATACTTCTGTTGATACGATGAGTGGTGATGCAAATCCGATGGAAAAACTGCTGAAACGATTCCAGTCCTTCAATCCGCCAAAACTACAAGGCACTGAGAACTCTGTTGATTGTGAGAATTGATTGGAGGATATCGAGCAGTTATTTGAATCCCTTGACTATACAGATGATCGTCGTGTGAGATTGGTGATCATCAACTACATGGTCTTGCAAAGAGTTGGTGGATAGCGACGAAGAAAGCATTTGAAAATCAAGGTACTGTTATTACCTGGTTTGTATTTCAAACTACTTTCTATCAACGGTTCTTTCATGTTTCTTATCGAAAGGACAAAGGAGAAGAGTTTGCAAGTTTGCAACAGGGACAGTTAAATATCGAAGAATATGTTGCAAAGTTCACTAGCTTGTGGAAGTTTGCTCCACATATTGCTGTCAGTGATGAAGCTCAAGCCGATCAATTTATCAATGGCTTGAATCCCGATGTGTTCACTCTTGTCAATTCGGAAAGACCGAATACCTTTGCCGGTGCTCTGAATCGTGCAAAGGGGGCTGAAGTAGGAATACTGAGGCAACGAGGAGCACATTTTGTGCCACAGCCAGTGAGACAACCACAAGAGCAGCCACAGATTCCACCACCACCTCGATTTGATGCTGGAGGTAGCAGTAGTGGTAAGAAAAATTTCTTCAAAGGCAAAAGCAAATAGTTTAAACGTCCAGATGGTAGTTCTTCTAGTTCAAGTGGATCTAAACAGTTGAGAGTTGGACAGAGGTCTGAGGTTTACTGTACTAAATGCGGTGGTCGCCATACCAGTTAACAGTGCCGAGGAGTGTTTGGAAGCTGCCATATTTGCAACCAAACCGTTCATTTTGCGAGAGTATGTCCACAGCGAGGTTCTGGAAGTGCAGAGGGTGCTGGACCATCTTGATCAGTAACACATCCAGAGAGGCAAGAATCCTCAGTGCATTCATTCCAACCTCAACCACCGTCACAGAGCCGTGCTGGAGGTAATCAAGCTGGGAGTCAGCAGCATAGGCAACAAGCTTGAGTGTTTGCATTGACTGAGGAGCAAGCGCAAGCCGTACCTGATGATGTGATTGCAGCTAACTGCTCTATTTATGGTTATCCTGCTTATGTGTTAGTCGATACAGGTGCATCACACACATTTATATCAGAGCAATATGTTGCATTACATGAATTGCCTATTGAACCCTTAGCTACTGTCGTGTCTATTTCATCACCTTTGGGCAGAGGTATTATATCAGTGAAGTCTGTCAGAAATTGTACATTGCAGTTTGAGGGTCATGAGATTGAGATTGATTATGTTGTACTCGGTTTATCTGATTTTGATTGTATAATCGGTATCGATATGCTAACCAAGTACAGAGCTACAGTTGATTATTTTTAGAAGATTGTGAGGTTCAGACCAGAGATGGATGACGAATGGAAATTCTATGGTAAGGGTTCACGAGCCAGAATTCCTTTGATATCTGTTCTTGCTATGACTGATTTGTTGCAGAAAGAGGCGGAGGGATTTCTGATTTATGCAGTTGATGTACTGAAGACTACCCAAAATTGGCTGACTTGCCAGTGGTTAGTGAATTCGCTGATGTTTTTCCTGACGAGATTCCGGTATTGCCTCCATTTCGAGAGGTAGACTTCAATATAGAATTGATGTCAGGTACACAGCCGATATCGAAAGCACTTTACCGTATGGCACCTATTAATTGAAAGAACTGAAAGAGCAGCTTGAGGATTTGTTAGCCAAAGGTTATATCAGACCGAGTGTTTCTCCTTGGGGTACTCCGGTATTATTTGTTAGAAAGAAAGACGGATCGATGAGGCTATGTATTGACTACCGACAATTGAACAAAGCAATGGTAAAGAATCACTATCCTTTACCTCGTATCGATGATTTATTTGATCAATTGCAGGGTTTGTCAGTATATTCGAAGATTGATTTATGATCTGGCTATCATCAATTGAGGGTAAGAGATGAAGATATCCCTAAGACTGCATTTAGAACCAGGTATGGCCATTACGAATTTATAGTCATGCCTTTTGGTCTAACGAATGCACCAGAAGTATTTATGGGATTGATGAATAGAGTGTTTCAAAGGTATCTAGATGAATTCGTGATCATATTTATCGATGATATTTTGATTTACTCTAAGAACTTGTGTGATCATGCTGGCCACTTAAGAACAGTTTTGAAGACATTGAGAGAGGAGAAACTGCATGCTAAGCTATCCAAATGTGAGTTTTGGTTGAAATAGGTGGTATTCTTGGGTCATATTATTTCAGAAGATGGTATTTCATTTGATCCGAGTAAAGTTGAAGTTGTGATCAGTTGGCAAAGACCAACATCTGTGCCAGAAATTCGAAGTTTTATGGGCTTGGCAGGATATTATCGTCGATTTATCCGAGACTTATCGTCTATTGCAAAGCCTATTACACAGCTTACACAGAAGAATGCACCGTTTGTGTGGGCTGAAGCATGTGAAACTAGCTTTCTAGAGCTAAAGAGAAGATTGACTACAACATCGGTCTTGACAATCCCTTTAGGTACTGGTGATTTTGTTGTTTATTGCGATGCTTCTCACCGAGGATTGGGATGTGTTTTAATGCAAAAATGACATGTTGTTGCTTATGCTTCCCGACAAATGAAACCACATGAAGTCAGATATCCAATTCATGATCTTGAATTGGCAGCTATCGTCTTTGCATTAAAAATTTGGCGACATTATCTGTATGGTGAAAAGTTTGAAATCTTTTCTGATCATAAGAGTTTGAAGTATCTATTTTCAAAATCTGAATTGAATATGAGACAACGAAGATGGCTCAATTTATTGAAAGATTTCGACTGTGAAATCAAATATTATCCAGGGAAGTCGAATGCAGCAGCTGATGCCCTAAGTAGGAAGGTATGTTCCTTATCCTTGTCTACTATAGATGTATCTAATTTGATTGAAGATTGCTGTATTTATGGATATATATTTGAAACAAATAGAAGACCGATGAGAATTTGTGTTATCAGTGTTGAGCCCGAATTTTTGATTCGAGTCAAAGAAGCACAGAAATCTGATTTGAATGTACAGATGTCGATTGAAATGATCAGATCGGGACATCAGTCTGAGTACAAGGTTAGTGATGATGATATTCTGTATGTGAATAATAAAATTGTTGTTCCCGATCTTTCGTATTTGAGAAAGAATATTTTGACAGAAGCCCATTGTAGTAGATTTAGTATTCACCCTGGAGGCAGAAAAATGTACAACGATTTGAAAAATCAGTACTGGTGGAAGCAAATGAAGTCTGACGTGATTGAATTTGTATCAAAATGTCTGAATTGCCAACAGGTGAAGGCTGAGAGGAAGAAACCAGGTGGCTTATTACAGAGTTTGTCTATTCCTGAATGGAAATGGGACCATATTTCCATGGACTTTGTGACAAAGTTGCCACGATCATCCCGAGGTTGCGATGCTATTTAGGTGATCATTGACAGATTGGCGAAATCTGCGTGCTTTATACCTTATCGAATGACTTATCGTCATGATCAAATGGAAGATCTCTATATTCGAGAAGTGGTAAGACTACACGGTGTGCCAAAGTCGATTGTATCTGACCGAGATCCTAGATTTACTTCGCACTTTTGGCATAGCCTGCAGGAAGATCTAGGTACACGCTTACATTTGAGTACCGCTTATCATCCTCAAACTGACGGTCAATCTGAACGAACTATTCAGACTCTCGAGGATATGCTTAGAGCTGTGATACTTGATTTTGGTGTTACATGGCAAGATTCTATACCACTTGTGGAATTCTCTTATAACAACAGTTATCATACGAGTATAGAGATGGCTCCATTTGAAGCATTGTATGGAAAGAAGTGTCGATCGCCATTGTATTGGGATGACGTGTTAGAGGTTCCTGAATTGGGACCGGATATGATTAGACAAATGACTGAGAAGGTGAAGTTGATTCAGCAGAGAATGAGAACAGCACAGCATAGACAAGCCATATATGTAAATGTTCGACGTCGGCCGTTATCTTTTGAACAGGGAGATAGGGTGTTCTTGAAGATTTCACCATTCAGGGGCACAGTCAGATTTGTCAAGCGAGGAAATTTATCTCCACGATTTATTGGGCCTTATGAGATACTTGAGAAGATATGCAATCTTGCTTATCGACTCGCATTACCTCCATCTTTATCTGGAATACATGATGTATTTCATGTATCTATGCTGAGGAAATATCTATCTGATGCGTCGCATATTATTCGATCTGATGAAGATGAATTGGATGAAACCCTTAGCTACTTTGAACAACCGATTCAGATACTTGATAGGAAAGAAAAGTAACTCCGAACAAAGACCATTCCATTGGTGAAGATTCAATGAAGTCGGCACGGAGTTGAAGAAGCGACATGCGAAGTTGAAGATGACATGAGACAGAGATTTACTTGTCTATTCCACTGATGTGAGTTCTTATTCAGTTTTCTGTTATTCTTTATTCTTATGTGTGTACAGACTGCATATCTTGTCTGCTTATGAATTTGAGGACGAACTCATGTCTTAGTGGGGGAGAAATGTAAGGCCCGGGATTATGTAATTTAATCCGAGATTATTTAATTTTAATCCGAGTATATTTAATTTGGGAATATTTAGAGTTTTGATTTATATTATAATATTCTTAAATTATTTAGGATTGAAATTGAATTAAAATAAGGGCCGAGGACCAAATTGCAAATATTGAAGAATGGAGGGACTAAACTGCAATTATAATTGAAGTTATCAGATTATTAATTGATGTATCAGCATGTGTACGTGTATGCCTTATAAGAATTCAGCATTTTCGAAAGAGGAGCCGAGATCCTTTCCTTTTCTTTGTTTTTTGATTTTCAAATCGTCGTAACTTTTGATTCGATTGTCCGATTTCAATTTTGAAAAGTGTTCTGGAATCCTTGCGACAAGAGCTTCGATCTAGTGTAATTTTTTTTATTGATTTTGGCATGGTTTAAAGATTAAGATATGGTAGAGATCAGAATTTGAGTATATTGTTATGTTCTTGAGATTATTTGTTGTGTTGTATCGCCACCGACTCGACGAATGATTATTGTTTTGAGTTAATATGATTTCTACCATGTATTTAGAACTAAATAGCTTCTGAGATGCTGAGTTTTATGGTTTGTTAATGATATGAAGTGATTTGATAGTTAGAATGGTTTTGATATTATGTCGGTTCCCGATTTTCAATCACCACGTTATTGGGTTATGTTTTGAGACTATTTTGATAGCCGATGATTGAGTCGAGATGCTCTTCGAGATGTTGTTGATGTTGTAGCATTTATATTCTTCCATTTCATAGTAGTTGGAAGGCTAAAGACTTAAGAACTCTGATTTCGAACCGAAGAAGAAAAAGTCGAGGTTTGAAGTGATTTGATTGTGAAGATTGAATGAAGTTTTGATCAATGAAATTGAATAGAGTTTGATCTACTTGTTCTTATTGTTATGTTTCAGATTTGAAGCCTAGAGAATCAACAAGAACGAGAAAGGTATAAGACGACATCGCAAGTCAGGGATATGTAACTCGAGAATGAAGCTTCTTGAGTTGTCTCGCCAAAATCACATACTTGTTTATTGTTTTGATTATGTTATGATGTTATCGATCCATCACAGGTAGTGGATCTTATTTGATATGATATGATTTGAGGTACGAATTGATTCTTATGCCAGGGTCTGAGGCGACCTTATTTTCTAGTCCGAATGAACGATGATAGATGGATATCCATGTCAAGATCGTATATGAATCTTGATGGCAAAGAGTGTGATAGGAATCAATTCTTTATATATGTGTTTACTCTATTCTCGAGTTGAAATGTTTAGAGTTGATATGTTTTTATTTAACGCGTATATATGTTGATTATACTGAGATTGTATTATCACTGGACGTTTCTGGCTGTTGTCTTGTTTTATATGTGTACATGACGACAGATGGGGCAGGAGCTGGCCAAAGTCGATGAGGGCAGCTCATGAGAGAGTCTAGAGATGTGGACTCGGGTTGTTGTAGTTGAAACAATGTATATTAAGCATAGCAAGCATGTTAGAAACACTTAAGAATGTGTTCTTGAGAAGTTGATGAACACCTTGTTTAGTTTCATGCTTTTGTTGGATTCCTAATGGTTGGTTTAATGTATCAACTTGTTATAAATATGTTTAGATCTTGTTCTATGTATGTACTCATGTTTTAGGACTTCATTATGATGGATTGGAATGCTTGGAAGAATCATTTATCACCATTGGAATGTAGAGCAGAATTCTGCACAGGGCAGCGCCCGGTCTGCAGAAAAGAGCAGACCGAGCGCCGCACCCTTTGCTCCAACCCGAAGGTTGGAGATGTTGGGAGCGCCCGGTCGGTGATTTTTAACCGACCGAGCGCACCCCCTCTTGGAAAAAAAAATAAAAATTTGTTTTATCTTCTTCTTTCCTTGTTTAATTAATGATGTTTAATTACTAATTTCTCTAAGAATGAGATTAGCAACCCAAGGTCCCCACAGTATATCTACTGGTTATCTCAGTCAGTACTTACGTACCTCAACAAAGGCAATCATAGTATCTCTTTTATAGGTTCCAAGCCGAAAATTCTAGTAATTACCATATTATTATTACTGATCCAAAAGCATTAACTAAGTTATTATATACTCTCCAATTCTATTAGGGATCTCAAATTATACATGCGTTCGTCGTCAGCCATCTGAAGTAGAAGCCCCAAAACATGGGCACAACTCCGCTACGACTATTGGGACGCCTCGCCAACTTCTGGACTCCGCCTAAGTGGCTAAAAACACCTAAAACTACTAGGAGAGTGAAGAAAAGCTAGTGAAATGATCAAGGAATGAGGACTCTCAACCTTCTATTTATAGAGCACGTTTGGATTGTCCGATCTTCAGGTTTGGATCGTCCGATCCCCGCAACGTGGCATCATCTCCTCGATCACATTGGACACCTGGATAACAGGAGTTCGAATCTTCCGATCTCTTCTTGCCCTTCCAAATTTCATTCTTGTTTCCGATCTGTGCAATTCGGAAGGTCCGAACTCTGGTTCGGATCATTCAAACCCTACTAATATTTCGAACTTCAGATTTATCCAATTAGCAACTCTATAATCATGATTTACCCTTAATCACACAAATTAGGGTACGAGTTACTACATCCCCTCTGATGCTCAAGTAAAGAGATGAGTTGGGCACCAATAAAATGAAAGTAATAGGTTGCAAATGAAATGAGAAAACATGGTATTTATTGGGAGAGATGCAAGGACCAACCAACCTCTCTCCTTCCTCCACCTACTCTCATGGGTTGATTTTACCACTTAGAGCTGGATTTGAGCCCTAATTTCTTGGCTATGGACTCGAACTGAGCCAAGCATGCGATGAGATTACTCTTGGGGTATCACAGACAAAGATAAAATATTAACCAAATGCAAAAAAAATATCAGCTTCTTATTCGATAATATGTTATATGCAAAAAAATTTGTCATGGATTTTCATGGTTAAAATCACAAGTTTTAATATTTTCCTCCAAAAAATTATTTACTATAACTCTATATATATATATATATATATGTGTGTGTGTGTGTGTGTATAAATTTTTGAATTAAATAACTCTTGAGTTTAATAAATAACTGGTCTGCATGCAAAGTAGATCAAAAATATTATTCGGAGAAAAAGATTGTATAATTTAATATAAACACACAAATAGAAAAATCGGGTTATTATGCTACATGGTGGTGCAATGTTTCGACTATAAATAAACAAATTAATCTCACCTTAGATGAACTATTATTGATATGCTTCCAAAGAGTGTCTTTCGACTTTGTTTTTCTATCGATTTAGTGAATCAGTCCGAGGGTTCTCAATTTGGCAAAAATCGTTTTTAGATACTGTTTTTGAAGATTTAGAAAAGGGAGATGAGTTCAGCCTCCATTAGCTTTTAATGGATAGATTACAAGAGGGACCTAATTGGGATAATTACGAAATATAGAGGATCATTTTGGCAGTCTGAAAAGAAGAAAGACTAATTTGGAAATAATAACAAACAAGAGGGACCAAAATGTGTATTAACCCCCGTTGATCTCATACACCAAAAGCTACATCTAGGCGCCACTGCTTAAAATTTTCTTCCTAGCGCCTCTTTTTGGTGCGTAGGCTCTTCTTTTGTACTCAAAAGATTGAGATACTCTTGTTTGTCCTCAACCACACTCTATCATCAACACTTCTCTCTTCATGAAATTCATATATTTTTTCCACTTCCTGTATTCCACAAAACAACAGAAAAATACGCGTAATACCACTCGATTTATAACAAAATCCAAGCCAAAACATTTAACAATTAAGTGCATAAATTGCACCTTTCAAATCCTCAAACTTAGACTTTTGCTAATCTTAAGCAAAACAAAACAATAGACAGGAAAAGAAACCAAATGACACATAAAACACACAATAAGGCATGAGATTTTGTAAAACAATTGACCTTTGATTTGCATATTTCATCATTCAGTTCACATGTTTGCTAATTTTCTCAATAGTTCTCTCGCGTGTGTGTGATTTTCCAATTTCATCTGACAACCTAACATTTGATAACATTATGCAATAAGCAAGGTTCATAAATTCATTAACTCCATGCTCAAGTTTCAAAACACCATCCACCAAGTTCAATCTTTATTTGCACATATTAAAAGAACTTTTTTAGTTATCAATGGGTTCAAAACATAACTCAAATCAAGTGTAGCCCAAGAATAAATTAATGCAATAAGATGTGTATGTTATTGATCAAACCATATGCAACAAAAGTGTCTCTCAAGTATCCATAAGCTTAACTCTCGCAACCATTATTCACTAGTATATTGGACAAATGTGACTTGGTCCATAGGATTTCTAAGCTTATAATGTAAGGTCATGGCTCATGGCTACAAACGAAGGGTAAAAATTCAAAGAATGGATTAAGTCAAAGATTTTATTTTTGCACAATCCCTTTCGGTTTTTTCTCATCTCCTATTCATTATACTCGTCATTTATTTATTTCTATTTTTTTTCTTTTTTCTTCACCTCATACCAACCACTCTTCTATTTCACTTCACATATTTTCTTTTTCTTCTCCCTTATTTACTTATTTATTTATTTTTCAACTGGGAAACTTTATAACATATACACTTGAATGCTCACTCCCTATAGGTAGGAAATAGTATATAAGCTATCTATAAGGTGGTCAATATTGGATTTTAAAAAGATGCCGAACATAGATCAATCACATGCTTTTACGTGTATCATTCGTTTTCAATGAATCTCAAATAGGGTGACTAGTGATTAAAAGATGTCATTTAGTGGCTCGAAAGACTCAAACGATTCAAAAATTGCCTATAGCATCCCTAAGACACATATCATCTGTATTTCGCCTCGAATGTTGCTAAAGCAAGTTCTAGATTACATCTCAATTCACATTCAACTCCTACAGACTGATCACAATGCTCAATTATGTCTCATTCATATATACAAAAATATCAAGTGAATGTATATGAATAAAAAGACTTTTAAGAACTTCCATTATTTTTGAAAATAAGCTCAAAGGGCAAGAATCGGATATGTTACTCAATGAAAATAGGCCTAAACAATTTCAATGAACACCTATATCATCTCTGTTTTCATAAAAAATTCCTTTGGTTTCAAGCGAAAATCACAAAAGTTAAGAATTAATTCTTCTAATCCACATCACAAAATCCACATAATTTTTCTCTATTTATTAGGATTATCGAAAATCATGGCATTGGAGCATATGGGTGAGAATTTAAGATAAAATATTGCGAAAACTGATTTTCTTTTCCACATCGGATATCACTTAGCACAACTATTTGTCCTCATCATAACAACTAAAAAATATCGAACAATAAAACTCAAACACAGATGCAGGATTAAGACAATCACTCAATTAACTCGAGCAAACAACAATCAACAAGCATAATTTCCAATGACCAATACTCAATCAAGAAGTCAATTACCAATCACACCCTTCAAACTTAGATACGTGCATTGTCTCCAATATATTGTAAATCGATAAAAGAAAAAAGTAACATACATGACTTGGGCACCGAGCATCGGGACCTAGTGTCATCATCATCCTCTATCTCAACCATTTTTTTATTTGCAGATATTGGTGTTTGAGGTTTAAAATAGGCACTTAGGCGCTGATTTTGGAGCCTAGGCGCTGGATTCCAAAAAATGTGTGAAAATCGACCCCGAGCTTGCCCTGAATATTTATTTTTTCCATTCCTTGAGTGCTTTGGCAATATTTTCGCACCTACAAAATTAAAACCACAGTTAATTTCTAGTTCTTTATGTCGATTAAACTAAATAAAAATCAAGAAATAAAATAACATAAAATAAATTAAAATAATAAAAGATACTCGTTTGGGTTGTCTCCCAAAAAGCGTCTGGTTTAAAGTCGTCAGCTTGACTGTAAGCTGATTTTAGCCTGTTACTACCACTTTTTTGGAGGTCTTTGTCTTATCTTTTACCCACCAAACATACTCAAAAGTCCTCTTGGACCTGGCTTTATTTTTTTATCTTTTTTTCTACCTTCGGATCCTGCTCTCTTTGCAATTAACATCACTCTCAACCTTGCGACATCATTCTATCTTCTTTGTTTGTTCAATCTTGGACACATTTTCCTTAGATGAAGTGCCAGCCTCCTTGAATACAGTAAAAATTACTTTTTTACCTTCAAGTTCCATCGTCAGCTCTCTTTTCTTGACATCTATCTTTACTTCAGCAGTAACCAAGATTGGTCTTCCTAAGATCAAATGCATGTCTTTATCTTCCTCCATATCTAACACCACAAAATCAGTAGAAAAAATAAATTCGTAAAATTTTACAAGAACATCCTCAGCTATTCCATGCGCATGTGTGAGATATATACGCTAGCTACAAATCGATGGTAGTGGGTTTCACCTCTCCAAGTCCTAAGCTCTTGAAAACGGAAAAAAGGCATCAAATTAATGCTAGTTCTTAAATCACACAGTGCTTTATTTAAATTAGAAGAACTAATAGTGCAAGGAATAGTAAAACTCCATGGATCTTTTAGTTTTAGTGGTAAGTTCTTTTGAAGGATGGCACTTCACTCTTCATTCAACTTCACGGTCTCAAACTATTCCAGCTTCCGCTTCCTAGAAATCACCTCTTGCAAGAATTTGGCATAATTTGTCATTTACTCCAAAGCATCAATGAATGGAATGTTGATGTGAATTTTCTTGATAATATAAAGGAACTTAGAAAATTGTTCATCCAATGCATTTTTATTGAACTACTGAGGATATGGTAAAATTGGTTTTTGCATAAGCGGTTTCTCATCCAGAATTTCTGGTCCATTTTTGTCATCTCTCCTTGGTTGATATGCTTCAAGTTCAATTTCTTCCACTGTTGGTTCAAAATTCTGACTTTCTTTCCACTTCTCAAAGTAATGTCCTTGCAATGCTCTATTGGTGTAAGACTCGAAAATATTAAATTATTAATTACGAGATTTGAGAATTAAATTTCATATTTTGGGCAAATATTGATTTGAGAAGTTATGGAAATTATAGATTTAATTTTCGAGCCGAAAATATTTAATTTGAGAATTGACGGATTTTGAGATTTAAATTCCGGGAATTCATAAATTAAAAGATTAAATATTCTATTTGAATATTTATGGAATTTAAGATTAAATTCCAAGTTTCAAGAATGAATATGATTTAATTTGAAGAAGAAACCCGATCAGGGACTGATTTGAGAATATCGAAGTTTCGAGGACTAAAGTGCAAAAGGTCGGGATTATGTACTTTAATCCGAACTTATTTAATTTTAATTCGATTATATTTAATTTGGGAATATTTAGAGTTTTGATTTAAATTCTAATATTCTTAAATTAATTAGGATTGAAATTGAATTAAAAAGAGGGTCGAGGACTGAATTGCAATTAATGAGGACTTGAGGGATTAAATTGCAATTTATGCAAATACATATCTGATGTTAAATTAGATTATCAGCTTGTACACGTGCATACTCTATATGTATTCAGAATTGAAGAACAGAGGAAGCCGAGACCTTTTCTTTCTTTTGCTTTTCGATTTTCAAAACCTCGTAACTTTTGATCCGATCGTCCGATTTCGATTCCGAAAAAAGTTCTGGAATCCTTGCGACGAGGAATTTGATTTGATGTAAGTATTTTGATGTTTCATATACATTTAGAAATCAATATGTGGGCAGAGATCCGATTTTGATTGTATATTCATGTTCTTGACATTCTATCGTTTGTTTATGCGAAACCGAATCGCAGAACGACTATCGTTCATATTGGTTATGATTTCCAGCAGATGTTTAGCTATATGTAGCTTATGATTATGATGGTTTCGATGGTCTATGACTGAAATGAAGTGATTAGAAGTTGTTTATGAAGGATATGAGATGAATATTAGTTTCGATATTTTGTCGGTTACCGATTTTTAATCGCTACGCCATCGATTAATGTTCTGAAGCCGTTTTGATAGTCGATGACTGAGATGAGATATTTTTTTAGCTGTTATTGATGATATAGCAATTTTATTCCTCAGTTTCAGACTAGTTTTGAAGGCTAACAACTCAAGATTCCGAATTCGAACCGAAGAATAAGATGTGAGGTTTGAAATGATGTTGATTGAAGATATATTGATGATTTTGATTTGATTCTGAAATGATTGAATAAAATAAAGTTTGATATGAATGTTTTGACGCTATGTTTCAGATTTGAAGCGTTCAAAACCAAAGAAATATGAAGGTATAATGACGACATCGCGAGTCAGGGATTTTAAACTCGAGAATGACGTTTCTTGAGTTGTCTCGCCAAAATCACATACTTGTTTATGTTTTGATTTGTTTTTGATGTTGTCGATCCATCCCAGGTAGTGGATCTTTGATTTGAGTCAATATGATTATGATACGAGATGATATTGAATTGATTCTATGCCGAGGTCGGAGGGTGACCTTATTTTCGAACCCAAAATGATTTCGATAGATGGATATCCATGTCAAGATCGGATACGAATCTTGATGGCAACGATGATATATGAATCAATTCTTAATCGAGATATGTGTTATTTACTCTATTGTTGATTTGTTTACGATTAGAGTTGATATGATTTAGTTAACGCATTTATATGTCGATTATACTGGGAATGTTTTCTCACCGGAGTTTATCCGGCTGTTGCTTTGTTTTGTATGTGTGCATTGCAACAGATGGGGCAGGAGCTAGTCTGAGATGACGTTGATAGCTCGGGAGCGAGACTTAGCAAGTGTGGACTCGGGTTTAAGCTGAAGGATGGTAGTTAGATAGCATCAAATTTGATAAAAATTTATAGACTTGAAGATCACATTTGAGTCCTTGTGTAGCTTGCTTGATTAATGTCTATTATGTTATTTGTTTGATGTAATAAACGCATGATTTGATGCTAGGGACTTAGTATATTAATGTATGCATGTTCCCAGATTTTATAACATGTCTAGACTTGATTTTTATTGAGAATTCCTGATATTGTTTCAAGTCTTGACAGCAAACAGATGCTGCAACTTTTTCTGGACACAGTGCCCGCTCGATCGGGTGAGTACGTGCAATCG
Organism: Henckelia pumila; assembly: GCF_033568475.1. Lineage (NCBI taxonomy): Eukaryota > Viridiplantae > Streptophyta > Magnoliopsida > Lamiales > Gesneriaceae > Henckelia > Henckelia pumila. The sequence goes on from NC_133121.1 coordinate 18,825,256, forward strand.
AGCGCGGCCTGTAAAATTCAGAAACAGAGAAGTGAAACTTGGAGCGCGCTCGATTGCATGAGTACGTGGGATCGAGCGCGGCCTTGGAAAATTGGAACCCGAGAGCTGAGGATTTGAGCTCGCTCGATCGGACGAGTTCATCCGATCGAGCGAGGTGATGATTTTGAAAAATAAAAAAAAAATTAGCTCTTGGTTTTATTATTGTCTTTTTGTTGATTAAATGTTTTATTAATCGTTAATTTTCCTAAGATGAGATTAGCAACCCAAGGGCCTCACAACAGGTGGTATCAGAGCGTAAGTTTCTTGGACTGAGATAGAAGTTGAGCGGGGTAGATTGAGTTGCATGCATTTATAGTATTGCATGATTATGCATTACGTGATTTGATGATTTGATGAATTGCATGTGAGCATGATTTACTCTTGAAACTAAACTGTCTGATTTACTGATTTGTAAATTTTTGAATTTCTTACTGATTGTGTTATACGATGCCCCGGGTGATGTAAGCACCCAGAATTGAATAGAACAGTGTTCTTTGGGTGACGTAAGCACCCCAGACTGAACAGAATCTTATTGCTCAACTGAAAGAGGTATTTCCGATTGAACAAAACAGTATCTCAGAGAATTAGTGGATGCTACATTTATATCTTTATCAGTGGTAAGATGAAAGAGAAGTCAGAAATATCATCCACTAACCCGAAAAGGTCTAGTAGATGCTCTTGCAGGTAGAAGTTGGTTGGGAGAACTTGATCAGTTGTTTACATCCTTGAAAGATACAAATGAATATTGTATCAGATTGACTGTATATCAACTTCAAAACCTAGAAACCAGCGGATGAATAGTGACGAAGAAATTCTGATACAGCATAAAGAGAAATGATGAAAAATAGAAGATTATTCCAAGAAAACAGGAGATGCTCATTTGAAGGTAAGCCTACTAAGATTCATCGAATTTTGAATGATGTAAAACTCAAGATTGAGTTGTCTATTCATGGCTTGAATCTGAAGATTTTGTTTGAGTAAATGTTGACGATTGAAACATTTTGCGAAGAAAGGGCCAAAAGAACTGAAACTGAGTGATGAGGCAGAATGAATAAAATTGTAGCCATGCCATAGTATGTGAGACAATCACAACTTCAGCTACAATTTTCATTACAGAGCAGATACGAGATAAACGATATGGAAGTAGTTTCTTTAGCTCTAGCGGACTAAGAAATATTGGTTTGAGTCTGAATGCGGAGTATGCTAATGAGTATTACACTCATTGTGGGAGGAGACATCCTAAAAATTGGTGTAGAGAAATCTGGAATCAGATTTAGAGGAAAGTAGAATGAAGAACAGTTCCAGAAGTTTACAGAGGATCAGAATGAAAGTGCACCTGGAAATGAGATTGCAGGTAACAGATTTATTTTGTTTTACTTTGTTTATGTTATGCTATTGGTGCAAGATATATATGATAGCTTAAAGATTTGTTATATCCTAAACTCTGTATCAGAAAAGAGAATTTGGGAATTGAACTTAGGAATGGAACTACTACTTCGATGAAATAAAACTGAACATGATTTTGTTCATACTTGAGATATTTGGTTACGTTGCATGATAGATGATGATTCTATAACCAAATGTTGATTAGTGATGTTTTCAGATTATTGAATCACTTGATTTTGTGATTTAAATAATCAGCATACTTTATGCTTTACCAAGTACATGTTTACCTGAATATCTGAGTTGAGTGGAAGCATGTATTACGTAACACTAAAGTAGAACTAGTTCTTGATCAGAACTCGAGTTATTGAGAATGTATGAATAGTCTGATCAAAAGAGGACTGCAATAGAATTGATGAATAGAAGAATATTGATGATAAAAAGCGATTAAATTAGATCAGCAAGAACATAATGTGCATTATGATGATATGATATGGGATCTAGAATTAAGATTCTTTGATTTCGGTTCAGTGTATATTATGTTGATTACAGAAATGTTCTGAACTAAGTCTATCTATGCACTAGATATGTTAAAGATTTAAACCAGCATTGGTAGATATGCCAATGAGTAGGGATTGCAGATATGTTCCAGAAAGATTTCAATGTTAGTTTAAGTTGTGAACTGGAATTCAATAGTGAATTGATGAGTTTATGAATTGAATACTGCTTTCGTGGTTTATAGAATAGATGACGATATGAAAATCAGTTACAGTTGACTCTTTTCTTTGATTATGCTGAATCGATTACATCAATTGGACATATGATTCTTGAAATGTTTGATTTGAGTGGCTCTCCTTGTTTTGTTCATAGAGCCTGAGTTGATTTACTCACTCTGAGTTATGAGATGCAAGTGAGTTGTTTTCACTTCGCAGAGTTTGTTATCCAGAAGATTTGATTTTTGGATGACCTTGATTGAGAGATTTTCTCAATCTTGATTTATTTTTTTTTATTTTGAGAATTATTGATCCTTTGATGAAAATTTCAGCGTATTTTAAGATTTTTGGCTCGTGACTAATAGAAATATTTGAATATTATCAAGATTTTTGGATTGATTGTATGATTTGTCAGTACTTTGGAAATAGAAGTGAGAACTGAAATAGGCATTCGATCGATTGATTTCAGAATTCTGTGTCTTTTGGTTTGAATATTCAGACGAATATATAACCAATCAGACTGATTTTCAATTGGAAATAAGCCAGATTTGGTCAGAAGATGAAAGAAACACAGAAAGTAAATCAAAGTGATTTGAATGCAGTAAAGAATGCCAGATTAAGATATGAATTGCAGTTGCAGATTAGAATGGATGAATTATATTGTGATTGATTATATGATTGTGCTTGATATTTCCGAACAGAGATATCAGATTCTGAAATAAATGCACAATAATGAATTCAATAGTCATCCAATAATTGTTTTATTAGAAGATAGAGCAAACAGATGTAACAGAATTTGTGCGTTCTAGAGTTGAAACGTATAAAGAATTTCAATGAAACTTGAAAAGCATTGACCAGATGAGTTCAGTGACGGTTTAGAGACTCCAGAATTGGACTGAAGTCAGGATTTGATAGATTACTTTACTAAACTACCAAGATGAAGCAGTATATATGAGGTAAATAGGTGGTAGTTATGATCAGATTGATTGAAGGTACTGAATAAGAGGATCTGTTTGTATGATCAGATCACTGACTTGTGATCAGAATTGGTGCAAGATGCACAGTAAACCAAGAAATATTGGTTCAAATTTAGACATTAGGTTTACTGTTGAATTGTGATGCAGACGATCAGAAGGCTCTGAGTACTTTTTGATGTGGAAGTATAACGTATTATCCTTGAATTGAAGAATAATCAGGGCAGATGAATCGAATTTCGAGAATGAACTATATCTGACATGATACAAATTATCAAAAGCTCTGAATACTTTGAAATTTGTTAATACGACATATTAGTCTTTGATTAATGAATAGTCCAAACAGAATAATTAGATTTTCAGAATACACTGTATAAGATGTGATACAGATATGAATAGATAGCTGTTAACTGTTACGAAGCTAAGGATATGATGAAATTACCGGAATGATTGAAATCTATTGTCATGATAGAGACTTTAGATTTATTTGATCGAATTGTGGCATTGATTGATCGATGTTCTGAGTGTTGGGTTATATGAGAATGCATTATACCAATCTCTGAACGATAGATTATCCGAGTTGATTTTCTAGATTTTGAGAATATTCTCAAAACTTTAGTACCTGATTCGGTATTAATTGATTTGATGTATTGCCATTTGATGATTAAGATTCCTGTAACAGCTATCAAGTCTATATTGAGGCAGTACTTTGATGATACGATGAGAAAGAAATCAGATTTCTTTGTGTTGAAATGATATTCCAGAAATATCCGACATCAGATCTGATTTGATGTGAGGAACACAAAGAATACGAATATGAATCTGTACGAAATGAGAATAGAGAAAAAGAAAAAGAGTTAGTAATTGAATGATAGATATAACTTTTGAAGCTGAAACTGATTAGTTAAGCGAAAAATTTATTCTTGAAATATCATTCGATTCAGAATAGAGAAAGAGCGGTGTTTCATATACAGATTCCGAATATGAATGGTATATATAGATCTTGAAGCAATGAGGAGAATGACAGTGTAGACTTGATATATCTTCCAAAGAATAGAATGATATAGAGAAAGAAACAAATCGTCACTAAAGCTGAATTTCACTGACTAAGATGTCAGACAGAATTGATGATTTGATTGAACGATTTATTCTTTTCAGCTTGATATGATGGATCAGATTTGTTCCACGTATCTAGTATAAGAAAGTGTCAGTTAGATTCTTCCTATGTACTGTAATCAGATGAGATAGTCTTGAAAAGATTCTGAGTTAAGTCGATTATTCGACAGATCCTTGATTGGAAAAATAGACAACTCCAAAAGATTTCTTTTCAGTTAATTAAAGTACAATAGAAGAATTACAGACTGGATGCAGAATAGAAAGATAACTTGACAAGAGATTATGAGATGAGATATGAAGTTCGAAGTTATATGATTGAAGTGAGAATCACTTCAGATAATCATTCAGTCGATCAGTGTTGATATTCCGATTGAATGTGATTTCGAGGATGAAATCATTCCTTAGAGGGGAGGAATTGTAAGGCTCGAAAATATTATATTATTAATTACGGGATTTGAGAATTAAATTCCATATTTTGGGCAAATATTGATTTGAGAAGTTATGGGAATTATAGATTTAATTTTCGAGCCGAAAATATTTAATTTGAGAATTGACGGATTTTGAGATTTAAATTTCGGGAATTCTTAAATTAAAAGATTAAATGTTCTATTTGAATATTTATGGAATTTAAGATTAAATTCCAAGTTTTGAGAATGAATATGATTTAATTTGAAGATGAAACCATCAGGGACTGATTTGAGAATATCGAAGTTTCGAGGACTAAAGTGCAAAAGGTCGGGATTATGTAATTTAATCCGAACTTATTTAATTTTAATCCGAGTATATTTAATTTGGGAATATTTAGAGTTTTGATTTAAATTCTAATATTCTTAAATATTTAGGTTTGAAATTGAATTAAAAAGAGGGTCGAGGACTGAATTGCAATTAATGAGGACTTGAGGGATTAAATTGCAATTTATGCAATACATATCTGATGTTAAATTAGATTATCAGCTTGTACACGTGCATACTCTATATGTATTCAGAATTGAAGAACAAAGGAAGCAGAGACCTTTTCTTTCTTTTGCTTTTCGATTTTCAAAACCTCGTAACTTTTTATCCGATCGTCCGATTTCGATTCCGAAAAGAGTTCTGGAATCCTTGCGATGAGAAATTAGATTTGATGTAAGTATTTTGATGTTTCATATACATTTAGAAATCAATATGTGGGCAGAGATCCGATTTTGATTGTATATACATGTTCTTGACATTCTATCGTTTGATTTCCAGCAGATTTTTAGCTATATGTAGCTTATGATTTTGCTGGTTTCGATGGTCTATGACTGAAATGAAGTGATTAGAAGTTGTTTATGAAGGATATGAGATGAATATTAGTTTCGATATTTTGTCGGTTACCGATTTTCAATCGCTATGCCATCGATTAATGTTCTGAAGCCATTTTGATAGTCGATGACTGAGATGAGATATTGTTTTAGCTGTTATTGATGATATAGCAATTTTATTCATCAGTTTCAGACTAGTTTTGAAGGCTAACGACTCAAGATTCTGAATTCGAACCGAAGAAGAAGATGTGAGGTTTGAAATGATGTTGATTGAAGATATATTGATGATTTTGATTTGATTCTAAAATGATTGAATAAAAAGAAGTTTGATATGAATGTTTTGATGCTATGTTTTAGATTTGAAGCGTTCAAAACCGAAGAAATACGAAGGTATAATGACGACATCGTGAGTCAGGGATTTGAAACTCGAGAATGACGTTTCTTGAGTTGTCCCGCCAAAATCACATACTTGTTTATGTTTTGATTTGTTTTTGATGTTGTCAATCCATCCCAGGTAGTGGATCTTTGATTTGAGTCGATATGATTATGATACGAGATGATATTGAATTGATTCTATGCCGAGGTCGGAGGGTGACCTTATTTTCGAATCCGGAATGATTTCGATAGATGGATATCCATGTCAAGATCGGATACGAATCTTGATGGCAATGATGATATATGAATCAATTCTTAATCGAGATATGCGTTATTTACTCTATTGTTGAGTCGTTTACTATTAGAGTTGATATGATTTAGTTAACGCATTTATATGTTGATTATACTGGGAATGTTTTCTCACCGGAGTTTATCCGACTGTTGCTTTGTTTTGTATGTGTGCATTGCAATAGATGGGGCAGGAGCTAGTCTGAGATGACGTTGATAGCTCGGGAGAGAGACTTAGCAAGTGTGGACTCGGGTTTAAGCTGAAGGATGGTAGTTAGATAGCATCAAATTTGATAAAAACTTATAGACTTTAAGCTCACATTTGAGTCCTTGTGTATCTTGCTTGATTAATGTCTATTATGTTATTTGTTTGATGTAATAAACGCATGGTTTGATGCTAGGGATTTAGTATATTAATGTATGCATGTTCCCAGATTTTATAACATGTCTAGACTTGATTTTTATTGAGAATTCCTGATATTGTTTCAAGTCTTGACAGCAAACAGATGTTGCAAATTTTTTTGGACACAGTGCCCGTTCGATTGGGTGAGTACGTGCAATCGAGTGCGGCCTGTAAAATTCAAAAACAGAGAAGTGAAACTTGGAGCGCGCTCGATTTCATGAGTACGTGGGATCGAGCGCGGCCTTGGAAAATTGGAACCCGAGAGCTGAGGATTTGAGCTCGCTCGATCGGACGAGTTCATCCGATCGAGCGAGGTGATGATTTTTAAAAACAAAAAAAAAATTTAGCTCTTGGTTTTATTATTGTCTTTTTGTTGATTAAATGTTTTATTAATCGTTAATTGTCCTAAGATGAGATTAGCAACCCGAGGGCCTCACAATTGGGTTCACCTTAGTGTTACTCAAAAACTGACCTCTGTTTTGATATTTTAGTGTATTTTACAGTTTCCCAATCTGTGTCTCCAAGGATTTCATTGTGACACTCATATTGTTTATATGCGTCTCTATGTTATCGAGGTGAGATTCAGTCTTTGCCATACTTTGTCGAGATTGCACAACAAAAGGCTCAACTAAGTCTTCAAATAGGGCTTCCCTTCTCCCTTATTTGCATTAAATCCTGGAGGGGGATTCAGTACGCTCTTATTATTTGCCTAAGAGAAATCTTCATGATTTTGAAAACCTGGATGATAAGTATTTGGAACAAGGTTACCTCGATAGCCTTTGTTGTTGATGTATTGGACCTCATCAGGAGTGCGTGACTCTTCAATCATGATATACACACCTTTAGAATTTCTCGTACTCACCTTGTTCATAGCAGTTATTTTTGTAGTTAACGTCGAGACTTGAGCAGAAAGAGATATGATAGGATCCACATCATAGACTTCGGCTGATTTCTTGACTCTAGCTCATTTAATGGGCTATTGCAAGCTATTGATCATCATTTTCCATCATTTCATGTGCCTGAGCAGGATCCTTTACAAATATAGTACCTCCAGCAATTGAATCCATAGACATCCTCGTGGTTGCATTCAATCCATTGTAAAATACTTTGATTTGCACCCAGTCTTTTTAGTTGTGGTTCGGGCACCTTCGCAGCAATTCCTTGTAACGCTCTCACACCTCATACAGCTGTTCGGAATCATGCTGCTTGAATGTGTTGATCTCAATCTTCAATTGAGTGGAGTTAGCAGGATGAAAATATTTTGCTAGAAACTTCACTGCCAAGTCTGTCATGTCCTCCCAAGTAGTTATGCTCCAAAGTGGTAGTGATTGAAGCCAACATCTTTATTGATCCCTGAGAGAAACGGAAACAAATATAGTATCTTCAAGAACACCATTATTAATTTTTACCGTATCTGTGATCTCCAAGAATGTCCCCAGATGTAGATGAGGATCTGCAGTGGCACCTCTATTAAACTGGTTCTGATGTACCATGTTGATCAGTGCGGGCTTTAGCTCTAAATTGTTGGCATTGATAGTCTGACTAGCTATTCTAGAATAGTGGATATGATAACTGGTCTGAAGTGTTCTCTGATTGGCACCAAGGGTGGCGCTTCATCATCGTCGTCGCTCTCAGCCATTGTCTTAAGTTCCCGATATTCAATTCTTCCTCAATGCTCTTGTGGTTCTCTCGATCTTAGGATCAAAAAGTAGATAATCAAGGATATGGGTTCTTTGCATAAACAACAAAACGAAGAAAAACGACTCAGTGACTAAAAAAAATTAAAAAAATCTCTAAATTAAAACTTATACTTATTGATAACAATATTGATATAAATTCAAATAAGATACTCCTCGAAAATGGCGCCAAAAAATTATTGTATAATATTTCTTACTCGCAAGTGCACGATGTCAAGTTTAAATATATGATGAGTAGATTATCGATTCCACGAGGAGTATGTATTCAAAATCATACTAATTCATGTAATCAAAATATACCAGATTTTATCTAGAAAATCAAAGAATAAGCTTTCTTCAAATTTTACTAATTATCAATTACGAATTAAGAAAATACACACAAATAAATAAATATAAATGGGAGAAAAATATCTAGAGGTTTGATTTCACATAATTTCGACACCAACTACTTCTATCGAATTTATGTTCACGAATTCCACTTGTTTAATAGTCAAGAAAATTTACTTATTTCTTTTTCCATTTCCCAAATAACAAATTGGATGTATCATTTAATTTTTGATTTCAACATCCCTATTAAAAATTTAGACTTAATGATATTGTGAAAACAATGTTCTTACTTAAGCTTTGCTAACGTTATATGTCTTTTGAACTATATAAACCTTCAACAATGTGTTTTTTTAATCCTGATGCGTTCAAAAATTTTACATCAAATAAATTACCTCGAACCGATAATCAACGAACTAATTTCTTCAATAAACAGAGCTGAATTATCCAAAAATATTTTTGTGTATCAAAGAAAATAGGTGAGATGACTCCGCCTAGAGGCGAAGCCACTCTGACGTTCAAGTTAGTATAGGATTCAATAAAAATGTATGAAAAATACATAGAAAAGACATATATGATAAGTGTAAAAGCTTACGTAAGACGTATGTAAGAGTGTCTAAGAGCGTTTATGAGCATACCTTAATAATGGTTAGAGACCCCTTATTTATAGGAAGAGAGTCTCAATCCATATAGAATTTTATTGTATAAGTAAACAAGATCATGCATATCCATGCAATAGTATGATATATCTTTACAATGTAAATAAATATATAATATGATTTTTATCATATCATCAATACAACCTCCCGAAAAAAGTGACGACGAGTAAAATGATGGAGGAACTTTGAAAAGTGGTTGACTTTATATTTTAGAGTATGTAAGACAATATTCTAGTTTTTTTCAATTTTTTTTGAGCGTTCGTGACGGAGTGAGCTTACTGAGATATGTCAAATAATGCGGCTAATATATTTGTCAGACACAGAAGAGATACTAAAATGATTTTCCATGCCGAGTCGATAAAGATTCATCAAAAGAGTTCATAACTATACTGCTCAATAAGAAGTCAGGTCGACATACCGAAAACAACATAAAACTGAGCATAAGACGGAGTCCATGAAAATACCGATTGCTGCAACAAGTCCATAGAAATCGAGAATATAATTGTTTAAGAAATCCATGATTAATAGTCCAAACAGAGATATAGTCTGATATAATTATGATCCGAGCTGTTCGAAAACAATCTGAAGTAAATAGATGTAGATGAAGATCTGGTTGGAGCCGAGCTAAAATAAAGAGCCATAAAGAATACTTTACTGTACACCGAGCTCAAATAAATGGTGGTATAAGATATCATGCTAAAACCGAGCTCCAATAAATAGATATAGAGAATAATCATCGTTGTCGATTGCAAGGTCGGGCTTATGTGTTTGCCAAGCTAAGGGAATTAGATTGTGTCAAGTTAATTGGCATATATTGTGCCAAGTTAATGGGATTAGAGTTCCGAGTAGGTCGGGATTTTGAGAATGCCATGTTTATGTGGGCTTACATAGTGCCGAGCAAATCGGGCTTTTTTTTTAATGCCACGTATGTTTGGGCTTACATGGTGCCGAGCGGATCGGCCTTTTCTGTGAATGCCACGTTGATGTGGGCAATTATGGTGCCGAATGGATCTGGCTTTTTTGTGAATATCATGTATGTGTGGGCTTACATAGTGCCGAGCGGATCGGGCTTTTTGAGAATGCCATGTTTATGTGGGCTATGTCGTCAAGCTGATCGGGATTTTTGGGAATTCCACATTTATGTGAGTTTAAATGATGCTGAGCTGGTTGGCGATTGTTTTAGTTTTCCAAGATGTGAGAATTTTTTTCTTCTTGACACGCAGGGGCAACGCCTAGGCTCTAAAAAAATGGCGCAGCAGAGCTGCCTTGGTCTTCAAAGTGCATAGGTTATGTGCATAGGCGCTTGAGACTGTCGCCTAAGAGCTTCTCTTGTCCAGGCATTGGTGCTTAGGCAATAAGTGGTAGTGCATAGGGGCTGATCCACGCACCAAAATCTTCATCTAAGCGCTTCAAAATGGCGCCTAGGCGCAACTGATTCGAATTTTCTTCCCTTTTAGGTATACCTGGCCACGGTCCCGGTTGACATAACTCAAACACTTAATCGGCCAGTCTGTGGCCAGTTACGATCCGGGTCATGGAACCAACGGTTTGGGTCCGATAGCGGGACGCTTCGGGGATCGCAGTGCAGTTGTGCACAATCTTTGAGGCCATATCCATCAACGGACTAAAGATGGACGCAGGCATAACACTAGACTCTATTTAGCTTCAATGAGTAGCTATTAGTTTAGTTAAGACTTTTAGTAGATGTTTAGTGATATGGTGATTGTCTGTTTATGGGCTTAGACAAGAGTGTTATTATTTCTAGGTTACATCTAAGGTACAGACGTACTATCTGAGATACCCTAGTTGAGTATTCATATTCTATGTTTGCATGATTATATGGCATTGTTGTATGTGCATTGATTATGTCAAGAATATTATGCTGCATGCATTATCATATTGAGCTTATACCTTGTTATAGCTAGTAGAGGGGTCGCTCAGCCCCATGAGTTTTTTGTGGATGGATTTTTTTTTTTGAATTCACTAGTTTTATTGATGAAAGGGAAAACATTACAAGGAGGGACACCTCCCAAATAATGTGAAACCTAAGTTACAACCATGGTTTATGGTATGAGAGCCACCTCCTGATGCGACAGTCTAGCATACTATATACCATGAATCCTACAGACTAAGCAGTGTTCTTTTACAGTGATAGGTCCTCGGTACCCATTCACTCGCATTTCACTTATAGCATGTGTATACGCATGCATTTGTATTGAGCGTTTTTAGCTCACGTTGTCAGTTTTTGGTTCTGAACACCTAATTCCATGGGGTAGGACTTAGGTTGGACGGACCGGGTGGCAGCGGTCGCTAAGCAGCAGGATGGATTGTACTATACCAGGTGTCCTTTTTAGGAAGTTTATTATTGTCTTTGATTGGGTTGTAAAAAAATTATTGGTCTTTGATCGGTTGTATTATGTCGACAGTTTAGTTCTATTGATTTAGTTTTCGCTGGCTTTAATTTAATTATCATTTATTAAGCTTTATTGCATGATTAAGAACCATTAGTGATTCCGAGACGGGACACTACAATGGCCATGTCGTTTCCTATACATCTAGACATTTGAAGTGACACGAAGAGAATTATCCAGTCTATGATCTGGAACTGGAAGCAATAGTGTTTGCTTTAAAGATTTGGCAATATTATCTCTATGAAGAGAGATTTGAAATATTTACGGATCAGAAGAGCTTGAGCTTTGAAGTATACTTTACTCAGGCAGAATTTGACATGCGCCAAAGGAGATTGATGGATTTTCTGAAAGATTATGATTTTTGAAATCAAGTACCATCCGAGATCAACTAATCTTACAGCGGATGCCCTTAGTTGCAAGGTAAGGTTATCTACTCTACAGAACAGTGTGGTGGCAAATATCATTCATGAGTGCTGCTCGTTAGGATTTCACTTCATCATAAGAAGGGTATGGAAAGTGTTAGGGTATCTAGCATCTTATATGAACCAGCGTTGTATACCAAAATGAGATGAGCTCAGTTTTCTGACCCAAAGGTACAGAAGTTAGCTAGGCTGGCTAATGGAGACAACACGTCAGGCTTTGCATTTCAATAAGATGGTACCTTATGCCTATCAAGAAGAGTTGTGGTACCAGAAAATGCCGATTTGAGAAATTAGATTTTAACCCAGGCTCACCATAGCAAGCTAAGTATCTACCCGGGAAGCATGAAGATGTATAAGGATTTGAGAACCCGTTTCTGGTGGAAATGCATGAAGCGCAGTGTATATCAGTTTGTGTCCAAGTGTTTAGTGTGTCAGCAAGTCAAGGCTGAATACCGAAAACCTGGAGATTTTCTTCTTAGTCTGCCGATTCCTGAATGGAAGTGGGAGCATATCACGATGAACTTCGTGACCTATTTGCCTCTGTCTTTGAGGAACTGTGATGCTATCTGGGTAATGGTGGATAGACTCACCAAGTCAGCGCACTTCCTTACCTATATCCGAGATTACACCTTTGATCATATAGAGAGGTTGTATATCCAAGAGATAGTATGATTTTATGGTGTACCTGCCAGCATCGTCAGTGATAGAGATCTCCGATTTACTTCCAGGTTTTGGGGAGTTTTAAAAAGGTATTGTGAACTAATCTGAGCCTTAGTACTGCTTATCACCCGGATATGTATGGTTAGTCGGAGAGAACCGTTTGCATACTTGAAGATATGTTGAGAGCATGCACCATGGATTTTGGTCTAGCTTGGTAAAACCATTTGTCACTGAGTTCGCGTACAATAACAGCTATCATCGCAACATAGGTATGGTACCTTTTGAATAATTATACGGACGACGATGTCGTACACCACTGTTTTGGGAGGAGGTTGAAGAACGACAAGTGGAAGGACCAGAGTTAATCCAACAAGCTGTGGATATTGTCAATCAGATCAAGAAATGAATCAAAATTGCGCAGGATTGACAGGCTAGTTACGCTAACACCAAGCATAGACCTTTAAGGTTTCAGCCAGGGGAAAAGGTATTTCTAAAAGTTTTCCCATTTTGCCAGATTTTTTAGATTTGGTCTTAAAGGAAAGCTATCTCCTAAATTCATTTGGCCTGTCTAGATTATATAAAGTGTTGGATATTTAGCTTATAGATTGACATTATCGTTGTATTTGTCTTGCATGCATGATGTGTTTCATGTTTCCTTGCTGAGATGGTATGTGGCTGGAGAGTGTCACATCTTGCAACCTTCTGAAGTACAACTTAACAAAGATCTGACTTATGTGCAGAAATCGATTCGCGTTCTAGACCCGAAGCCAAGATCTTACGCAACAAAACTATTCCTCTTCTTGTAGTCCAGTGGCAGCGCGAGGCACCAAGAAAGCCACTTGGAAGCTAGAATTTCGCATGCGAATGAACACTTTGATCTGTTCTGAGTTGTAAAAGCATGATTTTTAATTCCATTACAGTTTCAGTTATAATTCAATACTGTTTAATAAAGATGTTCTTATTTCATTACCTGAATTCGAGGATGAAATATCTTAAGGTGGGGAGAATGTAGTAACCCAATTTTGGTTTAAGTTAATCAACTGACTAAACATGTTTAAAAGGTTAAGACATGATTATGGGATACTCAATTGGAATTAAAATTTGAAAATTAGATTTAAAACAATCGAAAATGGTTCCAAGGGCTCTTGTGTTGGATCATTTTGGAAGCTCCAAAGAGCAGATCAGAAGCACTGAACTTGATCAAAAACCATATTGGAAAATCAGATGTACCGAGCAGTTCGGAAGCTCCGAACTGCAAATCAGAAGCTCCGAATCTCCTTGCAGTCATACACGATATGAGTTTTGATTGGTGATTGGACTTGACTGTGTTCAGAAGCTCTGAACTAGAGTTCTAGAGTTTGAAAGGTCCGAACTATTTCGGCATCAGTGTGTTTTCCAATCAGAGATATGTGTTCGGTAGAGGAAGTTCGGAAGGACAATCTGAAGTTTTGAAGTGCGTTCAGAAGCCCCGAACGGGAGATCGGACATTCCGATCATGGTCTATAAATAGGGGCTCGAGGCAGCCATTTACCTCACATATTTCTCAAAACTTCCCTATCGTCTCTGGATAGTTCTAAGTGGTTGGATCGTCGTAATAGAGGACTAGACAGTGAAAAGCTGTAGTAACCCAGATTCCATTTTAAGATAATAATATGTTAAACATGAATAAGGGTTACTAATTAAACAAATCAGAGCGCAAGTCAAGATCATGAACACATGGTATGAGAATGAGCTAGGGTTGATGGATTTGACCATGGGCTCGGGTCGGTCATGAGAGGCTCGGGTCGGACATGGTTGAGCATCAAGAGCTTGGTCGTGTGTGTGGCTTTGGCTAGGGCTCGGACATGGCACTAGGGCTCGGGCATTGAGCTTTGGCTGGGGCCTGGAGGTGGATTTAGCTCGGGCGTGGAGCTTGGTTTGAGCTCGGATGTTTCCTTGGGTGCTCAAGAAAATTATGGAGGGCTTGGACTTAAGATCACGCCAAGAGAATGTGTAGCTTGGGTCGGGTCTAGGAGTTCAAGAAAGTGTTGTGCAAGGCCAAGGTAGTGTTCGGTCATGGGAAGAGCACATTGTGTTCAGGTCGGGAATGAACACTTGTCAACCAAAATCAGAGCATGTACAAGCCTAAACCCACAAGGACAGGCAGGTAGGTGTGTGGACGCTTGCATGTGTGACTGCTGGCGCCTAAGCATGAGCTGTCAAAAATGGTAGTGACTCAGCTCAAGCATTTGATACGTGGCGTGCATATAGGAGCTCAGACATCTCGACCTCAGCTTGAGAATCCCGAACACCCTAGATATTTGTCTATAAATAGGGGCTGGAAGTTCAGTTATTTTCACATTACTTCCATCTTACTTCATATTTCTGCTCGGGAAGGAGTAGCTCGGGAGCTCGGGAAGGAGTAACTCAGGAGCTTGGGAAGGAAGAGCTCGGGTCGGACCAAGAGAGCAGGTCGGGTCGGGCTTGAGAGCAGGCCAGGTCGGGTCGGGAGTTGACCTAGGACAGTTAGGGGTTGTCTTCTTCTAGCTTAGTTCAGACTTCGGTGTTAGGTACATACACATTGACTGAGATTGCCAGCGAGTATACATGTTTATATGTTGCATTTATTTGGTATTATTATGTGGCATGATGTATGTTTTACTGCTTTCTATATCCATATATCATGTGCACATACATGTTGAGCCTATACCTTGTTATACCTGATTATAGAGCCGCTCAGCTCTATACTCGATAGTCTGTCACTGAGAGTACCGCGACGGCGGGGACATGTATGTCTGACTACTCTGGTGTACTAGATGAGTGTGGTTGCACCCAGAGGTTGATCCGTGAGGTGGCAGCACTCATGTGGCACCGGTACTGAGCATGACTTTTCAGATGACCCTTTACCAGTCATCATGTTGCATGTATCATATACATATGTTTACTCATGTTTATGTACTGGGCGTTAGCGCTCACGTCCTAGTTGTTATCTTGGACACCCTATTCCACGGGGCAGGTCGCAGGATGGACGGAGCCGGTAGTTCGAGGCAGGACTAGGGAGCCGGAGCTCTTCAGGGGATTATATACAGCAGGATTTGTTTAGTTGTATAATGTTTACTTTTAAGTTCTTCGATATGGTTGTACCACTACAGATTTAAGCCTGGATATGTTTTCCTAAGCTGTTATGTAAAGTATGGATTATGTTTCCGCATGTTTTTACTCTGTTAAGAATTTTGTTGTACTAAGTTTAATGCATGCTATTAGTTTCCAGTTAGTAGGTGATTCCATGCAGGGTCACTACATTTTTGGTATCAGAGCATGCATAGATTTTGGGATTAGTACTTGGGATTTACTCTAATCTTAAGTAATTATTGCGCATTTGGGATTTTAATGTGCAATTCTTTTCACGATATGGCTGACGAGAGTCACGGTAGTGTTGGCCAGGGAGGTGTTCATCATCATCGTCACCATCGCCATCAGGATGATCGACATCGTCCTCATGAGGGTAGACATCGCTACACTATCAATACGTTCATGCAAGTAGGACCGAAACCCTTGTTGGGAGGTGAGAATCCTAAACAGGCAAGAGGTTGAATGTCTAAACTCGAGAGTGATTTTCGAGCTTTCGAGTGCACTGAGGAGCAGAAGCTAGAAGTTCTAGAATTTGTTCTAGAGGATCGAGCACGCTTATGGTGGGATGCCAAGGCTACTCAAGCACGTACTGAGAGAGGAAAGGTGACTTGGGGGATTTCTGTCAGCAGTTTCAGAAACTATATTTTCCTCCAGCTGTTCGACAGGCACGATCTATGGAGTTGCTGAATCTGAGGCAAGGATCAATTACTATTGATCAATATCAGCAACGATTTCTTGATCTGCTAAATTTTAGTCCTCATATCAATGACAGTGATGCGTCCAAGTATGATATCTTTCTGCAAAGCTTGAATCAAGATATCTACTCACAAGTTGTCGTATGTGATAATCCGACATCTTATGATACTTTGGTGAACCGTTGCCGTCAAGTGGAGAACAGCAATAGGCGGGCACTGTTGATGATGCCAGGACATCCTAGTGGATCTCTTGGGCCTAGGGCTCAATCTGTTGTGCAATCTGGACCTATGTCTTCTTCTACTACTATTTCGTCTGGTTCTCATGTTTCACGAGGTACTTTCCGTTTTGGGAAGAAGAAGAAGAAGAAGAATGAGGAATTTTGCAGCCACTGTGGTGGGAAGCATCCTGCAGCTTCATGTCGGAAGGCTACTGGTGCTTGTTATATTTGTGGTGAGCAGGGACATCTGCGGAGAGATTGTCCTCGGCGCATGGGTTCTGCTAGTGGATCGAGATCACAGGTTGGATCTCAGGCTTCTACTTTTCCACGTCAGCAGCCAGCACCAAAGAGTTCTTCTGGTTACCGTCCATAGACTCAAGGGCAGGTATTTGCTTTGTCTCAGGAGCAGGCTACTGAGGGAAGCGATCGCATTTTGGCAGGTACCTTTTTGTTATGTGGTATTCCTGCACTTGTTTTAATTGATACTGAAGCATCGCATTCCTTTATTTCTAGTCTATTTGTTAAGAGACATAGAATACCTTATGTATCATTAGATATGGATTTAGTTGTATCTACTCCACTGGAGCAGGAGGTAGTAACTAAGCGTCTAGTGATGGGTTGCCTTCTAGAGTTTGAGGGTAATGTGTTATCGGCTAATCTGATGATATTAGCGGTGGCAGATTTTGATTGTATTTTGGGAATAGATATGCTGACTTTGCATCACGCTACTGTGGATTGTTATCAGCATCTGGTACAGTTTCATCCGGATGAGGGTGATAGCTGGTACTTTTATGGTGAGGGTGCGCGACCTCCGATGCCACTTGTATCGGCTCTTAAGGCATGTCATGTCTTGGAGTCAGGTGGGGAGGGCTACCTCATCTATGCAGTTGATATGTCCACGAGTAGTTCGGGTATCGATCGGCTACCGGTTATCAGCGAGTTTTCTGATGTATTCCCTGATGAGATTCCTGGTTTTTGTCCGGTTCGAGAGGTTGAATTTGGTATTGATCTAGTACCAGGAACTACGCCTATATCCAGAGCACCTTATTGTCTGGCACCGTCAGAGATGAGGGAATTGAAACAGCAGTTGCAGGATCTTCTTGATAAGGGATATATTCGTCCGAGTGTTTTTCCATGGGGAGCACCTGTTTTGTTCGTCAAGAAGAAGGATTGATCGATGCGATTATGTATTGATTACAGACAGTTAAATCGTGTCACCATCAAGAATAAGTATCCTTTGCCATGAATTGATGATCTGTTTGATCAACTACAGGGTACTTCTGTTTACTCGAAGATAGATCTGAGATCGGGATACCACCAGATGCGGGTACGAGAATCAGATATTTCTACGACTGCTTTTAGGACCAGATACGGGCATTATGAATTTATGGTAATGCCATTCGGTTTGACGAATGCACCGGCAGTCTTTATGAATCTGATGAATCAGGTATTTTGAGAATATCTGGATAGATTTTTCATCGTCTTCATTGATGATATTCTTGTCCATTCTCATGACAAGTATGAGCATGCACAACATCTGAGAATTGTTTTGCAGACGTTACGAGATAAGCAGTTGTATGCAAAATTGAGCAAGTGTGAATTCTGGCTTGATCGGGTAGTGTTTCTCGGTCATGTGATTTCTAGTGAAGGAATATCTGTTGATCCTAGTAAGATAAAGGCAGTGCTGAACTGGTCTCGTCCGACGATGGTTGTTGAGATTCGTAGTTTCTTGGGTCTAGCTGGTTATTACCGTTGGTTCATTATGAATTTTGCACAGTTGGCCAGGCCTTGACTCAGCTTACTCGGAAGGATGTTGTCTTCATATGGTCCTCGGATTGTGAGGAGTCATTTCACGAGCTGCGTAGACGTCTTACTACTGCACCTGTGTTAGCTCTACCTTTTGGATTGGGAGGTTATGTTGTCTATACTGATGCCTCTGGTCAGGGGTTAGGATGTGTTCTGACACAGCATGGACATGTTATTGCCTATGCTTCTCGACAGTTGAAGACACATGAGAATAATTATCCAGTGCATGATCTCGAGTTAGCCGCCATTGTATTTGCACTCAAGATTTGGAGGCATTATCTTTATGGCGAGAAATTTGAGATATTCACGGATCACAAGAGTCTGAAATATTTATTCACTCAGGCAGAGTTGAATATGCGACAGAGACGCTGGATGGATCTCCTGAAAGATTATGATTGTGAAATCAAATATCATCCAGGTTCTGCTAATCTTACTGCTGATGCCTTGAGTCGGCAGGTGAGACTTTCTGCACTTCAGACTAGTGAATTATCTCATATGATTCAGGAGTGCTGTTCACTGAGTTTTACAAAGCACAAGAAAGGAAGAAATGAGATTCGTTTGTATACTATATAATCTGAGCCGGCTTTGTATTCTCGGATTAGAGATGCTCAGATATCTGATGTTAAGACTCAGTGTTTGGCACAATTAGTCAATGGAGTTAATACATCTGGATTCCATTATCAGGCAGATGGTTTATTATGCTTATCAAATCGAGTGGTTGTGCCTGATATTGCGGAGCTCAGGAATGATATTCTTTCTCAAGCTCACAGGAGTCGATTATCAGTTCATCCTGGAAGCATGAGAATGTATAAGGACTTGCGAACTAGATTTTGGTGGAAAGGGATGAAGCGGAGTGTATATCAATTTGTTTCAAGATGTTTGGTTTGTCAACAGGTCAAGGCTGAAAACCGACAACCAGGTGGATTACTGCAGAATTTTGAGATTCCCGAATGGAAGTGGGAGCACGTGACTATGGATTTTGTTACCCACTTGCCTATGACGTCATGTCAGTGTGATGCTATATGGGTTTTTGTTGACCGTCTGACGAAATCAGCACATTTCATTCCTTACAACCAGGAATATTCTTATGATCGCATGGCACGCTTATACATCCAAGAGATAGTGCGATTACATGGGATTCCAGTGAGCATAGTTAGTGATAGAGACCCGCGATTCACCTCACGTTTTTGGGGTAGTTTTCAGTAGGCATTGGGTACCACTCTGAGTTTGAGCACTACATATCATCCGGAGACTGATGGATAATCAGAGTGGACTATTCGTACGTTGGAGGATATGCTACGTTCTTCTGTCATGAATTTTGGCTTATCTTGGCAGGATCAATTACCTTTGATCGAATTTGCCTACAATAACAGTTATCATCATAGTATTGATATGGCACCTTTCGAGGCATTGTATGGTCGACGGTGTCGTACTCCGTTATTCTGGGATGAAGTCGGAGAACGACAAGTCGATGGACCTGAGTTGGTGCAGCAGATTGTAGACAAGGTAGAATTGATCAAACGGAGGATCAAAACTGCTCAAGATAGACAAGCCAGTTATGCTAATATTCATCGCAGGCCATTGCAGTTTGAGCCTGATGAATATGTGTTCTTGCGAGTATCACCTTTTAGGAAGGTGATGAGATTCGGTGTGAAAGGCAAGTTGTCACCTCGTTTCATTGGACCTTTTCAGATACTGGAGAAGATTGGAGATGTTTCTTACCGTTTGGCGTTACCGCCATCTCTTTCCAGTATACATGATGTTTTTCATGTGTCGTTACTTCGACAGTACATAGCTGATGAATCTCATATTATCCAGCATACTGATATTCAGCTAGAACCAAATCTGTCTTTTGTTGAACGACCACTCTGTATCCTAGACAGAAAGGAGAAAGTTCTTCGGAACAATACTATACCACTTGTGATGGTACAGTGGCAGCGCCGAGGCGTTGAAGAAGCAACTTGGGAAATCGAGAGTCATATGCGAGCGGAATATCCTGAGTTGTTTGCTTTATACTTTTGATTACCATGTAAAGATGTAATTATCGTTTGTTGTAATAAAACATGGTTTTCTGTTTCATATTGTTATCTTAATTTGTCTTTAGATTTTATTTCGCGGATGAAATATCTAAAGGTGGGGAGAATGTAGTAACCCAGATTCCATTTTAAAATAATAATATGTTAAACATGATTAAGGGTTACTAATTAAACAAATCAGAGCGCAAGTCAAGATCAAGAACACATGGTATGATAATGAGCTAGGGTTGATGGATTTGACCATGGGCTCGGGTCGGTCATGAGAGGCTCGGGTCGGACATGGTTGAGCATCAAGAGCTTGGCCGTGTGTGTGGCTTTGGCTAAGGCTCGGGCATGGCACTAGGGCTCGGGTTCGGGCGTGGAGGTGGATTTAGCTCGGGCGTGGAGCTTGGTTTGAGCTCGGATGTTTCCTTGGGTGCTCAAGAAAATGGTGGAGGGCTTGGACTTAAGATCTCGGCCAAGAGAATGTGTAGCTCGGGTCGGGTCTAGGAGTTCAAGAAAGTGTTGTGCAAGGCCAAGGTAGTGTTCGTTCATGGAAAGAGCACATTGTGTTCAGGTCGGAAATGAACACTTGTCAACCAAAATCAGAGCATGTACAAGCCTGAACCCTCAAGGACAGGTAGGCAGGTGTGTGGACGCTTGCATGTGTGACTGCTGGCGCCTAAGCATTAGCTGTCAAAAATGGTAGTGACTCAGCTCAAGCATTTGATACGTGGCATGCATATAGGAGCTCAGACGTCTCGACCTCAGCTTGAGAATCCCGAACACCCCAGATATTTGTCTATAAATAGGAGCTGGAAGTTCAGTTATTTTCACATCACTTCCATCTTACTTCATATTTCTGCTCGGGAAGGAGTAGCTCGGGAGCTCGGGAAGGAGTAGCTCGGGAGCTCGGGAAGGAGTAGCTCAGGAGCTTGGGAAGGAAGAGCTCGGGGTCGGACCAAGAGAGCATGTCGGGTTGGTCTTGAGAGCAGGCCAGGTCGGGTCGGGAGTTGACCTAGGACAGCTAGGGGTTGTCTTCTTCTAGCTTAGTTCAGACTTCAGTGTTAGGTACATACACATTGACTGAGATTGCCAGCGAGTATACATGTAACGCCCCGTTTTTATCTTAAATGAGTTTATTTGAGTTAATCAGAGATTACAGAGTTCTCGAGCCGGTTTGATTTTGATCAGGGTCCTTTTTGCAAATTTTGGAAATTTCAGGGACTAAAACGCAAATAATTGATTTTATATATTATCTACACTTGATATTTATTTCACAAGTCACCTCCTTCCTCCTCCCAACCGTGAGCCTCCATTGAAGACGCCTCTTGGAGCTTTTGAGCTTTCAAAATCCAGTCCGAGCTCGATCCGTCCGTTAGAAATTAATTCTGAAGGCAGATTATCGATCACTGCAGTGAGAGCTCTGTTATATTGTAAGTATTTCTCCGATCGGATATGTTTTGTTTTTCGGAGGTTGTTAGAATCGATTTAGATTCTAGTATGTTGTTCTAGACAGAGTTCTGATCGTTTATTATCTGTCGGTTTTGAATTAGAGCGACGTCCGGATTTGTTATGATTTTTGGAAGCCATTTTCGAAAATGTGGATTTTGAGATTGATGGGTTTGCTTTGTTATTGTTGTTTTGGGCATTGAATTGAGTTGTTATCAGTATTGAACTGCTGTTTGCGTTGCCGGTTTGTTCAGTTTATAGCCGTTATGCCGTCGGTTTGAGTTTTGGGTTTTCGAATCGTTTTTGGTATTGAGTGAAGCCTTGGCTTGTGAATGATCGTGATTGTTGATCAAATCTTGTATTCGTACAGATTCGTTGGAGTGTGTCGAGCCCTGTGTTAGCAGCATTGTTCGTCGAGAGTTGGACGAAGAACGGTAAAGAGATTTCCTTGAACCGTTGTTTGTTGTTTAGGTTGTCTAGTTGTTGATACAATCTTTTGTTGTAGCTTGTCCGGAGTTGGATCTACGACATTGAAAGGTAAAAGCAGTCATCGTAGCGGGATAGCATACTCGGGACTGTTGGTTCTCGAGTTTCCCTTTTTAAATCACATATTGCATTGATACTTGTTCTAGCACGTGGAACTTGTAATTGTTGATTGATTGAGTTTTTGTTATGTGGCTTATGTTTATTTTCTGTTATGCATTCATCTTGAGCCTACTTTGATTTCAGCGGGCAGAACCGCCCTTTTTGTTAGACGTTTGGGAACTATGATTGAGTGGCCTAGGTTGTAGTATTTCGCCTAGTGCTAGCATACTCATTATGGTTGCTCAAAGTCTAGAGGAGTGGGATACGTGGCACCACCTCGATTGGGAGAGTCGGTGAGTCGTTACGTGATCTCATCCTCGGGATCCCAAAAGCAGAGCAATACTCCCGTGTTTATCAGAATCGATATCCTGGTTTTAAAGACATGCATATCATTAACTTCGACTTGAATATGTGGTTTGATAGCATGTTGTATATTCATTACTTGATATGTTGCTTTTACTGGGATTATCATTCTCACCGGTTATCCGGCTGTTTCTTTGTTTTGTATGTGTACTTGGCAACAGGTGGGGCAGGAACAAGTCAGAAGAGGCATGGTTAGCTTCGAGGACAAGTAGTAGAAGTGAGACTCGGTTTAGAAGTCGAATTAGCATGTTTATCTAGTTTAAGATTGAAGCATGTTAGAACTCGAACTCGATATGTTTTGTTATTCGAATTAGTTTGTATTCGGATTGTAATCTGAAATCAAAGTATGTTGTTGTTGTATCGATTTAGACTTCTGGTTGTTTTTAGGCCTTCTGAAAGCATGACTTGTTATGGCATGTTTCCCTACACCCTGTTATTGTAATTGTATTTGAAGGCATGTCGGACCAAGCGCGGAATCCCTTTTCTTTTTCTGCAGCCTGAGCATTTCTGCCCAGGCCTTCCGCGCGCGGGCGAGGCGTTCCTCGCGCGCGCGCGAGGCCTCCGTTGGGCCTCGGGATCGTTTGCCCGCGCGCGCGCGAGCTTGGTTCCTCGCGCGGGCGCGAGCGTTTTAAAAAAAAAAAAAAAAAAAAAACTTTGACTTGTTTTACTCTTGGATTCTTGTTCGCTTAATAGTTGTTTAATCCGAGATTAGTGGTTTAGAATCGAGGTCTCACAATACATGTTTATATGTTGCATTTATTTGGTATTATTATGTGGCATGATGTATGTTTTACCGCTTTCTATATCCATATATCATGTGCACATACATGTTGAGTCTATACCTTGTTATACCTGATTATAGAGCCGCTCAGCTCTATACTCGATAGTCTGTCACTGAGAGTACCGCGACGGCGAGGACATGTATGTTTGACTACTCTGGTGTACTAGACGAGTGTGGTTGCACCCAGAGATTGATCCGTGAGGTGGCAGCACTCATGTGGTGCCGGTACTGAGCATGACTTTTCAGATGACCCTTTACCAGTCATCATGTTGCATGCATCATATACATATGTTTACTCATGTTTATGTACTGGGCGTTAGCGCTCACGTTCTAGTTGTTATCTTGGACACCCTATTCCACGGGGCAGGTCGCAGGATGGACGGAGCCGGTAGTTCGAGGCAGGACTAGGGAGCCGGAGCTTTTCAGGGGATTTTATACAGCAGTATTTGTTTAGCTGTATAATGTTTACTTTTAAGTTCTTCGATATGGTTGTACCACTACAGATTTAAGCCTGGATATGTTTTCCTAAGCTGTTATGTAAAGTATGGATTATGTTTCCGCATGTTTTTACTCTGTTAAGAATTTTGTTGTATTAAGTTTAATGCATGCTATTAGTTTCCAGTTAGTAGGTGATTCCATGCAGGGTCACTACAAAAGCGCTACCAGGATCGTAGCAGGGTTGCGCCTTGAGTTTAGGGCAATCTTCATCAAAGAACTGACTATGGATGCAGGTACAATGCTAGACTCTAATTAGCTTCAGCGAGTAGCTATTATTTTATTTAAGGCTTATTTAATAGTATAGTGATATGATATACATTTGATTATAGACTTGGATTCTAGGTTGTTCACCTAGACTTAACCTATAGAGATACTTAAGTACTGACTGACATATCCAACTGAGTATGCATTCTTATGTGTTGCATTTTTTCTGCCATACTATGCTTGTATTTACTATCATATAATGCATGATCATTTATCACGTTGAGCTGTATCTATTTTGAGATAACCATAGTAAAGCAGAGCCGCTCAGCCTTGATTCGTGGACGGTGGGATGTCATGAGTCACATGTCCGACAAACACGGAGGATTGTGATGTTCCAGGATAATTTTTAATCCACGTCTGGATGACTGGATGTTCTACTAGTAGTCCAGAGGGGACTTCCGAGTTACACTAGACTTCTTGGCGCCTTCAGTCTGAGCATGAGTTATTATCAATCCAGTTATCCGGTCCACATCATTTTACATGCACTTATAGGTGTGTATACTCATATTTATCGTACTAAACGTTAGCACGTCCTTGTATTTTTATCTTGGACACCCTATTCTACGGGGCTGGCATCAGGTTGGATGACATGGGCTTGAGTGAACCCCTAGGCGAGCAACAATGACGTTGAGATCTCTGTTTATCTAATTTTATTTTTTATCACTACTGGTTGGTTGTTACATTTATATTTGATATGGTTGTAACCTAAGCAGCATTTTAGAATGTTATTTCAATTTGGGATTGTAACTCTGTTTTTTCTGATTTATCTGATTTTCGTCATTTAAGATTTTGATTGCATGCGTCAGGATTGTTTAGTAGGATATTCCGATGTTGGTCGCTACATGTAGGCTCAGAGATTTTCTTTTATACGTCCTCGAATCCCAACAAATAAATTCTAGCAAATTCTGTCTTTTCAATTGCAAAAACTTTTTTTAATTCTTTTTGCGTAGGGGCAGCGCTTAAGCTTTAAAAATGGTGTTGCAACGGTGCCTTGGTCTTCAAAGTGCGTAGGTTAAGCACCTAGGCGCTTCTCTTGTCCAATAACCTAGGCGCTGAACATCGGGATAAAACCTATTTTGATCCCTTTTGTTTTTTGTTTTTTTCTCAAAATGGCCCCTCTTCTTTTCGGGCCACCAATTTAGTCCCTAATGTTCTACAATGTTTCTCGAAGTCGTCCCTCCCATCAGTGGCCCGTTAAAAAATACTGGAGTAAAATCCCACATATCCCTTAAATCACATTGATAACCGACACCTTTATGTTTCTCCCAAATTTAAAACCCTATAAACAAGAACGAAAAATCGAGGCGTACCAAATCAGGACTCAGGAGGATAGAAACTTGAAGACCCTCAACAAATCTTTAAAATAGAATGGTTATGACGCTTTGATCAAAATGCTTCAGCTATCGTAGCTTCAAGCTTGGGTTCGAGCACGTCGGTAATTTTTTACTGTCAAGAACTGTAGTGACCCTGCATGAAATCACCTACTAACTGGCAACTAATAGCATGCATTAAACTTAATACAGCAAAATACTTAACAGAGTAAAAACGTGCGGAAACATAATCCATAATTTACATATCAGCTTAGTAATATAATCCAGGCTTAAATCTGTAGTGATACAACCATATCGAAATTCTTAAAAGTAAACATTATACAGCTAATAAATCGTGCTGTATAAAAACTTTCAAAGCTCCTGCTCCCTAGTCCTGCCTTGAACTACCAGCTCCGTCCATCCTGCGACCTGCCCCATGGAATAGGGTGTCCAAGATAACAACTAGGACGTGAGCGCTACGCCCAGTACATAGACATGAGTAAACATATGTATATAATGCATGCAACATGATGACTGGTACAGGGTCATCTGAAAATTCATGCTCAGAACCGGCGCCATATGAGTGCTACCACCGCACGGATCAACCTCTGGGTGCAACCACACTCGTCTAGTACACCAGAGTAGACAGACATAAATGCCCCCGCCGTCGCGGTACTCTCAGTGACAGACTATCGAGTATAGAGCTGAGCGGCTCTATAGTCAGGTATAACAAGGTATAGGCTCAACGTGTATATGCACATGACATATGAATATAGAAAACGGTAAATCATATCTCATGCCATATAATAATTCCAAATAAATGCAACATATAAACATGTATACTCGCTGGCAATCTCAGTCAATGTGTACGTACCTCTAGGCTAGTTCAAGTATAATAGATCCTAGGTTCCAAGCCTATATTCAAAAGTTCACCGTATCACTACATAAATTCTATAAGCCTTAACTAAGCTAATAAGTACTCCCAAAACTTAAATAGATTCCCGGACCATACCTTCGTCCGTAGTTAGCCCTTTGGAGTCGCTAGTCCCGGATGACTATAACCACACCTTGGTTATTCCAGAACCTCTATTATAACCGATAGGGCCCTCAAGTGTATATCTCACACTATATAACTGAAGAAGGAAACTCGGGAATTCGTAATTGAAAATGAACTCTGAACGGCCCTATTTATAGCCAAATTTCTCGGCCAGGATCGGAACTTCCGATTTCGGGATCGGAGCTTCCGATCCAGCTCATTGCGTGCATGTCTGCCACGCCAGGATCGGAACTTCCGATCTACGATCGGAACTTCCGATCTGCTCTATGACCGACACTTGTCAAAACTCGCGACTGAGTCATCGATCATTTTTGACAACTGGGGATCGGAACTTCCGTTCCAGGATCGGAGCTTCCGTTCCAGGATCGGAGCTTCCGTTCCGATCGGAGCTTACTATCCGGCCCAAAATGAAAAAGCCCAAATTTTACTTCTGAAGTCCAATAACACTCCGAAATTGGTTAAATACCAACCCTTAATCATGTTTAACATATTATTATCTTAAAATGGTATCTGGGTTACTACATTCTCCCCACCTTTAGATATTTCGTCCGCGAAATAACATCTAAAGACAATAAAGATAACAATATGAAACATCAAACTATGTCTTATTACAACAACGGTAATTACATCTTATATGGTAATCAAAAATACAAAGCAAACAACTCAGGATATTCTGCTCGCATACGACTCTCAGTTTCCCAAGTTGCTTCTTCAACGCCTCGGCGCTGCCACTGTACCATCACAAGTGGTATAGTCTTGTTCCGAAGAACTTTCTCCTTCCTGTCTAGGATACAGATTGGTCGTTCAACAAAAGACATATCTGGCTCTAGCTGAATATCAGTAGATTGAATCACATGAGATTCATCAGCTATGTACTGTCGAAGCAACGACACATGAAAAACATTGTGTATACTGGAAAGAGATGGCGGTAAAGCCAAACGATAAGCAACATTTCCGATCTTCTCCAGTATTTGGAAAGGCCCAATGTAATGAGGAGACAACTTGCCTTTCACACCGAATCTCATCACCTTCCTGAAAGGTGATACTCGCAGAAAAACATATTCACCAGGCTCAAACTGAAGTGGCCTGCGGCGAATATTCGCATAACTGGCTTGTCTATCTTGAGCAACTTTGATCCTATGCTTGATCAAATCTACCTTGTCTACAATCTGCTGCACCAATTTAGGACCCTCGACTTGCCGTTCCCCGACTTCATCCCAGAATAACGGAGTACGACACCGTCGACCATACAATACCTCGAAAGGGGCCATATCAATACTACGATGATAACTGTTATTGTAGGCAAATTCAATCAAAGGTAACTGATCCTACCAAGATAAACCAAAATCCATGACAGAAGAACGTAGCATATCCTCCAGCGTACGAATAGTGCGCTCTGACTGCCCGTCAGTCTCCGGATGATACGCCGTGCTCAAACTCAGAGTGGTACCCAACGCCTGCTGAAAACTACCCCAAAAATTTGAAGTAAATCGCGGATCTCTATCACTGACGATACTCACTGGAATCCCATGTAATCGCACAATCTCCTGAATATATAAGCATGCCATGCGATCATAAGAATACTCCCGGTTATAAGGAATAAAGTGTGCTGATTTCGTCAAACGGTCAACAACGACCCAGATAGCATCACACTGACGTGACGTCATAGGTAAGTGGGTGACAAAATCCATAGTTACGTGCTCCCACTTCCATTCGGGAATCTCAAGATTCTGCAGTAATCCACCTGGTCGTCGATGTTCAGCCTTGACCTGTTGACAAACCAAACATCTCGAAACAAACTGATAAACACTTCGCTTCATTCCCTTCCACCAGAATCTAGTTTGCAAGTCCTTATACATTTTCATACTTCCAGGATGAACTGATAATCGACTCCTGTGAGCTTTAGATAGAATATCATTCCTGAGCTCCGCAACATTAGGTACAACCACTCTATTGGATAGGCACAATAAACCATCTGCCTGAAAATGGAATCCAGATGTATTAACTCCATTGGCTAGACGTGCCAATAGCTGAGTCTTAACATCAGATATCTGAGCATCTCTGATCCGAGAATACAATGCTGGCTCAGATAGAATAGTATACAAACGAATCCCATTCCTCCCTTTCTTGTGCTTGAGCGTAAAACTCAATGAACAGCACTCTTGAATCATATGAGATATTTCATTAGTCTGAAGTGCAGACAGTCTCACCTGCCGACTCAAGGCATCAGCAGTAAGATTAACAGAACCCGGATGATATTTGATTTCACAATCATAATCCTTCAGGAGATCCATCCAGCGTCTCTGTCGCATATTCAACTCTGCCTGAGTGAATAAATACTTCAAACTCTTGTGATCCGTAAATATCTCAAATTTCTCGCCATAAAGATAATGTCTCCAAATCTTGAGCGCAAATACAATGGCGGCTAACTCGAGATCATGCACTGGATAATTACTCTCATGCAACTTCAACTGTCGAGAAGCATAGGCAATAACATGTCCATGCTGTGTCAAAACACATCCTAACCCCTGACCAGAGGCATCAGTATAGACAACATAACCTCCTGATCCAGAAGGTAGAGCTAGCACAGGTGCAGTAGTAAGACGTCTACGCAGCTCGTGAAATGACTCCTCACAATCCGAGGACCAAATGAAGGCAACATCTTTCCGTGTAAGCTGAGTCAAAGGCCTGGCCAACTGTGAAAAATTCTCGATGAACCGACGGTAATATCCTGCTAGACCCAAGAAACTACGAATCTCAGCAACCGTCGTCGGTCGAGACCAGTTCAGCACTGCCTCTATCTTACTAGGATCAACAGATATCCCTTCATTAGAAATCACATGACCGAGAAATACTACCCGATCAAGCCAGAATTCACACTTGCTTAATTTCGCATATAGCTACTTATCTCGTAGCGTCTGTAGAACAATTCTCAAATGCTGTGCATGCTCATCCTTGTCATGAGAATAGACAAGAATATCATCTATGAAGACGATGACAAATCTATCCAGATAATCTCGAAATACCTGATTCATCAGATTCATAAAGACTGCCGGTGCATTCGTCAAACCGAATGGCATCACCAGAAACTCATAATGCCCGTATCTGGTCCTGAAAGCAGTCTTAGATATATCTGAGTCTCGTACCCGCATCTGATGGTATCAAGATCTCAGATCTATCTTCGAATAAACAGAAGTACCCTGTAGTTGATCGAACAGATCATCAATCCGCGGCAAAGGATACTTATTCTTGATGGTGACACGATTCAACTGCCTGTAATCAATACATAATCGCATCGATCAATCCTTCTTTTTGACAAACAAAACAGGTGCTCCCCACGGAGAAACACTCGGACGAATATATCCCTTATCAAGTAGATCTTGCAACTGCTGTTTCAATTCCCTCATCTCTGACGGTGCCAGACGATAAGGTGCTCGGGATATAGGCGTAGTTCCTGGTACTAGATCAATACCAAATTCAACCTCTCGAACCGGAGAAAAACCAGGAATCTCATCAGGGAATACGTCAGGAAACTCGCTGACAACCGGTAGCTGATCAATACCCGTACTACTCATGGACATATCAACTGCATAGATGAGCCCTCCCCACCTGACTCCAAGACATGACATGCCTTCAGAGCCGAAACAAGTGGCATCGGAGGTCGCGCACCCTCACCATAAAAGTACCAACTATCACCCTCAACGGAATGAAACTGTACCAGACGCTGATAACAATCCACAGTAGCGTGATACAAAGTCAGCATATCTATTCCCAAGATACAGTCAAAATCCATCATCGCTAATATCATCAAATTAGCCGATAACACATTACCCTCAAATTCCAGAAGGCAACCCATCACTAGACGCTTAGTTATTACCTCCTGCTCCAACGGAGTAGATACAACTAAATCCATATCTAATGATACATAAGGTAATCTATGTCTCTTAACGAAGCGACTAGAAATAAAGGAATGCGATGCTCCCGTATCAATTAATACAAGTGCAGGAATACCACATAACAAGAAGTTACCTGCCAACATGCGATCGCTTCCCTCAGTAGCCTGCTCCTGAGACATAGCAAACACTTGCCCTTGAGTCTGGGGACGATAACCAGAAGAACTCTGTGGTGCTGGCTGCTGACGTGGAAAAGTAGAAGCCTGAGATCCAACCTGGGATCCCGATCCACTAGCAGAACCCATGCGCTGAGGACAATCTCTCCGCAGATGTCCCTGCTGACCGCAAATATAACAAGCACCAGTAGCTCTCCGACATGACGCTGCAGGATGCTTCCCACCACAATGGCTACAAAACTCCTCCTTCTTCTTCTTCTTCCCAAAACGGAACATACCTTGTGAACCACGAGATCCAGATGAAGTAGTAGGAGTAGAAGAAGACGTAGGTCCGGATTGCACAACAGATTGAGCTCGAGGCTCAACAAATCCACTAGGCTGTGCTGGCATCATCAACTGTCCACGCCTGTTGCTGGTCTCCACAAGACGGCAACGGTTCACCAAAGTCTCATAAGATACCGGGTCATCACAGACGACAACCTGAGAGTAGATATCTTGGTTCAGGCCTTGCAGAAAGATATCATATTTCGACGCATCACTCTCATTGATATGAGGACTGAAAGGTAGCAGATCAAGAAATCGCTGTTGATACTGATCAATAGTCATTGATCCTTGCCTCAAAGTAAGCAACTCCATAGATCGTGCTTGGCGAACAGCCGGAGGAAAATATAATTTCTGAAACTCCCGACAGAAATCCCCCCAAGTCACCTGTCCTCTCTCAGTACGTGCCTGAGCAACCTTGGCATCCCATCAAAAACGTGCTCTATCCTCTAGAACGAATTCTAGAACTTCCAGTTTCTGCTCCTCAGAACACTCAAAAGCTCGGAACGTGCTCTCAAGTTTAGACATCCAGCTTCTAGCTTGTTCAGGATTCTCGCCTCCCACTAAGGGTTTCGGTCCTACCTGCATAAACTTATTAATAGTATAGCGACGTCGACCCTCATGAGGACGATGTTGATCATCCTGATGATGATGGCGACGATGATGATGACCACCTCCCTGGCCAACACTACCGTGACTCTCGTCAGCCATATCCTGAAAAGAATTGCACATTAAAATCCCAAATGCGCAAGAATTACTCAAGACTAAACTAAATCCCAAGTACTAATCCCAAAATCTATGCATGCTCTGATACCAAAAATGTAGTGACCCTGCATGGAATCACCTACTAACTGGCAACTAATAGCATGCATTAAACTTAATACAGCAAAATACTTAACAGAGTAAAAACGTGCGGAAACATAATCCATAATTTACATATCAGCTTAGTAATATAATCCAGGCTTAAATCTGTAGTGATACAACCATATCGAAATTCTTAAAAGTAAACATTATACAGCTAATAAATCGTGCTGTATAAAAACTTTCAAAGCTCCTGCTCCCTAGTCCTGCCTTGAACTACCAGCTCCGTCCATCCTGCGACCTGCCCCATGGAATAGGGTGTCCAAGATAACAACTAGGACGTGAGCGCTACGCCCAGTACATAGACATGAGTAAACATATGTATATAATGCATGCAACATGATGACTGGTACAGGATCATCTGAAAAGTCATGCTCAGAACCGGCGCCATATGAGTGCTGCCACCGCACGGATCAACCTCTGGGTGCAACCACACTCGTCTAGTACACCAGAGTAGACAGACATAAATGCCCCCGCCATCGCGGTACTCTCAGTGACAGACTATCGAGTATAGAGCTGAGCGGCTCTATAGTCAGGTATAACAAGGTATAGGCTCAACGTGTATATGCACATGACATATGAATATAGAAAACGGTAAATCATATCTCATGCCATATAATAATGCCAAATAAATGCAACATATAAACATGTATACTCGCTGGCAATCTCAGTCAATGTGTACGTACCTCTAGGCTAGTTCAAGTATAATAGATCCTAGGTTCCAAGCCTATATTCAAAAGTTCACCGTATCACTACATAAATTCTATAAGCCTTAACTAAGCTAATAAGTACTCCCAAAACTTAAATAGATTCCCGGACCATACCTTCGTCCGTAGTTAGCCCTTTGGAGTCGCTAGTCCCGGATGACTATAACCACACCTTGGTTATTCCAGAACCTCTATTATAACCGATAGGGCCCTCAAGTGTATATCTCACACTATATAACTGAAGAAGGAAACTCGGGAATTCGTAATTGAAAATGAACTCTAAACGGCCCTATTTATAGCCAAATTTCTCGGCCAGGATCGGAACTTCCGATTTCGGGATCGGAGCTTCCGATCCAGCTCATTGCGTGCATGTCTGCCACGCCAGGATCGGAACTTCCGATCTACGATCGGAACTTCCGATATGCTCTATGACCGACACTTGTCAAAACTCGCGACTGAGTCATCGATCATTTTTGACAACTGGGGATCGGAACTTCCGTTCCAGGATCGGAGCTTCCGTTCCGATCGGAGCTTACTATCCGGGATCGGAGCTTACTATCCGGGATCGGAGCTTACTATCCGGCCCAAAATGAAAAAGCCCAAATTTTACTTCTGAAGTCCAATAACACTCCGAAATTGGTTAAATACCAACCCTTAATCATGTTTAACATATTATTATCTTAAAATGGTATCTGGGTTACTACAAGAACTGCATTTGTCGCATCCCTTTTAGGTACCCTTCCTCGAGTCCCAAGTCTTCCGATATCAATCCGATTTTTCAGGCTCAATTTTCTTCTCTCCACTAGCACTATGTATATTGAAAAATTTTGATCTTTTTTTTTTGTTGTGGTGGCTGCTGGATATTGCCAAGAAGTCGTGGCAGGTAATGGTGTTGGAAGGAAGTTAATCCATGATGTGCATGCTTCCTTTGCTTCAACCTGGGGTTTCGATTTATGAGAAATGACCATGAGATTGCATTTCAGAAACCTTTAACAAGGATGTACTTTTTTCAGTTAAATTTTAATGGATCACTGACAGGTGGGATGATTTTGGGAAACATTGGAAAACATTAGGGACCAAATTGGAGATCTCAAAAGATGAGGTACCATTTTGAGAAGTCTGGAAATGAGAGTGATGATTTTGGGAAAATTTGTAAAACATTAGGGAACAAAATTGCCCAACCACCACTAGATGGGATGGATCACTCTGGACCACCCGACAAAAGAAGGTGTCAGCAATAAGTCATGAGAACAACTGGCCGACAATAATGTAAAAAAGTTAGAAATCTTGAAGTTCGGATTTCAAATCCGTGAAGGACCTATATAAATATCAAGCAGAAGAAAGATAAATGCATCAACATGTCTCTTCATTTTTCTTCAAAATAAAATTGTAATATTTTCTCTCTCTAGTTTATGTATTTTATAATTTTCGCTACTATAAGTAGCTAAACAAGTAATATTCTCCCATACAGGAGATTACTAATGTGATAATATTTAGTGCGTCTTAATAAAATTTCAGGTTCTTCCTTCTCATATTGTTTTTATTCACAAATTAAGTCTATTATTATACGCCTTGAGCTAGAAAACGAAACAAGGTTGTGCTGTGTGTTGCTGAAGGAATCTACGACATGAACCATTAATGGTTGTGATCGTGTGATTAGGCTGTGAGGAACAATTGTAAAATCCAATGGATATAAGCCGACAACATTATGGTCAAAGATAATAGCTTTAGTTTATTTTACAGATGCATGATGGACTAAAACAAAGGTAAATTAAAATGAAGAACAAGGGTAATATAGGAACATCTCAAATTCAGAGACAATTTCGGGACAAAATTTAAAAAAACAAGTGACATAATTAGCACAAAAAGATTCATTGGACAAAAATTAAAAATTAAAAAACAATAAGAACAATTTTAGATATTATTCCCTCACTAAATCATAACATCATAGCGGCATTAGAGCATAACCATTTTATTTGGCAAAATATAAAAAAATAAGAATTTTGAAACACTAGGAAAAAATTTTCCACGGGAGGTTTGATTTGAGAATTTGAATTTAGGGCACCTGTATTGAAATGTTAAATGGACATTATAATGCCCATTTAATACTCTCAACCAATGTGAGTGGACATTATAATGCATGTTCAGCATTGGGAGGGATGTACACCTTCATCCCTATTTCATTTTATTTTTTTGAAAGGGGCGCGTGCCAAGACCACAGCCACCCCACGCGACTATTCACCACTTTTTCTTTTATTATTATTTTTTTCAACGGTTATATTCTATATTTATTATTATTATTTTATTTATAATTTATTTTATTAAATTCAAATTAATTTTAAAAAATTCAAAAAAAATTTAATGGCTAGTTTAATTAAAAAAAAATACTACATCTATAAAAACTCCATATGAACTACATGACACTCAAGTGCATCACCAACTTCGCGCCGACTTAATTGAGCATATCTGGAGCCAATATAAGTATACAACAACAATTCATGAATTAGTATTTCATATATTTCAAGACCTCTGAATATATGTTATTTTTAATTTCATCAAAGTGTGATTTTTTCTAAGTTATTATTTTATTTAAATTTCAAATTATATTGTAATTTTAAATAAATTTTTATTTCAAAAATAATAAACAAATTATTTAATAAATATATTAAAAAAATATTAATATTATTTTTTAAAAATACTAAGATCATTTTTTAAAAACTAAGAATATTTTTTAAAATAATAATAATAATTTAAATATTGTAAAACAAATTTAAAATGTATTTATTTAATATAAAAATATTTTAAGATGATTGATTCGACTGTAGGACATATAAATAATGAGTGTTAATGTTAAAATGAATCTGTGTGAAAGAGATATGTTAATATAATGAGTATATGAAAGTAAACCCATATTTTTTACGAGTTAGTAGGTGTTATAACGACAACGGATGCGGATGCTCTTATAATCCAATTCAAAAAAAAAAAAAAAAATTTAAAGCAAAATCTAAAAAATTGACTACACGAGTGTAGTAGTATTGGAGCAGTAAATGAAGGACTAATTTGTCTCAAATGTACAAGTCGGTGATGAGGCAATCCCACCCTAGACCAGTTGCTCTTAGGTACAAGCTTTGGAGCCTGCGTAGAGTAGAGTATTCCGCAGCCACAGAGAGAGAATTTCAGCTGCTGTCCGTGCGGTTTCCGGATTCGAACGATGTCGTACACTTGTCCTACGGCCGGCGGCTTCACGGTCGCGAAAGCGCCGGAGTCACTACATCACTTCATCACGAGCAGAAACGCCATTGTTGATTTCAAATTCTTCGCAGATTCCACCCCTTGCAATCACCAATTCCTTAAACTGAGGCACGATATGCCGTCTCATGTCAAGTGTTCTGAGAAAGAGATATGGACGGAATCGAGTCTTTCATCGGGAAATTTCGAGAATATGAAAGTTGATGATCATGGAGGCGGCGGAGATGGTGGCAATGGACGCTCTCCTGGAGGAGGAGGTGGTGGAGGAGAGGACAATGATGGTGAGGGGGAGGAGTTCGGTCCTATTATTAGGTATGATGAGGTAATAGAAGAGGCAGAAAAACTAGGGGCGACTCTGCCTGCTGATATGCTGGAAGCTGCGAAATCCACAGGGATTCGTGGACTGATTCTTTCCCGCTACATAGATTTGCAGGTGCAAGTTCGAAAAAGTTTTGAGATTTTCTGGTGCATATAATATTTTGATGCTTCAGCCAAGGCAACGTAAATAGTGATTAATATGCATCTAACAAGCTTGAGATATTGGTTAATTTTGAATTGACATGCAGGGTTCAGCTTGGCCTTTAGGATTTTTTATGAGACATTGCTCCATGCTTCGAAACCGGATGCTGGCCGATCCCTCGTTTTTGTTCAAAGTTGGAACCGAGGTTTGTGAACTTGATGTGCATTCATTGTTGTTAACTGTGTATGTAGTATATGTAGTCTTTAACTGCCAAGTACATGTTTGTGGAAATTATTAAAATAGAAGCAATAGCCATGGTGTTTGATAGTGTTTGGGATTGCTTCTCGGAAGCATATTTGAGCTTTTCCATCACAAAATTTGTTCCTAGAAGCAATCCCAAACACTACCTTGTTTCTTCAGCTTCAACTTTTTTTAAAAAAAAAAGTTACTCATCAAACCAGTTTTGTATTAAAAACATAATTGTTTGATTATTCACACCCTGCTGTCTAGTTCTTATTTAATAATTTGATGGGTACTTTCCCCTAATATTTGGGTACCAATTTGATCATGTTTCAGGTGGTGATTGATTCTTGTTGCGCAACATTTGCTGAAGTTAATAAAAGAGGGAAGGATTTCTGGGCAGAATTCGAATTGTATGCTGCAGATCTTTTAGTTGGTATTGTTGTTGACATTGCTTTAGTCGGTATGTTGGCGCCTTATGCCCGTATAGGCAAACGATCCATCTCAAGTGGATTTTTTGGACGCATGCAGCATGTCTGTGGTGCTCTTCCCAGCAGGTGACTAATCCCAGAAATGTCTTATTATTCATTAATCTGGCCTGAACTTCTGCAAGAGGACCATTTTTCATTCTTTTAATTGGTTGTATTAAAGCTATTCTGTGGATATGGCAGTGTGTTAAAAAACTTTCATAGCAGATGAGGACCTTGGGTAATTTATACTTTCACTAAACAAAGTGTGGAACAAGTGTCTGCACATGATTGAGAACTTTGACCAGATATGTGTAATATTCATTAGTGTCTTGACTCTCGATTACTCTGAAAATATCCATAGCATCCTGATTTTAGTCATGCACCGCTGTTGCTCCTCCGTTGCTTCAACTTGTTTGTGTTCTTACAACCTACAACTGGTAGTTATTCAATGAAATTTCTGTATGCTCTGCTCCTGATTGGTTGCCCCCGAATAATGGGTGTTTAATCTTAAAATAAATTAATGGGTAATTGAATATATTTTTGAATTCATTATAGTTTGCAATTAAAAGTAGAATGAATAGATTGGCTATCTGGTTGTGAAGTTAGGGAGCGAAACTTTATTCACTAGGAGTTAATTTTGTTCAGAGTGAGTTATCATGAGTGCAATACTCAGTGATTACCCTTGGGGACCTTGTGATTTCTAAATTTGAAACACCATTCTTGAGAAAATGAATAGTGGAATTGCACCATTTTTCGTAATACTGCCCTCATTTGTATGTAATATGTTGATTGTAATAGTTTGATCATTCAGTGTTTTTGAAGCTGAGAGACCTGGAATTAGATTCTCATTGCAGCAGCGGATTGGCACATACTTTTACAAGGTACAACATTTTAACGGCATATGCAGTGGCTATAAAATGTCTTGTAGGTGCATGCTCTCTGTCACTCAACATTGTTGAAGCTGGACAGTGCCTTTACTTTAGTCATCCAAATTGTAGTTCTAAATCCCTTTTCTTTAATATTGGATGTAGGGTGTATTATATGGCTCTGTTGGGTTCGGATGTGGTATCATTGGCCAAGGAATTGCTAATATGATCATGAACGCTAAAAGGTTCGCTTTTTTCTATGTATCTCATTATTTTTTCATTTACCTTGAAAATGTGTTCAGAAGCAATATTTGATCTATTTATCCGCCTGTCTCTCTCTTGTTGGAGTGTTGCTTGTTTGATATGAAGTGTTCTCCATTTTAATATGTTTTTTATTGTATATGATTTGACTCGGGATCTTGGAAAAAAAATGTGATTTATTATGACCCAAGTCAAAAATAAGATATTGAATCAATTCATTCTCCTATATTCATTACCTCTGTTTGAGAGCATGAAGAACTGGAAACTGTTATTATTGGTTGCCAACATCTTATATTGTGTAACCTGGTAATACTATATTAGTAAGTGAAACTGTGATTGTTAGTCATTTATAGTTGTACCTTGCAGGAATATCAAGAAGTCGGATAAAGACATACCCGTGCCTCCGTTGTTGAAAAGTGCTGCATTGTGGGGTAAGAAAAATTGTTTTGCTTTGTGTATTTCGTCACATGGATATCTATCTCCTCTAATTACCCGCCTGCTATGGGTTTTGACAGTTTATACCCAACTTGAACTACAGTTTCATTTATTTTCTCTTTGGTTGCATTAAATGTCTATATGAGAAGATCTTCACTGTTTGTTTTGCAGTTCGTGGTTCATCTTATTAGATTTTAAAAAAGTTGTATCATAAAATTTCAATAGTTTTTCATTGATTCCATCTCCTAGCTCTTTTGGTATATGTATAAAAAGAAGGAACTAAAACCCAAGGAATAATCTAAGTACAGATCGAGTTCTGACAAAGATACTGTCCAAGTTTAGGCAAGCTCGTGTACTGGAATTAGGAACTAATCCAAGAAAAATCTCAGTATTAAGGTGATAGAAAGCCCAGGTTCTAACCTAGCTTTTCCCTTCATCATTTGGTATGCAACATTAAATGTTTCTGATCCCATTAAACGGTAGCTGGTTGAAGCAACCTTGCTTTTCCCTTTTGTCCTGTTGTCGTGTCAGTCCATGTGTGATCAAACCTTTGGCTAAGAGTTTGACCATTAAAGACGTCCTCTTTGGACCTAAACTCCTCGCATAACTCCACAGGATTCATGCTTTAAACGCTTGCAATAACCTCGTAGGATTGCAACAGCTTCGTTGATATTAGTCTCTTGCCTTTAAATTCTGTTCATCTTACCTTGCTTCGTGTTTACCTTGTAGGTGTTTTTCTTGCGGTGTCTTCTAACACCCGTTACCAAATAGTAAATGGATTGGAATCTCTCGTTGAAGCCTCGCCTTTAGCTAAGAAAATCCCACCTGTGGCTTTGGCCTTCACAGTAGGTGTACGGTTTGCAAATAATATCTACGGTGGAATGCAGTTTGTGGACTGGGCTAGATGGAGTGGAGTCCAATAGAGAAGTCATGTTTTCTTCTACTGGCGTTTGTGTTCACTCTGTGTGTGAAAAAATGTTACAGCCCTACTACTGCGAACAGGCGATACATTGGAAACAACGAAATCCACCCTAGAATCCAGAAGATACTGTGGGGAGTAGCTTTTCTAGAAGAAATCCAGATGGTTCATTGCAGGATCATGTTATGCATTGTGATCTATTTAACATAATGTATAAATTTGATATTTTTTAGAATGGGAACACAGGAGATTTATTGAGTAGATGCAGGAATAATGTTTTGTTTATCGAAGTTAACGTTTAATGCGAAACAAATAGTGTACTCAGCTTTTGCAATTGGATAAATCAATGATGTATATGATTGGTTACTGGGGTCATATTTAACTGTTCTATTGAGTTAAAACCAGAAATTATTTCTACAGAGAAAAGCACAGATCGTTTGGGACAAGTCACAAGCTTGCGTATTCTATGGTACAGAAACAAAATTCGAGGAACTGAAATTGTTACGCCATATCCTAGTCTTTGAAACTGAAATAACTTTTCTTATACGCGAAACATTGTGCATTTACATTTCAAGAAATCAATGAGTGTGGAGCTAGCAGGATGTTGAAACGGAATGACTTACCCC
Source organism: Henckelia pumila (assembly GCF_033568475.1). Lineage (NCBI taxonomy): Eukaryota > Viridiplantae > Streptophyta > Magnoliopsida > Lamiales > Gesneriaceae > Henckelia > Henckelia pumila. Next base: position 18,865,642 of record NC_133121.1, read on the forward strand.
TCTATTTTTTTCCGAAGTACTGCTACTTCAATAAAAATGTGAAGTGTTGTATATGCCTACACACGGTGTTGTCGAACGTTGACAGTCCTTATCGACCCCCTCCTCTAGTGCAAGAATATGGATGAAAGCTCGTTCTGTTGATATCTACAGGTCTTGAGAAACCAAACTTACCAAAATCAATGTTGGAAGCAAGACAGGATGAAGATCGGCATTTCTGATAAACGGTGCTCAAAGCAAAGAGAAACTTCTGCGATTGCGAGAATGAGGTGTAGATGGCCGTGCTTGGTCGACCGATGCTCTTGGTGTAGGCGTCATGCTCTCCAGGACGTCACTTTGTGCATTTGAATGACGAACAAATAAGTTGCATCCATTCCTTCTAGCAATGATGCGAGGAGAACTGAGGTAGTTATGTGGCTTTGCTACCCTTTTCATCTCTTCCTTTATCTTCCCAAATTCTTGTTCAAGTTCTTCTACTCGTGGCCTCATCCTTTCCATGTCCGTTTTCAGCACATGGTTTTCTCGGACAAGAGTAACCCATCCATCTCGTTGAAATATTTGACCTGACGTTTCAACGAGGGAAGCTGCAGGTGCATTTTGGGCATCAAGAACATGGCGGTAACGAGCTAAAGCCATTTTCAACTGAATTTGCTCAAAGTACAATACTTGAAATGTGACTCGAAGTGGTAACCTTTCATTATGGGATGCATGAGCACAAGCATCAATGGAGAGCTTCTGATAATCAATGATGCTGCAGAGCTGCTCCCGCTCTTTCTCCGAGAGCCAGGGATGTGTCTGTATAAGTTCAGAAAAATCCCATTTTAAACAAAAAGAGCAACTTCATCCTCAGGTTGCAGCATAAAAGCTTACAAAAATTATTTCAATAATAGAATTTGGTGCGGCTAAGAATTTGAAGCATGTAATTTAAAGCAGAACGAGCAAAAGGAGGCCCTCGAACCTTGAAGTATATATCTAATGCTCGGTATAAACCGTCATGCAAAGATCTAGAAGTTTCCGGCAGAGCTTCTGCTAGAGAACGTACTTTCTTGGGTTTCAGGTTCACATCAGAAGCAACCTCTGCAATATAACTATCTACAAGTTTGGCGACTTTCTTCCAGCGTACAGTTACGGGTGACGTTTCTTGGTCTAGAGATGACGGAGATATGGAAGTGAATTTTGCTTCAGACAATACAAATATACAAATCATTCTTTCAACACAATCGGTGTCATATAAGTTATCAGAATCCGAATAACTAGGTATAAGTAAACCATCCAAGGTTGCCAATTCTAACTGTATGCCTATTCTCCTTTCCAAAGAATCCAGACATGCATTGTTAGCTCCCAATATTAACGCCACCCGTAAGAGTCCCAGCAAAAAACGGCAGAAAGCTTTACCCTTTTTCTCTGGAAGTAATTTCACTACACGTTCCAAGAGAAATAGTTGATCAACAACAGCTGGTGTCATGGTAAAACTAGTAACTGTTCTAGATATACCAACTTGTCCTCCTTTCCATCGGTCCAATCCTGGAAGGTATTTCTTGCAATAGTGCATTATGGCACGCACTAAAGTTTCAGATCTTATTCCTTTGGCATCCATTGTCCGAATTAGTCTCTCAAACAATTCAACGCCTAAGAATGAAACATCCTCGAACCACCAATCAGATTCAAAACTGTGGATTTTTGCTCCGGTGTTTATACCGTTCCACAGTATGCTACCCCCAGGGCTCTGCAGGCTACCGTACATCATCATAGGCCATCCAAATAAACTGGGGTCAGTACAGACCATCACCGATAAAGCATCTAGACAACGGATTATGATGTGAAGTTTGTCCAATCTTGGAAAAACTGGTTCACAGCTTCTGAGAGCTAAAATGCAATTCTTCCAGGATTTAAGTACTTGTTTATGGAAGAAAATTTCGGACTTGGACAACAAATTATCTTCTCCAAAATCATCAGTCATATCGAGATAGTCTGCTGCACAATACAAAGATACAATATTTCTTGGCGTGAACTCGATCCGGTGACCATAACAGAATTTGACTGCTGCTAAAAATGTATCAACAGCGCCCGGAAATTCTTTGAGAGTTATTTCGAGAGTTTTATCAGAGGTACTTGGAGACTGTTCAATGAATTTAGCTACCTTCCCACATCTTGAAATAAGAGGAAACTGGGAAATAAGCATTTTCAATCAGATTATAAATGGCCTATAACACTGATCTGCTACCAAATGTATTCATACTCTCCATAAAAAGAACAGCAATAATTTCAGTCCAAGAATTACCAATAGATGCATAAATTGAACATAAAACCAACTTATACGAAATGTCAATCACCTTGTGAAGATGAAAGTTGACTCCATCCAATACCAATGTTACATCGCTTGGAAGACTTGTGTTGCAGTACCTGACGTAAAATTAAAAACTTGGATAGTAAAAAAACACCATTCAATTACAAAAAATTACAGGTTTCATCCTCAACTAACCAAGACCTGATATGAGCAACATATCTGCTTTTTGGCTGATTCCAAATCAGACTCGTTGTGTAAAAAAGACAATGACCTCTACTGCAGACATTACCAAAAGCTCAAAACGTGTACTTTATCAATATTTAAACAGTCACCTATCAAGCATTGGCAAACCTACAAACTTCAAAGAATAGAAAACCTCGGGTCCTTAGAGTTCTGTACTACTGGGATCATAGAACAGAAACTTTCAGTTACTAATCACGATTTATATTGAAACACAAAACGAAAACAATAAATTTAGAGAGGGGAGAGAATTACCAATCATTTCCTTTGCAATAAAAGCCAGAAATTTTTCCAGCATGAGTCGCCATTAACAGCCAAAGCTTCAAGATTCTGCACTCCTGTCTTTTCTTCACACAAGAAACTTTCTTGAATTCAGTCCTTTTTTTCTATATAACAAACACCCAATTCGAACCAGTTTACACTCTCACTTTTTTCTCCCTCTCTCTGTCCCAACCGTAGAAGGTTTCTTTAACTCAATTCCGTCCCTTCAAAACACAACAGATCCTGATATTCATTGCTTCCACAGCTCAGCATTTCATTAAATAACTATACAAAGGACCCAGCAACAATAGGGTAGCCCACCAAACATACAAGCCACATATATCCAGTTCAGTAAAGAAATCATTAAATAATTCAAAAGAATCCACCCAATTTCTGGAGTCAAATTTGGTCATAACTGACGGGAAAAATAAAATACGACAATCATGACTCATAAAGACTAAATCTTTACAACCGGCTGGTTCTTTTGTGCTTCTAACAAAGCATGAAAAGCATGCCACATTTATAATCCCGCTTACATAAATTCAATCACAGGTATAATAAACAGTAAAAGGCGTCATTTTCTGCAAGAATTCGAACCACCCTCAGAAAATCCCTTGAACACAGCTAATAATACAAGGGCGTAAAATGTGTTTTGTGCGTGAGATTGAGTGGAGATGAGTTAGCTTTTTTGTCGAACAGTTGGTGTTGGGAAATCGAGGGCCATGGATCCCATTACAGTATCGACAAACGGACTTGTTCGGTTAAAGTGCTAAAAGTTAGATTGCTAACTTTTTGGCATCTAAATTAATTATTTATACTACCGATCATACGTTTGCATGTATAATATAATATATGAATAAGTATATTACATAATTTTATATGTTTTTCAAATCGAAAGTCTAGCAAAATAAGACTATATAAAAATTCGAAAGTTCAAACCAGATATTAACAACCAACAAAAACATAGAGATTGAAAGGAAGATTTTCGAGGCCTTACCTTGTGTCAAATTTGGAATGGAGTACATTTGAAGAAGTTTGCGAGAATAAACGTGAAGCGGTTTATGGCAACGTGAAACTGTTTTAAGTTTATGGTAGTTTTTGGAGGTTAAAAAATTAATCGAAAGATTAATTAAAAACTAATTAAACAATTAAACATGAAGAGATAAATCAAAAAATTATTGTGCAGAGAAAGGGCAAAAAAGGAAATAATAAAGTTGGTATCCTTAAAAACAGTTTTTATAAGCCACTCAACTATTTGACTCGATCAATAAAAAAAATTACTTATTATGTCTAAAATATTACTTTACAATTTATATATTAATCGACTCTACGGAAAAATTATCTCTGTTTTATAACAAAATATTTCATTCCAAAGACGCACATATAGTGTAACACTGACAAAAAATATTTACCAATAGAATTGAATACATGATTTATTTTTTGTATGCATAAAATACACTTAATATTAAATTTACATATATATATATATATATATATATATGGTATGTTAATTATTGAGAACGTCCCCCCATGAGAAGATGAGAATTATTCTCATGTATAAAATATTATCAATATTTAGTCGTAACACTTATGTCCGAGTGTTTTTTTGTGTCTCTATTCTTATATTTATTTATTTATTATTATATTTATATTTATTCCAAATTTAGTTCATTAAGTACTTCTAATTATATATATTAACAATAACTTTCGCATAAATTTATCTTCGTGAATTTTAATATTTGAGAGTAATTTCTACCACCATATATTTTTTAAAAGCTCGATCTATTTATTTTATATTTTAAATAAAAATCAAATGTTTCTCAAACAATTTTTCATCTCACAAAGTCATCTTTTAAAATTATCGCAGGTACAAGATATAATGTTTTAAAATATAAGTAATATTTTTTAAAATGATAATTTGAAATGCACACGTATTACATCTGCAAAATGCTCTAGTTATAAATGATATGAGTGACTTATATGCAAAATTTTTAAAATACATCGCAATAAATATAATTACATATTGCGACTGTGGGTGCCAGATTCGAAACGTAATTTAGACGTTTCTATATGTATATGTATAATTCCATTATTTCTCAATATGAACGAGAGCAACAGCACAGGTGCATTAGAATTATAAGATATAACTACACTTGATTGTTGCCTTTGCTTGAAGACTTTCCACTTCCCTTTGCTTCTACGACAAATATGGGACTTGAGAAATCGTTGTTTGTATGAAAAAGAGAAATATGATATTAATGTTACTTCCCGAAAGAAAAGATTCAATTATATGCACTTAGTATCGTTTGGTTTGAGTGATAAGATAAATAATACATAGATAAGTAATATAATGTAATAAAAAATAAATAAAAAATAATAATTAATATAGTATTTAATTTGATTGATAGATTATATTTGATTTGATTGATTAAAATTTATACAAAAATGATAAAATTATCATTTTGTTCTTTTGACAATAAATAAAATATGAATAATATTATTTATAAGGGATAATATAATAATTTAAATTCAATGATTTGATTGATATAAGATAAATAATTAATGATTTGATTGATGTAAAATAAATAATTAATAGATAGATAAATAATATGAGTATGACTAGAAGAATGCGAGATTGTATAAGATAAATTATACATAGATTAATAATAAACCGTACCAAACTATTAAGAGTTATGAATTATTGACGTGATATGTGATGCTTTGTATTATTGGGTACGTCCAATGTATATATACGTATTTTTTATTTATGTATTATTTATTTATATATACCCAACAATACATTATACAAAGCATCGTATAAGTACATCTAATTCTCGTATTAGTACATATAATTGAATTTATATCTATATATATAATTAATTGAATTCCAAAATCCACATAAAAATACATACAAAATGGATGATATAACATCGACTTAAAATATAATCATCGTCGGTAATATCATCGTCTCTAACATGTATTGACTCAGATTAATGTTTGAATATGTCTCTGAGACGAGTTGATCCGTTTCATATATATTTATAAAAAACTAATATTTTTGAATTGATCCATAGGATAAGACATTTTTCTTGTAAAATTGATGAGTGAAACAGTGTCATAACTGAGTAATTTGTATTCATCTCCTTTACACTTTATGTATTTGATACTCTCACCTCCTTATCAAGTGTAAATTATAATAACATGCAAGAGAAGTCAAGACTTTTCCAGTGCGCTCGTAAGCTTGCACACAAGTTAAGCCTTTTCCATAGCAAATCGGGCCCTTGATTTGCACCCCTGCGTAGACGCACGCGAGAGAGAGCCTCTTGACCAATCATTCTTACATCTTCATAAAATGTAACATATTATAAGCTCACTCATACCATGTTTCTTTTCCACTCAAATTTCTCACTTAACCATCCACTTAAACAAACCCAATTACTTGTCCATATTTTCATTCACATTAAAGCCCAATAGCCTAAAGTCAAGATGAATGCAAACTACCCGTGTTTGCGTTGATGTTTATATTTATCAAAATTTTGCAATTACACGGATCTGATTTATGAATATATAATCTGGTAAAAATGTTGGGTCATAAATCCCCAAGTTGTCCCATCCCAAAAACTTGCTTATTGGGTGGGTGCAACTTCATAGATTTACAAACGATTATTGTTGGTTTAATATTTCAAACATGGATTACAAAAAACCACAAGTCTTTCCACGACGGAACTCACAAAACAAATCTAAAAATAAGCCACCGACACGTAATTTTATTAATTTAGAGACACAGGTTACAATAATACAATACATTATACAGCACGAGATGATTCCGGGGATAAATATTGTTGTACATTACAAAAGAATGCATATTATACAGAAAAACAATTTTAGTATATATAGGCTTCCACATTAGATACATTACGAGGTCTACCAAAATAGCAGAGCAAATTGAAGAGAAAAAACACATTCTGGATTCAACTTGCAACTGGTTTGGAAGTAGCTTTCTTTATAGCTTCGGCATACGTCCTGTGTTGGTAAGTAAGAGTAGACTCGAGTAAGTCCCACAGCGACGTCTTGGGGTTCCAGCCTGAAAATTATACGATTTAGAGAAAGAAAAACCTCTCGAAGAATCAACAGTAGGCACGAGTTATACGAGAGAATTATTTACCAAGTTGTTTATTGATGATGGTCATGTCTGGTATTCTCTTGTCACTGTCGTCATACCCTTCCCCGTAAAATTCTTTGGAGCTTATATCGATAGTAGGTGAATCCAACGGAGACTCTCCACTGACCTTTGAATAAACCTGCAAATGAACCAAGAAAAAGTAGTTGTAAAAATGTCCAGAAGTCAAACAGGAAATTCCTTGATCCTAGAAGTCATTTCATAATTACTTATAGACCAGGTGTAAGATCAAACAGGAAATTGGTAAATTTTAGAGAATTAAAAGGCAAACATAGAACACAAATCACCTGAGTCATCATTTCAGCAAGCTGCCTAACAGTGACTTCATTATTGGGGTTGCCAACGTTGAATATCTGACCGTTAGCCCTGGCTGGATTTTCCTGAGCAAAAACGTGGCAGTTAAACAAAGTTTGAAAGATTTATGCCAGACAAGAATGTGGGGATATATACATCAATCTTACAATCATCAAAAGAACAGCTTCAATGGCATCCTTAATATAAACAAAGGTTCTCTGTGATTGACCACCATCAACAAGCTTTAGTGGTTCACGCCTCAAGAGATTCTGAGCATTAAGGAGGGTGAATCAAACCATTTTCAAAACAAAGCTCAATGAGTCGTGTATAATAGCTAGGGGAAAAGAAATTTACATTGCTAAAGCATGCCAGAACCCTGGGCACGCCCTCACTTGGACCATCAATCCCAGGTATGAAATCCATTCGAGGACCAATCCAATTGAACGGCCTTACAATTGTGAATTCGAGACCATTCTCAGAACCCTCAGCTGTAAAATTAAGGAAGATGAGAAAATTTTAATTATGTGCATTTTAACATCAGAACAGAATATGGACAAATATGGATCATCATCACTACCATAGATCAACCTCTCGATCAACTGCTTGGCACATGCATATGACCACCTCTGCTTCTCAATTGGGCCAAAAATGCACGGGGAATCATCTTCTTTAAGAAGATAGTAAGCAGGGTCCTGGTAGAAGATGATAAACCTTGTTTCAGTAATGTCGCCAAATAAATCAAGCCAACTACACTCCTTCGTATATCAAAGCAGAAGTAAAAGTCATGGCTGTCATAAATTACTCGAAACAATAGCAAGGATCATACGGATATCGTAAATTAGAAACATCACTGAAAAAGAAAGAGAAACAATATTATGGAAGCAGCAAATGAATCACAGAGCATAAATAACTTACAGAGCAAATGAAAAAGAAAGAGAAACAATATTACGTAAAACAAGAAACAAAGAGGACAACACAGCACATTAAAAAACTTACGGAGCATAAATAAAAACACAAGTCATCAAACACTGTTGGTCAAGTTGAAATATCTCTGCCAGATGCACTAAAAACAAATTTCATCAAGAACAGGGAACCAAGAGGAAAATCAGGTCAAGTGGACAGATCAGCTCTGAGAAGCCTACAGGATGTTCAAACAGCGAGATGAACTACTAACTATCTTCAGCAGGCATTGGAGAAGACAAGAAGTTGAAACCTTCCTTTGTTGCAGCTGTAGATAAAGAACTCGACAAAGAAAATAGGAACAAGACTTCTAAAATGTATTATATTTAAATTAACAAAATTTCTGGAGTATGATCGAGACAGAAAGGGAGTTCGTTAAGAGTAACCACATTTATGAAATAATTTTAACTTAAAATGACTGCTGGCATGCCACATGGACAACTTTTTAAGTGACATTTGAGAAGTTGATACCTTCCTTTGCCGGTCAGTTATGAAACACAGAAAAATGCACATAACAAAGCAAATGGAAACAAGACTTCTCTTATGTAGCATAACTCAATTATCAAAATAAAAAATGCCAACTAAAGAAAAAGCTCACCCCCCGCAATGGGCTATCTTTAGGTAAAAAAGAACCAATCGTCTTCCCATAGATTTCACAGGTGGAGAAATGTATGAGACGCTTGCCATTCTCTGAGCAGTATTTCACCTACAATCCAAACCAATATCATAGTTGAGCAGGTAAAACAGTAATGAAATCTTTCAATAAGATTGAATAGGAAACATCACTTACAACTGGAAGGGCATCAATGAAATTGCTGTAAATTGTGTCGAGAGGACGCGTATTGTAATCCGCCGGAGTGCATATTGCAGCTAAATTTATAGTCTACCGTCACAAGAAAAAATTCAAAATTCAGGCCAGTAAATTTATAGCATTCGACAGCGACGCCACCGTCGCTGCTGGAAATCATATGATTAATGCTGAAGAGAAAGCGAGCATACATAAAAATAAAAAATAAATAAAAGAAAGGAAAACGAAGATATATTTCCAAATAAAACAAAGAAATCTAGAAAAAGACGTGAAGCTTCAATCCTCGTGAGATTGATCAGAAATCTCGAAACACAGGGAAGCTTTAAAGCACCAATCAAAGCAACGGATTTTAAAAGCGACAGCCAATGCATACACTAGAAAGCTCGAGAAAACTCAATAAAGAACAAAAAATTCAGATCTGAACTGGAGCATCGACCTCTTTAAAAAAAAAAACACGCGCACCGGCAAAAATCGAATGAAATGCGGAAATGCTTACGAGATCCGCCATCTTGATGAGACCTTCGAGGCGAGAGTCGTTCTTAATGTTGAGTCGATGAAACTGGATGCGCTGAGGCGAGACGCCTCCAGAAGGCTCGAGGAGGTGCTTAATCTTGTCGTTGTAAACATCAACCGCCAACACCACATGCGGCGTTTCCGCCATGAGCTTCTCGCACAAGTGGGAGCCGATGAAACCTCCGGCGCCAATCATGCATATGGTGATCGGCTTGATGAGATGACCGTCCAGATCTACTCTTGCACTCGCCATTTCTGATTTTGGGCTCTTTGCTTCTGTGGTGGTTTGGTACATTAACATACTTGCTATTTATGGCTGGGCCAAATCCTGCTCCTTTGCTTTTTTACTTTGACTGATTTTGAAATTAACCCCCAAAAATAATCATTAAAAATATATCCGATTCAAACCAATTCTATAATTATATAATATTTTTTCAATGCCCTTATTTAGGTATACATATATTGTTTTTTATTTCATATAATATTAATATTATAAACAATCGATGATAGATATTCTTTTTATAGATTTTAAACTTATCGATTATTTTAATTAATGTTGAATAAATAATGAGATTATTATCTCTCTTATTATTACATTGAATGACGGTGAAGTTTTTTTTTTTTTAAGCTAAACTACATCATTTTTAGAATTTATATTTTTTTAGAGGAAATTTCTAATGTCATTATCGTACCGATAATGTAAATTTTTTTTATGGCGTGAGAATTTATTATTGTTAAAGTGTGCATTTGGTAAATCCTTGCTAATATAATGATATGCAAATTATGTTAGTCAGATAAACTCTACTAGACAAACATGTGCGATAGGCTAGTCTAAAAAAATGTTGGTAGGAGAAAGCAAATAATGTTAAATCTTTTACTATTTATTAAGGGTGATCATACTAGAATAACTAATTGGTGTCTTGGTCTATTTTTAATAATATCTTAACTCTCATCACCTCACTTCTTCATATCTTCACGTTCCTTATTTCTTACCCAAATCTCAAACTCATGCATTCCTCTTTTTTTTATATCACACACATTGTGTGTGCTTATTTGCTAGTTGTTTAATATATGTGTGCATTTATATTTATCTATGTTGGGATAAAGTTTCGGTATTTGACAAAACATGAAAGAGATATTTCGAAGCAATCAAGATGCAAGCAGTCCAGTTAGAAATTATATTGATACAGTTTAAGACTGATTCACATATCAAGAATGCTGAGAAAACGAATTATCCAAGACATATTTTAAATATAAAGACTGTTGCAAGATCCAAACACTTTTATTGCGGGAAGAACTGCTTCCGAACCATAGACCATACTGAATGGATTCTCTCATGTGCCCGTGCGAGGTATGGTACGATAAGCCCACAAAACACTAGGTAGCTCTTCCACCAATTCTTGCCCATTCCATACAACCGAGCTTTTAAAGCTTGCACTATGGATCTCTTGGTTAGCTCGATCTTCCCATTGGCTTGTGGGTAAGATGCTGAGGTGAAAGCTTGTGTAATTTCATCTGTGTGCACCATTCCTAGACTTTGCTTCCCTGGATCTGCCTTTCGTTATCAAAGACTAATTTTCGAGGTACCCCAAATCGACAGACAATATTCTTCCATAAAAAAATGAAGTACATCCCCCTCCGTGATCCGTACCAACGCCTCAGCCTCTACCCATTTAGAGAAGTAATCCACTGCGATGATTATAAATTTCTTATGAGCCGATGCAATGGAAAAGGAACAACAATGTCCCACCCCCACTGATCAAATGGGCCCTCAAAAGGAACGATTAAAAATACCAAATGGTTCGTCTCAAGATAGATTCCATTTTATATCTACATAAAAAAACACCAAATTAGACCTGGCCACAGGCCTGGTCCGGTCCGGTCCGGTTTGGGTTGGTATTTCATCAACCCTTAACCGACCCGGCCATGGGTGGTTTCGGTCCAGGTTGGTGAACCGCCAATCCGGGTTCTGTTAACCATCGAACCCGGGTCCCGGCCAACCCTTAAAATTTTAAAAAAAAATCTGGGCATCTGCTTCTTCAATTTTTTTAAAATTTTTTAAGGTCAATTTATTTAAAATAAAATCAATCAAATATTTCATATCTCAATTAAAAAAATCTATTACATTGATTCAATAAACAATATATTAAATTTCAATATCTTATATTAAAAATGTATTACATTTAATTCTATTCATTCACATTCACTTACATTTCCTCTCATCGTAGTTTCGGATGTTACTTCGGTATCATCTTCGTCTTCTTCATCACTTTGAATATGTCGTGTTCAGCTAGTGGCTTTGACCAATCATTGAGCAAATATTGGGCTTTCAAATTTTTTGGCCTTAAGCTCGTTTCTCATCCAATGTATTTCCTCCAATACTAAAAGATGGCTCTATTGAAACTGTTGAAATTGGACAAGCTAGAATTTCTTTTGCCATTATAGACAAAATTGAGGATCCTCATGGGAGTCTCGTCCTTTCTCTTAATAAACGTTGTGCTTTAGTAAGTTTAGAACTAATATTACTAGTTGTAGTGGATTGCGCTTCATGTGAAACAATTTATCCACCATATTTGATGTTATATTCTTTATAAATATCATATAAATGAGTTTAATATTAAACAAAATCAGTGAAATATTAGGAACCGTTTCCGTAATAGACTCTAAAAATTCATAATATAATGCTAACACATCACTTAAACCATCTAATTTTTTTTCCCGAAACACCGCCTGTTATGACGGGGGGTTTGGTAAACCCCTACCTGTTTATTAGAAAAAATAAAATTACAAGAGAGGGGGACTAGGCCAAGATCTCTCGAGAAATAACAAGAACCAAAGCAAAATCAAAAGGATTAAATAATAGATGTTTTAACTCTAAGATATGGTAGAGCAGATTTATCTAATCTACAAATCCCTTTAGGCTTCCTAGTGATAGATGTTGGATGCAAGATGGCCGAACCCAAAGCAAGGCCAAGGTTAGCCAATTCATCCCCCGTTGCATTAGCTTCCCTAAAAACATGAGATTTCCACACCTTTGAAGACATAAGTATAACTTGAATCTGTGCCACAATCCAAGTGAGTTCCCAGGAGGTAATATCAGCTTCCAAAATAACTAGTGCCGCCAAAGAGTCCACTTCAAGCCAAAGAGGGAACAAGTTATACAATTTTCAAATCGGTAAACCTCTAAGGATAGCGAGTAACTCAGCTCTCATATTCAAACCAATCCCAATAGTAATGAAAATCAAGAACAGGCTGCCCATTATGATCTCGTACAATGCCCCCGATGTTAGATTCCCATTCGAGTTTAGAACATCCATAATGTATTTATTGCTAGATTCCCATCCGAGTTTAGAACATCCATCCGTATTTAGCTTAAAAATTCTGATTTTCGGAGCCAACCATCGTACTGTTCGAATGGTAGTATCCCTCTTGATAATCAGTAATGGAATCAATTCCCTAATGTGGCCACCTTTGCTCCAATCAGTTGACACCTTCCAATTAGAGAAGAATTGAAAATTCTGAACTCAAAACAACCGGGAAAAGTTATGCCAAACACCAACTGCATGAAAACGCTCAAAAAAGAGATGAGCAAAAGGTTCTTGGTTGCAAAAGCCTTGACAAACTGAAGCCAACGCAATCCCTCTAGCTTCCATAATTTCATCCGCATGAATTCTTTTGAAGAACCACCTCCAACATAAAATAGAAAGAGACGGCTTAAACAACTTTGACCAGCATCCTTTTAACCAATCAAATTCTGTATGACGGTGCCAAACCAACTCCCAAGAAAATTTAATAGAAAATCTATGGTTAAGAACTGGTTTCCACACTACAACATCCTTCGATACAGGGTGAATTGGCACGTCCATAATTCGATGTGAAAAATCAAGAGGAACCAGCAAAAGCAGCCGGGCAATATTCCATTTACGATCATCCAAAAACCAATCTACTAGCCTAGAAGGCTGACCTTGAATAGGAATCAAAGATGATAAAGAACTTTCCGAAAACCAAGAGTCAAACCAGAAGCTAATCAGCCCACCTCCAATCCTCCAATCAATCCCTTGTTTGGCTTTATGTCTAATCTTCATCATTCATCTCCAAGTAGGAGATATATTCTGCTTAAGCCAAACTGTAGCTGCATGATCAAATTTGCAATATCTCCTCAACAAGAACCTGTTCCAGAGTGAATCCACAGACCTGAACCAAACCCGGAGTTTAATAGAGCAAATAAAAATATTTCAGGAATGAGCAAAAAATATTTTTCCCTTTTTGCTTTCATGAATAGGATACATTGAGATAAAACAGTATCATTAGATTTAACATGTAGTAGCCCGTAACCAAAATCAGTAATTAAGGAATTAATCATAATTACTTGGGTAGAGTTTGGAAGCTCCGAAGGTGAGTTCGGAAGCTCCGAACAGGATCGGAAGCTCCGATGGTATTACGTCAGGCATGACGTGTGGTTGGATCGGAAGCTCCGATCAGGATCGGAAGCTCCGATCACCCCTATCCAAAGTCAACAAGTGATATTTTGACACGTGGCAGATCAGGATCTTCGGAAGCTCCGATGGCAGGATCGGACGTTCCGATCGAGGATCGGAAGTTCCGATCGTTGTCTATAAATAGAGGGCCGAGACTTCATTTCCAAATTGCCAATTCCGAGTATTTCCCTCTCATTTCTAGTCTATTCGAGTTGTTCTAGCCTTTCTAGGCTTGACCCGGCAGTCGGCGAGGCGTTCGGAAGTCGTAGCAGAGTTGTGCCCAAGTTCTGGAGGCATCGACATCAAAGGGCTAACGACGGACGAAGGTATAGCTTTTGCTTCCTATAAATATTTAGGAGTATGCAATAGCTTAGTTAAGGCTTTTAGAGCACTTTAATGATAGTAGTATCATTTGGCAGTGTAGAGCAGACTATAGGCGTGGACCTAGAGTTGGTAGAGCTTGCACTGTTTTGAGGTACGGAAGTACTGTTCGAGATATCCTGACTGAGTATGCATGTATTATGTGACTGCATGGTTTATATGTCATTGATTTATGCTGCATTCATTTGCATACTGAGCTATCTCCTTCGAGATTTCTGTTAGTAGGGTTTTTCCCTATCCTGTTAGTGGTTGGACTTCCATCGATTTGGGTCCGGCATATCCACTTGTAATATGGTATGGGAGCCACCTCCTGAAGCGACAGCACAGCGTGCTACATACCAGGGCCCGGTCTGTCTCTGTTATCTGATCCTTGACCTCGAGTTTATAGGGAGTTCACTTTGCATGCATGTATACTCATACTCTCGTACTGAACGTTTTATGCTCATGTCTCGTACTCTGTGTTTCTGGACACCCTATTCCATGGGACAGGTTTGCGATTGGACGAGGCGGGTGGATCCAAGAGGGGCTAGTCAGTGGTTGACCAGTTGGAGCTTCGTCTAGGTTTTATTTCTGTTATTTTGAGGTTGATACAACTATGCGATTTGATTGTATATTATTTGGATAATTACAGATTTCTTGCCTTGGGATTGTTTAATGTTTATGGTTTCCGCAGTTTTATTCTGATATCTGTTTAATTAAGTTAAATGCATGCCTAAGTTCTGTTAGTAGGTGATCTGGGTAAGGGTCACTACATAACATGTTCATGAAAAATACAAGCAATGTTGCAACAATATGTTAAAACTAAATGTGAAGTAGAATAATAAACACTGGATAATTGGTCACTTGCATCATTAAAATTTTTAAAATTTCACAAATACTAGTGCATATGTTCCATTGATTTGAAAACAAATAAATATCACTTGAACATGTTGATGAAAAAATGAACATAATAAATCTTTATATTCAAAAGGCAATAATAACAATTTATATGTTGAATTGCAACGAGTCAGAACGTCTCGTGCAAACCGTTTAGGCTTCATACACTTTAATCTACAAAATTTTTCCCATTGTTTCATAGCTTGGGGATGTGTCCATAAATAATGTATTGCATTCCTAATTGGTTGAATATGTGTGCCTAAAATTTTTAGTTCATCTTGAACACACAAATTTAAAATGTGACATGTGCACCTAATATGAAAAAAATTGCCACCTAGTGATGGTTTGCATATATTTCAATAAGTTCACTAATACTAGAAATATTTGCACTAGTATTATCAAAAGACATTGAAAAACTTGAGTACTTAGATCGTATTCTTCTAATATAACAAATAATGTTGAGAAATATTTTGTGTCGTGTGTGTTTCGTTAAAAAATCTATATGCAAGAATCTTTTTTGAATGTTCCAATTATTATCAATTCAATTACATGTAATACCCATATATGAACAATTTTTTCAATGATCACTCCAAATATCGGAACACAAAGAAAATTTATTATTTAAACTCAAAATTATTTAATTAATTCTTTCTTTTGATCAACAACTAATTTTTTCATTGTGCATTTGAGAAAATTTCTTGGCATACGTCTAATAGAAGGATTTGCACTTGTAAAAACCAATTTCAAAAGTTAATTTATCACTAAAACTAAAAGAAAGTTGTTCAACCGCACAAAATTTTTGGCTGTTTCTTCTCTAAATCTACCTTTGTTATATTTAAAAAGTTGAAATTCGTTACCGATTGAGAAGAGAATGCCGAAATTTGAGTTTTAGCATGATCAATACCAATTTTCATCGGATGATTTTTCCCAATATGCTCCATAACCAAATCCTTATTTAAATTTGTAACATTTTGAACAATAATTGCATTTGGCTTGCAAATCACCAGAGGGAAGTGTCACCTTCTCGAAATGTTTCGTGAAGATGTCGGATGTTAGAAGAGGCACCACTCGGGTTTGTCTTTAAGAGTCCATCGGATTGTTCATACTTTTTTGACTTGTATGATGATGTGGTTGTTGAACTTGTTCTCTTTGTTGAGCCTCTTGTCGAATTTCTTCAATTTCATCATCGAAATATTCAAGATCAAAGTCATCGACATTGAATTGAGGATACTCGACCTCGGCTGGCACGATGCTCTTTTCCTTTCCTTTTCCTTTGTCACCCCTACGACTTGATCTGGCTCCGGACATTGTGTATAAATATAAAATTGAAAAATATGAAATTGGAGTAATTATGAAAATAAATTAACAATTGAAAATAAATCAATAATCGAGACTTGATATTTTTTATAATCAAGAAACTAGAAAGAATTGAGAATTGTGAGAATGGAGAGAAAATTGTGTAAAAAAGATGAAAGGGGCTGGGGGTATTTATATATAAAAAAATGCAGATTAAAAAAAAATTTTGCCAGTAGACTCGAAGGGTCCGGCGAGTCGACCCGCCGGGTCAGCCCGGTTACAACGACCACTTGATCGATGACGTTGACCTCAATCTCAATGGCCACGAAATCATTTTTGTTGATAGATAGTGGCCGTTGGATCTATCAGCATGGCTAACCCACCGGGTCGACCCGTTGGGTCGGCAGTGTTTCTAGAGAAAAATCGGGACCGGACCGCCCAATGGCTAGTCTGGTCCCGGTTTCGGGTCAAGCCCGTTAGCCCCGTTAACCGGCCCATTGACCTCGGGCCTGTTCCGGGTTGTGTCTGGGCTTAACCCCGGCCCTTGGCTTGGTCTACACCAAATGGGTCCGTGATTTTGGTAAATGACCAAGAGACCGTCCAAAGGTCCCTACTATTAGGGCTGGACAAATACTCGATTTAACTATAGAATATAAATAATTCAAAATAAAAATATTTATCTCGGTTATCAATAATTCCTTGTTTATTTTTGGAAAATTATCGGTCAATTCGATTTCAGTTTTATAAAAACATCGCTCAAACCTCTTTGGGATTTTTTTATATAGAATATAAAATCTTTTTTAGAAAAATATTGAGGAATAATGTATTACGTTAAATTGTAATTTTTTTTATTGAATTGGGCTCGTGTTTAAAATATGATACTGAGGCTGCCTTTAAAATTCAAGTGTCATCTTCATCGATTTATTTTATTTCTACATTGTTCTCTTCCCTACTCCCTCTTTTCGTCTTGACTGTGACTGTGATTCATTTCCAATCTACTGACTCTGGTAAGTTTCTATATTTTCTCTTGGAATTTTTGTTGAATTCTTTTTTAAAATTTATTTGATTTCCATTGTCAAGTGAATGTGTGACGAAGGCTGATTTGATGGAGAGATGAGGAAATTTAAATTGTTTACTTCATAGCTGTGATTTTGGGTGGTGTAGGGATGCTGAAGAGAAGATGCAACCGAAAATATTGATAATTTTTTTCGTTGGGAATTATGAATATCTCTTCTTTACTTATTTGGAAGTGAATATCTGATATCAAAGAATTATTCCCAAGTTTTTATAACCTCATGCTGGGGTATATGGATTTCTTTGGATTTGTTAATTACTACTTTTGACCTGCTTTTTAAACTTCATATGTATTCTCTTAGAAATGCCTAATACAAAGAATTTCCATGCTAGATTTGTTGATTCATTAGTGATTTATTGATGAAGTCTTCCTATGATCGAATTTTTTGGCTTGACTTTGTTGTGCATCGATTTTGTTCAAAAGTTCAAGCCATTTTCTTATGCTCTCTAGAAAGTGAAAGTGTTGGAGGATAGAGAATGGGTGAAATTTATGATAGTTTGCAGTTGAAAAGGATTGTCTTTGTAACTGTTGGGCTGACTTCTTTTGACTCCTTGGTTAGAGCCGTAGATACTCGAGAAGTTAGGGAAGCATTGTTAAAAAAGGGATACACCCATCTCCTCATTCAAATGGGGCATGATTTGTACATCCCCATGAAGGTAATATTAAGATTTTTCTATTGATTTTTTTTAATTAACATGGTGATCTTTGTGGATAAATTTTATGATGTCTCTGCCATATAGCTCCAATTGTCCTTTAAACATTGATCTTGTAGCTACCAGGTTTAAATATGAAATGTTAATATCAGAAAATATCCTATAGGAGACACTTTAAGCACTAAATTTTTATTACTTTGAAAGTGATTATTGTTCTGGACATTTCATCATATTTCACGTTTTCCATTCTTTCAATCTTATGCCTGCAACAACTGATCTCTGAGTCATTTTTAATATTTGTGTTTGAGAATGATCTATTCTGCACCCCTCTTGTATTTTGGTTTTCAATTCAATGTGATAGAGCCCTTTGTCATCTCATCTCATTTTCTTTATGTTTAGCCTCACATCAAATGATCTAAGAGTCCATTTCGTCTTGAATTTGACGTCACGATTTTGAAATGAACAATAATTATATTTAAGTTACTCATCTACTAGAGATATCCACCACCTTAATCTTGAAGGTGTACTTTTCATAATTTTTTGTGTTCAATTTTCCATAATGAATCTAGAAAATTAGAATTTGGACATGCCAAATTGAGTATAGTGCATGTGTTTTATTTTGTCAACATAGTTTTCGTCCCCTGCAGTTATTTACGATTTTGACATAATGACACTCATTTCCAGTCTGCTGGAGAAGATGGGTTTATCTTAGTTGATTATTTCACATTTTCACCAAGTATTGCTGATCATTTGAGATCAGCCTCTCTTGTTATCAGTCATGCAAGTAAGTCATTTTTGCATTTTGCTTTACAAATTGAATAATCTCTTTTGATCGCAGAAGTACCGTTTTAAAATAAAGTCTTCCTTTATTTGGACAGGCTCAGGGGACATATTCGAGACCATGCAACTTAGAAAACCTTTGATCGTGGTGGTTAACGAGGATCTAATGGACAACCATCAAAGTGAGCTAGCAGAAGAACTTGCGGAAAAGAAGCATTTGTTCTGTGCTCATCCCCATACACTTTTTAACACCATTTCGGAAATGGACACCGAGAATCTTGTAGCGTATGAGCCTGGTGGCGCCTTGCCTGTTGCTAGATTTATTAACCAGTTTCTGGGTTTCTCTAGTCAATGATTCGACGAGACGAAAAGGATAGTTCTGAAAGTTGAGGTTTTGCTTAGAGTAGTCTCCATTGTCATAGTAAATTCAGTACATGCACATTTTTGGGCTTTATTTGCTTGAAATTTACAGAAATATTTTCATAAGCTAACATACCCTAACTAGTTTCTAAATTATTTTGTGATTTGAATATATTCTAAATTAGAAGTTCATTCTGGCTCCAACATTGTGTCGTATACTTGATGTTTCTTTCTGGTCAGAACACCTATTTATTCCTCGTGGGAAGTCTCCTGATGTTTGATATGGTGTTGTGGTTACACACTATATACATAATCATCACAGACCTAATTTACACTGGGCCCCAATACTCAAAAGTACACAAAAAAAGGTTGTGCGTGTGTATTGTGCGTATTTCAATGTGTATTAGGGTGTGTGCGTGTGTATTTTGGGTATTTCATTGTGTGTACGTGAGTATTTGTGTGTATTTTAGTGTGTGTGCATGTGTATTTGTGTGTATTAGGGTGTGTGCATTTGTATTGTGGGTATTTAAGTGTGTGCATGTGTGTATTGTGTGTATTTTTGTGTGTGTGCATGTGTATTTGTGTGTATTTCAGTGTCTGTGAGTGTGTATTTGTGTGTATTAGAGAGTGTGTATGTGTGTGTGTATTTTTTCTATCAGATTGCTAATTATTTGCATTACTTAGAAAATCAAAATACGACTTTGTTGGTCATTGAATAATTTTCGAATATCATTAAATATAGAATTTTAAGAAATAATTTCAGCCTTCATTACGATATTTAGATTTCTTAAATTTAGAATTTTAAGAAATTTTTTAGGCAATATTTCGAATTTCCAGAATTATTATTGTAGTATGTTTATTTTTATAATGCTTTGTAATTTATGAATGGATGAGAGTATATGCATTAGAAAATTTAAATACGACTTTGGGGAATTTTCATCTTTATTAATTTGTGGTTTTTCCAGTTGCAGTGCTTAATAATTCATGCGATATGTTGAAAAAAGTGTTGCATTATCTTCGAGATAATTCTCAATTTAGTCCTTTATTTTAGGTTATCTTCTTGATTTGGTCCTTCATTTTTTCATTGACTCAATTAAATCCTTCATTTTTCATCATATTTCCACAATTGATCCTTTCGTCCAATTGAAAGTTAAGACTAACTGGATTTACCTCCTTGACCCATTCAACCTTTCCTTCTAACCTCTTCAGCCGGTAAACCCATCTTACCAATTTCATTCTCCCTCAACACTACAAACCTAATATACTCCCTCGGTTCTCTAGTCTTGTTGTGGCCCATCAGTTGCGACGGTGTCTTTCCACCGGCAGCCAACTGCAACGGTGTCTCTATTCTGGCAGCTTAGGGTTTGATATTAAAATTCTTTGAATCTCTTTTTTTGCGCGTATATTGATTTGGATCACATCCAATGATGGAGTCTATTTCAGACTGCATGGCTTCAAGCCATAAATTCGAATCAGCATCAAAAATTGCCTCCTTGAAGTTTTTTGGATCACATCCAATGATGGGTTCACTTTGATCCCTTTCAAGTAGGAGATTAAGTCGAACAGGAGGTCTAGAAGCCCTTTTGGATTTTCTAAGAAGTGACGTGTCATTTATTTGTTCCTGAGGTGTGGGATCGTTATTTTGTATCTCGGGTTCTTCTCGAACATCTTCGAGTTCCATCATCTTGCCTTTTCTTTTAAGTAAGAACTCCTTCTCCAGGAAGGTGGCATTCCTAGAAACAAACACTTTTGTTTCAGTAGGATGATAGAAGTAATATCCGATCGAATTCTTCGGATACCCTACAAAATAACACAAGATAGATCGACTATCCAACTTATCTCCCACTGTCTGCTTTACGTAAGCAGGACATCCCCAAATCCTCAAGTATGAATACTTAGGAGTTTTGCCAGTCCATAATTCGTATGGAGTTTTATTCACCGCTTTAGTGTGGACATTGTTCAACAACAATACCGCCGTTTCAAGTGCATAGCCCCAAAACGAAGGTGGGAGCTCAGTGAAGCTCATCATAGATCGAACCATGTCCAACAGAGTTCGATTACGACGCTCTGCTACACCATTAAGCTGAGGTGTGGCAGGAAGAGTCCACTGAGAAAGAATTCCATTTTCTTTCAGATAGTCTAAAAACTCGGTACTCAAGTATTCACCGCCTCGATCAGATCGTAGTGCTTTAATACTTTTTTCTAGCTGATTCTCTACTTCAGTTTTGAATTTTTTGAACCTTTCAAATGATTCAGATTTATATTTCATTAAATATAAATACCCATACCTTGAATAATCATCAGTAAAGGTAATGAAGTAGGTGTGACCAGATTTAGTACCAATACTAAATGGGCAACAAATATCTGTATGGATCAAATCTAACAGATTTTGACTACGCTCAGGCTTTCCCTTAAAAGGTGTCTTAGTCATTTTTCTTTTACAACCGCCATGTTAATTACCTTTTTTTTTTTACTTGATTTAAAGCTTAATTAGTTTTGGAGAAGTACGGGTTTACAGCCTTTGGGTTTACCAGTTGAAGAAGTGAGAAAGAAAAGTTGAATGTGTTAAGAAAGTAAATTCTGTTAGTTTTAATATTTAGTTGAACGAAAGGACCAATTGCTGAAATACGTTGAAAAACGGAGGACTAAATTGGGTCAATTGAAAAACGAAGAATCAAATCAGGAAGACGGCCTAAAATGAGGAACCAAATGGGGAATTATCCCCATTATCTTCAGTATGTAAATTATTCAGGTTAGTTAACTAAATCATTATCTTAAATTAATAAAAGTGTTGTTGGACTAGTTTTAATCAATACATGGATAACAATATATATATATATATATAGAAATTGATTTGATTCTAAAAAATTTCATAATTCGACTGGATGGATATAACTACAAATATGACTTATGAATCGATCAAAACAAAATGTCACATTATTAAACAAAATTTAAATATTTTTATAGCATTACTATAGCCATGTCTGATGCTTTGAAAGTTTAAACAAATTAAATTTAACTCAAACGCACAAAAGATTTCCCATCACAATTTCTTGCTGGGTTTGAAAGAGTAAAGCTCTCTACAAGATCAAAGGTAAGATGGGTCTCTCACTCTCTCTATTGAATTCTTCTCAACTGTTTCCACATGATTTTCTCGACCTGAAAAACATTTATTTTATTGAATTTATGCTCTAGATTGATATTTCTTTTTTAAAAAGCAAGATCAAATAAATTAGAATCACTATTACAATCTACTTTCATTAGAAGCAATGCTGACACAAATGCTTAAGATAATTTTACGAATACAATATAAGTTGCAAACACGTTCAGGGTAACATTAGTAACAATAATATTTTTCGTATAAATTATACATTTTGAAGAAAACTATATAGGTATGCTAAAAAAAAAAGAAAACTATATAAGTAATTGAAACGTGTTTCGCTGTTTTCACTAATAATTTATGTGTGTGTCTATATATATATAGAGAAATTTTCAGATGTCCAACCAATGATGTTCAACTCGTTCCCGACAACTAAAATCTGGTATGTGTTTTAGTTATGAAAAAAAAAAAAAAACTAAAAGTTAGGAACGAGGTGAATAAATATTGTTGGACTATGGAAAAGTTATCTATATATATATTAATTATATGGTTTGGTTTCGATTTTGTTGTGTAGTTGTGTAGCATGCAAGCGTAGCCATAGTTATGGGACCTCAAATTTGACCTGAAACGTCGTGTCGAATTTTGATTCCTCCACATGAGATCCATTTCCCAGATCCGACCCGATCCTACGAGAAGGAAAAAATCTGAAGATTCACGCAAGCAGATCTTTCAGTTCCAGCTCCTTCCCTCCAACTCTCAACCTATTGAAATTTCCTTTTGCTGAAGACTGGGAATTGAGAGCGAAACGTCTTCGATCGATTGAATCTCTGCCTGCAGTTTCTCCTTGTATAGTGCTTCCTCTCCGCCGCCACCAGTACCACCACAGGCGGCGACAATCGGCGCTTCCTTGGACCAGGAGTAGATTTCTTCCTCAATTCGTGATTCTGGTGAATTTTTCAGAGGACGGATGCATTTAGACCGGGTAAAGTTTCAAATTTATTAATACATGTACGCTTAGAAAAAGAAACAAATCCTCAAGCCCCAAACCCGTTCGTTCTCGTCTCCCCGTGACTAGCTTTCGTATTTTGCTCATATCTCCATCATCCGACGTCCAAACTTCGATCCGTTTGAGGGGTTTTCTTCCTTAGATCCGTAGCTTCGATATGAGCCATGAATCGTTGTTTTTGATGCTCGTTTTACCCACATCGAGCCCCATTCGCAACCTGTTTCTGTGCGCTAGTTTCTGCTGCTTTCTTCAAGAAATTAAGCTTCGTTCTTGGGGATTTTTAGACCAATTATAGGCTGTATTTCGTAGCTTAGGATTAGCTGAACCAGCCCCTGTTCGTCCGACTTATTTTCAGTCGTTTCCAGCCACTTTCCGGCGAGTTCTAATGCTGTTCCGGTCCAGCTGATTTATCCTCAACTTGTGACATATTAAACTCGCTTCCAGCCTTTAGTGAGTTTCCTGTTGGTTAGATTGAGGTATAATCGGCTGTCCGAAATTAGGATTTTACCCGCTTTGATTTAATTCGATTTCGTTGATTATATCGCATCGTTTTTGATATATTATGGATTTAATGTTGTAGGTTTGAAGTTGAAGGAGTTTGAGGTATACTTTCGTCGACCTGTAAATTATGTCGAATTGTTTAGTGCGATAATTGGAAGATATTCTTGTTGTTTGAATATTGTTGGGATTAATCTAAGGCTTTCAAGTTAAGAATTGTTAAAATGGGTTATTATCATTGAGTTGTGAATTTATTCAATCTTGCAATATTTAAATGTGTTGTAGGCCGAAACTTTGGAAATTAAAGTTGAGCTTTGGATCTTCGTTGAGTTGGTATAGGTATGTTACGGTTGATAACATGTGACGGTAAAAATATAAATCTTGTTTCATCCATGATTATGTTGTTTATGTGAGTTATGTGAATTTAAATGCCTCGTTTATGTGTTAATTTATTTGACATATTTTGTGGCATTTAGTACAAGGCATGATATTCATGACATCATATGTTGAGCCCTGTCGTTTCTTGTTACCCGTTATCATGTTGTATTGTATTTTTGGCACACGTGTTGTTTCGGAATCAGCTGGTGGCTTTTACGCCTAATTATTCTTGAGACCAAAATTATGATTGTCTATTCCCTGATGCATTTTCTGTGTGATATGCATTTGAAATCTTGACATCGTATGTTGTTTGTTATTGTGCCTATCTGTTGTATCGTTTATCAGCTGTATAGAGGCCGAGTTGTGTGTGTTTGATTTGACACAGCACGACATATCTCACATACTTGGCAGGGCGGTTTAGTTACATGACGATGTAGCTCCCCTGTGTGTTATAGCTCGAGCATTGTTCCAGTTGTTATCGTACCGTTTGTTGGCTCCTGTTATCCCGTTTACTTTGAGCCCAGTTCATGCATTGTATACTACATTTTATAAATGTGTTTACACAATGGGGGGATTTTATAAATGTGTTTAAACAATTGGGGGGGTCTGTTTGGCACCATGGTAGGCTACCCAAGTGACTTTACAGCACCGGGCGAAGTTTCCGCTGGCGGAGCTCGTTGAGAGGGTTGGATCGTGTTATACCTCCCAGTTATATTATGTATTATCGGAGTTATTTTATTGTATTATGTCATAGTCATTTTTATATTCTCCGGGGAGATGCCCCGATGTATCTGTATTCTATTTGAGAGTTCTTGCTATGTTTTAAAGTGTTTATGTTGTCATCGAGCCTTGTCGGCTCAAATACTTGTTAAATGTTTTATTTCATTGTCATGTATGGCCGGCACTTGTTTGTGTGGCATTTTAAATTGTCCTAGTTTTAGTTATTTTCATATAAACTGCTGTGTGAGTTTATGTCCTACTTACGGGGAGGTCATGCCGAAATTTTTGTAGGCCCAAAATTTATTATAAATCATTTTTCCTCTGCTTTGACTATTAATTAATTACTTGATTTTGTTAATCATTAAACGTAATTAGAGTAACCGAGCCTCGCATCATGGTATCAGAGCATAAACTGGGATATGCTCGAACTAGAGTTAGACACTTGAGTCTAGGCACAAATAGATTGTGCTTATGCGTTTGACTATGTGAAATTACTTGCTCCTTTCTGACGTAATTAACAAGTTAGTATATTATTAGAACTGAAATTACTTTCAGTTCCAGCTTCTCCCCTCCAACTCTCAACCTATTGCAATTTCCTTTAGCTGAAGACTGCGAATTGAGAGTGAAACGTCATCGATCGATGGATTCTCTGCCTTTAGTCTCTCCTTCTATCGTGCTTCCTCTTCGCCGCCACCAGTACCACCACAGGCGGCGGCAATCGGCGCTTCCTTGGACCAGGAGTAGATTTCTTCCTCAATTCCGTGTTTCTGGTGAATTTTTTAGAGGACAGATGCATTTCGAAGTTTACTGTAAGTCGAGGGGCGGCGGAGAAGATGGAAAGGATGTGGAGAATGATCGGAGAGATGACGAGTTGGAGAGAGCGATGCGGATGGATGGCACGATCCCCGGGACTCCTGACGCGTTTGTGAGGCAGGTCTCTTCACGCGCCTATGACATGCGGAGGCATCTCCAGCAGAGTTTTGATAGCAGTAGCTACGATGGTATGCAGTGCTCTACCGTAAGCAAGCGTTTTTTCGTTGTCGCTTTTATTGGTTGAAAATCACTAAATCTGATTCGTAGTTGCATCGTGCACTTGTTTGTTTGTTTGTTTGTTTGTTTGTTTTTTTAAATTTCAAGTAACTGCTCTGATTAGCTGTATGATCCAATTGATGGTGTGTGAACTGCGTATTGATACTCCAAATCTTGTTTCAACTTTGTGATTAGTCTCCTTTCTATGTTCATATGGCGAATGGTACATGGATTTTCCCATAGTAAACATCTGGAAGAGAGATTGAAATGCAAGTCTACCAGGCTTTGTACTGTCTGAGTCAAAAAAGTTTATGATGAGAAGACCCTACTCTTTTTTGCATGATTATGAACAATATAAAATTTTTTAGTACTTGATCAAGTCTTTGAGTAATTGAATATTGTATTTTGCGTGTTTCTGCGAGCAGTCTTGGAAGCAAATCCTTGGAGAGAGACCTCAAAATCTGTTTATGTATTGACTCACCAAGAAAATCAAGTGTGCACCATGAAAACTCGGAGAAATCGCAGGTGATATATATTTGTTTTCCACGCGACGCTTTTGTGCATGCATGTGTTTGGCATTGCTCATGACTGACGGTGTTTCTTCATTCAGGGAAGTTGAAAGAGAGCTTGGACTTCTGTTTTCCAAAGGAGCAAAGTGGAGAAGCCAGTCAAAGCAGTCAGAAACCAGTTCTAAATTTCCTATGCTCGTTGAGGATGTCCGAGAGGGTGTGCTTGTAAGTTCTTACTCACCTGCTTTATTGAGTTATTTAACTATTTCATTTGATGTCAAAGAATTATAGTAACGGTACCTGTTGTTAGAGTTATCATTGATCCTTAACTGTTTGGTTTTGGTGGTGCAAGTCTTGAGATGTAATTATTTTGTGATTTGAATATATTCTAAATTAGAAGTTCATTCAGGCTCCAACATTGTGTCGTATACTAGATGTTTCTTTCTGGTCAGAACACCTACTTATTCCTCGTGGGAAGTCTCCTGATGTTTGATGTGGTGTTGCGGTTACACACTATATACCTAATCATCACAGACCTAATTTACACTGTGCCCCAATACTCAAAAGTACACAAAAGAAGGGTCTGTTAGCTAGGGTTGTTAAACTCTTAAATATTCCACCTTGAACTAGGGGCTATACGGAAGAGAGTATCATCTTCCTTTTCAATCATTTGTTACTTTGATTCTCTTAGTATGAATTGTATCACAGACTCATTCTTTCATCATCAAAATATAGATTAGTTCCTGATATTTTAATTGTAGTTCGTAAGATTTGCTGATATTTTCCTTCTGCAAATGTCTATCCCTTTGTTTAATAATATGATAAAATGTTGTTGTTTTCTTATCAATAGCTTTATTACATATTATAAAGCTTGACAAAAAGTAGAAGAATCAATTTTCACGCTTTAAAGAAGAATGTATGATGGTCACTTTGTTATTATTTTAGTCAAATATTTTTTTGAGTCTTGGTTTTACCCAAGAATTGTTTATTCGAAAGAAACATAGAGACGTTCTGTTAGCACATTCTTTGTTTGAAGGGGAGATGAATTATTTCATATTTCCTACTTTCAATGTCTTGTACGTTACCATGAGTTTGCATATTATTTGGGCTTCATCATTTCTTTATGTTCAGAAAAATTTACAAGCTTATTACCTGAATACAGATAGCTTTACTCTGTTGTCATTAGTATATAAACGGGACAAAATGTTTTCAACTATTCATTCAATATCTGGCTCAGGTATTCGAGGATGAAAATGAAGCTGCAAAGTATTGTGATTTACTTAACGGAGGAGGTCAGAATTGTGAAGGGGTCGCAGAGATAGAAGCCTCATCAGTAAGCTAAACGGTTTCATATAAATCCATCTCAACTATCCAATGATTCCTATATTCACTACAAACTCCTTGCAGGTCTTTGATCTTTGCCAG
Organism: Henckelia pumila; assembly: GCF_033568475.1. Taxonomy (NCBI): domain Eukaryota; kingdom Viridiplantae; phylum Streptophyta; class Magnoliopsida; order Lamiales; family Gesneriaceae; genus Henckelia; species Henckelia pumila. The sequence continues at coordinate 18,893,746 of NC_133121.1, forward strand.
AAGAACAAGGCACTTGCAGTTCTATTCCGTAGGGGTAGGACGCCTCCTGTACCCGAAAACCTTAAGCTTAACTTGCGTGCACGAAAGAGGTCCCTCGAGGACCAAGAGGAATTGGCATGAAAACTGGGGCATATTTGAGGATAAACAACTTGCGCAACAAATACTATGTCTAAGATGGTAAATAATATGAATTTATAACATTGGAAGACCATTGATTTGTATAGTTTAGTTTACCGTTTATAGTGGAAATTACGTGTGAAGATCTGTGCAATTTGCTCCATATAATTTGTTTGGATATGAACTTGCCAAATTTTCTGTTTCATTTTAGTGGCTCGTCCCATATTGCGGCAATAAATTGAGTATCTGAATGAGTGGGATTTGGGTCATTCAGCAAATCAAGAGGCCTTAAACTAATGAGGAGCCATGATTCCAAATTCATCTGGGCTAGAAATTTTTAACATGAATTGACCAAGAAACCGTCCAAAGGTCCCTATTATTAGGGCTAAACAAATACTCTATTTAACGAACGAATATAAATAAATCAAAATAAAAATATTTAGTTCGGTTACAAAAATAAATCGATAATTCGTTTTTTTTTTCGAAAATTATCATTCAGTTTGATTTCAGTTTTTTTTTTTAAAATCGCTCAAACCGTTTTGGTATTTATATATATATATATATATATATATATATAAATATATAAAGTCTTTTTTAGAAAAAAAATTGGGAAATAAGGTCTTAAGTTCAATTGTAATTTTTATTGAATTGGGCTCGTGTTTAAAATCAGATACTGGGGTTGGGTTGCCTTTAAAATTCAAGTGTCATCTTCATCGATTTATTCCATTTCTACGTTGTTCTCTTCCATGCTCCCTCTTTTCATATCGACTGTGACTGTGATCCATTTCCAATCTACTTACTCTGGTAAGTTTCTATATTTTCTCTTGGAATTTTTGTTGAATTATTTTTTAAAATTTATTTGATTTCCATTGTCATGTGAATGTGTGACGAAGGCTGATTTGATGGAGAGATGAGGAAATTTAAATTGTTTACTTCATAACAGTGAGTAAAGAGTTTGTTCAAATATGAAAATTTCTTACATTTTCAATCTTGTTGGAGTTGGACTGCTCAATATTTCGTGGAATCGAAAGAGGCTAGAGAGGTCGAATCTGGATGAACCCAAGGCGGACTCAGCTGTGGGTTTGGGTGGTGTAAGGATGCTGAAGAGAAGATGCAATCAAAAATATTGATAATTTGTTGTTGGTCCCAGGTGCGGCATCACAAGATAGAAACTATGGAAATTGAAGAATAAAATAAACACAAAGATTTACGTGAAAACCCCCAAAAATTATTAGGGTAAAAACCACGGGAAAGACCAAAAGATTCCACTATAATATTTGGAGAATTACAACCTCTCTCTGTGATTCCAAAAAGGCACTCACTCTCTTAATACAAGAGAAAACCTATCTCACAAATATATATAGAAATACACTCAAAAGTATCGAATACTTTAAATCGAGAAATGAACTGGAGATGGGAAGCATGGAATGTCGAGAGGATGCACCTATTTATAGTGCAATTTCTCAGTGCATAAATGAGAAGGAAAATTATGTACGGACACATGTAATCAATAAGCAATGTATTAAATTGCTTCAACCACTTGATTTTGCCATTTGTCTCATTGACTTTTCAAACCGACATTTCTCCCACTTGGATATTTGATTGAGAATCAAACACATCTTCACATATCCTTTAAATCTTCCCATTCCCTGCTGCTTACATTTTTGCTAGGCCACATGAGGATCTACACCACTCGAACTTCTCCGTGTTCACTGGCTTGGTCAGAACATCAGCTATGTTATCCTTCGTATGGATCTTCTGCATATCCACACTTCCTTTCTCTACTACCTCTCGTACAAAGTGAAATTGAACTCCAATGTGTTTAGTCCTGGAATGAAAGGCTGGATTCCTTGCAATGTGCAAGGCACTCTAACTGTCACAAAACAAAGAAATCTTTTCTTGTTTGTGCCCAAGCTCCTCCAATAACCTTTTAATCCATATTGCTTCATTGCAAGCATGAGTAGCTGCCATGTATTCTGCTTCCGTTGTAGATAACGCCACAACTATTTGCAGTTTTGAAACCCAGCTGACTGCATCTTCTGCAACTGTAAACACATAACATGTAGTAGATTTTCTTTTATCTGGATCACCTGCGTAATCTGAATCTACATAACCCCTGAGTGTAAAATCTAATCATCCAAAACATAATGCAGCATCCGAGGTACCCTTAATGTATCTAAGGATCCTCTTAACCGTGCTCCAATGCTCTTGTCCAGGATTCGCCATATATCGACTGACTGCTCCCATTGCTTGTGCAATGTCTGGTCTAGTACAAATCATAGCGAACATTAAACTTCCCACTGCTGATGCATACGGTACTCGAGACATATCCATTCTCTCTGCTTCACTGCTAGGACACATCTCAGAAGATAACTTGAAGTTAATAGGAAGAGGGGTTGAAACTGACTTACTATCTTGCATGTTGAAGCGTTGCAAGACTTCCTATTGCTTCTGTCTCGGTGAACTTGCATCCCTAGAATCTTGTTTGCTGGTCTCAAGTCTTTCATATCAAATTCCTTAGCCAACTGTGCCTTCAATTCTTGGACCCGATCTTTGTTGGGGCCTGCTACCAACATGTCGTCCACGTACAACAACAAAATAATATAATCATCATCACCAGACCTCTTGAAATACGCACAAGGGTCCGCACTGAGTCTGTTGTACCCAAGGCTCATGATATATGAATCAAATCTCTTGTACCAACATCTCGGCGCCTGTTTGAGATCGTACAGAGATTAGTTTAACCTGCAAACTAAGTTCTCTTTGCCTTTTTCTGCAAAACCTTCTGGCTGGAACATATAGATTTCTTCTTCAAGATCGCCATGAAGAAATGCTGTTTTCACATCTAGCTGTTCTAGATGTAGGTCAAACACCGCACATAATGCCAATACTACTCTGACTGTTGAAAGTCGAACCACGGGAGAAAATATCTCATTGAAGTCAATACCTTCTTTCTGAGCGTACCCTTTGACAACCAATCTTGCACGATACCGCTCCACTTGGTTATTGCCATCACGTTTGATCTTATAGACCCATCTGTTACTGATAGCTTTCCTTCCTCGTGGTAGTGTAACAAGATCCCAAGTTTTATTCCTGTCCAATGCTTCCAATTCTTCTTGCATCGTTGTCATCCACAGGGATACATCCGAGCTTTGAGTAGCCTCATGGAAACTCGATGGCTCACCATCTTTTGTTAATAGACAATATGCAATGTTGCTTTCAGTGACATAATCTGAAAGCCAACCTGGTGGTCTTCTCTCTCGAGTTGACTGCCTCACTTTGGAAACCTCTGACTCAACTTGTTCTTGTACCTCGTGCTCTGGTACTGCTTCACAAGAAACTTGATCTTCGTCTATCTTATTTTCCACCTAAATGATAGTAGTTTCTGAATTCAGTGTGACTTTGTCTCCCTTAACTTTATCTTCCTCGAAGATAACATCTCTGCTGATGATAAGCTTGTGGACAGTAGGATCCCACAAGCGAAACCCCTTTACTCCATCAGCATAGCCCAAGAAAATACACTTTCTGGATTTGGCATCCAACTTCGATCTTTATTGTTCATTGTACAACACGTACACCGGACTTCCAAATGTATATAACCAAGAATAATCAGCTGGCTTGCCAGTCCACACCTCCATCGGAGTCTTCAAATCAATCGCCACTGAAGGATAACGATTGATGATGTAAGAAGCGGTTTTGACTGCTTCTGCCCAAAATGACTTTGGTAGACCCGCAGTACTCAACATGGCCCTTGTTCTGTACAACAAAGTTCTGTTCATCCGCTCTGCCACTCCATTCTACTGAGGCGTGTAAGCCATCGTGAACTGTCTTTTGATGTCCTCATGCTGGCAAAATGCATCAAACTCATCACTGGTATATTCTCCTCCATTGTCAGTCCTCAAACACTTGATTTTCTTGTAAGAATCAAGTTCATCCCGCGCTTTGAAAACTTTGAAGACTTCGAAAACATCTGATTTCTTTTTGATTGGATACACCCAACATCTCCTAGAGAAATCATCAATAAACGAGACAAAATATCTCGCTCCTCCTAGGAACACCACCGGTGCTTGCCAAACATCAGAAAGAATCAGCTCCAATAGTCCTTTGCTTTTGGCAGTAGATGTGCCAAACTTTAATCTGTGTTGTTTACTGGTAACACAATGCTCACAAAAGGGTAGATTCACTTTTGTAAGCACCGGCAACAGCTTCCGTTCTGAGAGAATCTTTATTTCTCGTTCTGACATATGCCCGAGCTTTCTATGCCACAACACTGTTGATTCTTCTCCCGAACCAATTGATGCAACAGCTAGTTCCGCCTCTTTGTGTGTTTCCCCCAAAAATACATACAGATTTGCAGCAACCTTTTCCGCCTTCATAACCACAAGCGCGCCTTTCACAATCTTCATGATCCCTTTCTCGATACGGGTTTTGCACCCAATATCATCCAGTTGCCCCAAAGACAAAAGATTTTTTGTCAAGCCCTTCACATGTCATACCTCCTGTATGGTGCAAATAGTACCATCAAACATTTTGATTTTAATGGCACCGACCCCAGCAATTTCCAAGGCATGATCATTTTCCATGAATACAGATCCTCCTGAGACTGGTTCATACTGATCGAACCATTCTCTCCTTGACGTCATGTGCCACGTTGCTTCTGAATCCATAATCCATGCATCACAAAATCTGTGTCTGCCTTTCGCAATTATTGCTGCTTCGCTGAATAATATTTCACCACTGCCTGAAGTACTGGCCACATTTCCTTGAGATCCTTTTTCGATGCTCTTCGTAAACTCTTTCTTGAAGTGCCCTTTACCGCCACATTTAAAGCAGTAAATATTCTTTTTCTTACTTCTTGACTTGGATCTACCATATCTGTGGCTCCCACTGTAGTCACACTCCGTCAATCTTTCTCTCGTCATCGGTAAAGCCTCTGCTTGCTTCGATGTTGCCAACCTATCTTCCTTGTTCCTTCGACGACTCTCTTCTCCAAGAACCGCAGTTAAGACATCGTCAGAATTTAAATTATCCGAAAGAACATTGTTGGTAACATTGATGATGAGCTGATCGTATGAATCTTGTAGACTTTGAAGTAGAAGCTCCGCACGTTCTTTTTCCTCTATTTTATGCCCCATAGACGTGAGCCGGGAAAATAGAGTATTCAGTGTATTGATATGGTCGGTCATCGATGAGGATTCTGCCATCCGAAGAGTATAAAGCTTTCTCTTTAGGAAAATTTTGTTGTGTAGTGACTTGACCTCGTACAATTTTGTCAGAGTATCTCAAATAACTTTTGCGCTTTTTATTTCAGAGATACTTGACAAAACTTCATCCGCTATAGCCAAGTGTAAATTGGCAACAACATTGTGATTCATCTCATTCCACTTTTGATCATCTGTGATATCCGCCGGTCTATCTCCAATAGCTGCCAAACAACGCTCCTTTGTTAGAATTGCTTGCACCTTCAATTTCCACAGCAAAAAATTGCTTCCATTGAACTTTTCTATCTCGTATTTTGCCGACATCTTGACTACAAGAATCCTGCCTTATAAAATCTTCAAAAAATCTTTTCTGATGTGGAAGATCAGTTACAGCTGCAACCACAGAGCATACTCAGAATTTTTAGAAATTTTATGCCAAGGCTCTGATACCACTTGTTGGTTCCAGGTGCGGCATCACGAGATAGAAACTATGGAAATTGAAGAATAAAATAGACACAAATATTTACGTGGAAAACCCCCAAAAATTATTAGGGTAAAAACCACGGGCAAGACCAAAAGATTCCACTATAATATTTGGAGAATTACAACATCTCTCTGTATTTTCAAAGATACACTCACTCTCTTAATACAAGAGAAAACCTATCTCATAAATATATATAGAAATGCACTCAAAAGTATTCGAATACTTTAAATCGAGAAATAAACTTGAGATGGGATGCATGGAATGTCGAGAGGATGCACCTATTTATAGTGCAATTCCTCGGTGCATAAATGAGAAGGAAAATTCTCATAGAATTTTCCTTCTTTTATGTACGTACACATGTAATCAATAAGCAATGTATTAAATTGCTTCAACCATTTGATTTTGCCATTTGTCTCATTGACTTTTCAAACCGACATTTGTTTCGTTGGGAATTATGAATATCTCTTCTTTACTTGTTTGGAAGTGAATATCTGATATCAAAAACTTATTCTCAAGTTTTTATAACCTCATGCTGGGGTATATGGATTTATTTGGATTTGTTAATTATTTCTTTTGACCTGCTTTTTAAACTTCATATGTATTCTCTGATAAATGCCTAATACAAAGACTTACCATGCTACATTTGTTGATTCATTAGTGATTTATTGATGAAGTCTTCATATGATCGAATTATTTGGCTTGACTTTGTAGTGCATCGATTCTGTCCAAAAGTTCAAGCCATTTTCTTATGCTCTCTAGAAAGTGAAAGAGAGTGTTGGAGGATATAGAATGAGCGAAATTTATGATAGTTTGCAGTTGAAAATTGTCCTTTAAACATTGATCTCATAGCTACCAGGTTTAAATATGAAATGTTAATATCAAAAAATCACCTTAGGAGACACTTAAAGCAATGTATTTTTATTACTGTGAAATTGATTATTGTTCTGGACATTTCATCATATTTCACGTTTTCCATTCTTTCATTCTTATTCCTGCAACAACTGATCTCTAAGTCATTTTTAATATCTGTGTTTGAGAATGGTCTATTCTGCACGCCTTTTGTATTTTGGTTTTCACTTCAATGTGATAGAGCCCTTTGTCATCTCATCTCATTTCCTTTATGTTTAGCCTCACATCAAATGATCTAAGAGTCCATTTCATCTTGAATTTGACGTCACGATTTTGAAGTGAAAAATAATTATATTTAAGTTACTCATCTGTTGGAGATATCCGCATTGGACAAAGCATAAATCATTTTCAACAAAATATTTTAGATAATATATGGAATTTAGAAAATCAAAAAATGGCGAAACTCCAAATATGCAATGCCTTGAAAAATTATTTTATGATTGGATAAAATTGTAGAGTTAGCAACAGCCCTCCTAAAAAAAATTTCAGCCACTATGTAATCTTTTTTGGAAATATTTTAGGAATGTTTCACGAATGGAAAACAATAGCAAAAAATATAAAAAAAAATTACCCAAACCCCTCGTACAAAGAATATTATTCTTACAGCGAGGCATTGATTAGCGAGCTAGGCATTGATTATCTGTAGAAAAATCATTGGTTTAAATTTTTATATTCAGCCTGGTTGTAAAGAAAAAATTTGTGAAAATCCTATAACCAGCACATACTCTGCATCCACATCACACACTCCAGATACTACTCAAAAAGTATCGACTCTTGAAAAAGAGGTTGAATCATTGAGAAAAGAACTTGAAACTTTGAACCAAAAATATTCTGAAGTCAATGAAATGAACCAACACCTAAAATTCCAAAACAATTTTCTTTTTGCTCAAGGAAACTATGAAAAACAAATCATCCTTGAACTATACCTAAAAACCAGAATTTTGTTAAAAACCCAAGATACCCTAAACGCACTTTTTTCATTCGAGCTTGAATAAAAAACGGTACACAATACAAATTTGTTGACAACTTCTTTTCAAATATGATTGAGATTCAAAAATTCATACCCTCAGTAGCCACATGTCCTATTCCCGGACTTTTCATTTGGAAAGATCTCAATGAATATTACTTTGAAAATAGTGAACAAAGAGAAACTATGGGACGTTTGAAAGTCGATCTTGATTTATCCATATATAATCATTCAAAAATGACTATTGGTCGCTTGATGGACTACGAAGTAGTACATGCTTTCAAATTTAGTAATGTCTCTTAGATAGAATCATTGGAAGATAGAACTAAAATAGTTTTAAATGAA